>NW_026291552.1:0-318920 GCF_023091745.1 Budorcas taxicolor
TCGAGGAAAGCCCACAGATCCCTTGATCCACGTGACAGGAAGCCTGACACTACTGCTGCAGCTCGTGGGGAAAGCGCAGGTGCATTCCCCACTCGAGACGAGGTCTGACTCCCCTGGGGAGACTCAGAAGCACCCCAAGATCCATGGCAACACTGGAGAGGAATCCTCAGGTTCCGGCCCCTACTCCACACAAGGACTGAGGCCCCGGCATGGACGGGAGAGAATCCCGAGAGGTCCCCTAGCAACTCGCATGGGGACTGGCCTTTCCTGAGGCCACCAGAGCGGGTCCCTGAGGTCCCCGTCGTAACTCGAGAAGACCTGCCGCAACTCGAGAAAATCCAGGAGGTTCTCCCCTCCAGGCGAGATGAGGCCCATTTCCGCTGAGGCGTCTTGAGGCCGATCACACCTTACCTCTGGAACTTCAAAAGGGTCCTTCACACCCTTGGTGCCAATCAAGAAGTTCCCCGACATACCGGCTCCACTCGAGAGGAAACACGAGGGTCCCGCCCACATCCAGAGGAGCCCCGTTTCCGCCTCGTAGCTCGAGATGAGGGATCCTTTCCATGCTTCGTCGGGAAGGAGTTCCCGGCGTTCCGTCGCATCTCAAGAGGAGGCCCTCTCAACAGGAACGGCGAGAGGAACTCCAGGGTCGTGCCACAATTCCAATAGTCCCCAGATGTCTCAGTCCATTCCAGAGGACCCTCTTTTCCCTTCACCGGCTCGTCTTTCACGGGGCACGTGGCACAGACCTGTGGGAAAGCCTCGTGGGAAAGCCTCGAGGGATAGCCTTATTGGAAAGCCTAATATCCCTTGATCCACGTGACAGGAAGCGTGATACTACTGCTACAGCTCGGGAGGAAAGCGCACGTGCATGCCCCCACTCGAGACGAGGCCTGACTCCCCTGGGGAGACTCAGAAGCACCCCAAGATCCATGGCAACAGTGGAGAGGAATCCTCAGGTTCCGGCCCCGACTCCACACAAGGACTGAGGCCCTGGCATGGACGGGAGAGGAATCCCGAGAGGCCCCCTAGCAACTCGCATGGGGACTGGCCTTTCCTGAGGCCACCAGAGCGGGTCCCTGAGGTCCCCGTCGTAACTCGAGAAGACCTGCCGCAACTCGAGAAAATCCAGGAGGTTCTCCCCTCCAGGCGAGATGAGGCCCATTTCCGCTGAGGCGTCTTGAGGCCGTTCACACCTCACCTCTGGAACTCCAAAAGGGTCCTTCACACCTTGGTGCGAATCAAGAAGTTCCCCGACATACCCGTCTCCACTCGAGAGGAATCACGAGGGTCCCGCCCACATCCAGAGGAGCCCCGTTTCTGCCTCGTAACTCGAGATGAGGGATCCTTTCCCTGCTTGGTCGGGAAAGAGTTCCCGGCGTTCCCGTCGCATCTCAAGAGGAGGCCCTCTCAACAGGAACGGCGAGAGGAACTCCAGGGTCGTGCCACCATTCCAAGAGTCCCCCAGATGTCTCAGTCCATTCCAGGGGAACCTCTTTTCCCTTCACCGGCTCGTCTTTCACGCCTAGAATCGACTCACACCATGGTGGCACGTGGCACAACCCTGGGGGAAAGCCTCGTGGGAAAGCCTCGAGGGAAAGCCTCGAGGGGAAGCCACAGATCCCTTGATCCACGTGACAGGAAGCGTGACACTACTGCTACAGATCGGGAGGAAAGCGCACGTGCATGCCCCCACTCGAGACGAGTCCTGACTCCCCTGGGGAGACTCAGAAGCACCCCAAGATCCATGGAAAAACTGGAGAGGAATCCTCAGGTTCCAGCCCAGATTCCACACAAGCTCTTAGGCCCCGGCATGGACGGGAGAGAAATCCCGAGATGTCCCTAGCAACTCGCATGGGGACTGGCCTTTCCTGAGGCCACCAGAGCGGGTCCCTGAGGTCCCCGTCATAACACGAAAAGACCTGCAGCAACTCGAGAAAATCCAGGAGGTTCTCCCCTCCAGGCGAGATGAGGCCCATTTCCGCTGAGGCGTCTCGAGGCTGATCACACCTCACCTCTGGAACTTCGAAAGGGTCCTTCACACCCTTGGTACAAATCAAGAAGTTCCCCGACATACCCGTCTCCCCTCGAGAGGAAACACGAGGGTCCCGCCCACATCCAGAGGACCCCGTTTCCGCCTCGTAGCTCGAGATGAGGGATCCTTTCCCTGCTTCGTTGGGATAGAGTTCCCGACCTTCCGGTCACTTCTCAAGAGGAGGCCCTCTCAACAGGAACGGCGAGAGGAACTCCAGGGTCGTGGGACCATTCCAAGCGTCCCCAGATGTCTCAGTCCTTTCCAGAGGACCCTCTTTTCCCTTCACCGGCTCGTCTTTCACGCCGAGGATCGACTCACACCAAGGGGGCACGTGGCACAGCCCTGTGGGAAAGCCTCGTGGGAAAGCCTCGAGGGACAGCCTTGATTGAAAGCCTAATATCCCTTGATCCACGTGACAGGAAGCGTGACACTACTGCTGCAGCTCGGGAGGAAAGCGCACGTGCATGCCCCCACTGGAGACGAGGCCTGACTCCCCTGGGGAGACTCAGAAGCACCCCAAAATCCATGGCAACACTGGAGAGGAATCCTCAGTTTCCTGCCCCGACTCCACACAAGGACTGAGGCCCCGGCATGGACGGGAGAGGAATCCCGAGAGGTCCACTAGCAACTCGCATGGGGACTGGCCTTTCCTGAGGCCACCAGAGCGGGTCCCTGAGGTCCCCGTCGTAACTCGGGAAGACCTGCCGCAACTCGAGAAAATCAATGAGGTTATCCACTCCAGGCGAGATGAGGCCCATTTCCACTGAGGCGTCTCGTGGCTGATCACACCTCATCTCTGGAAATTCGAAAGGGTCATTCACACCCGTGGTGCAAATCAAGAAGTACCCCGACATACCCGTCTCCACTGGAGAGGATACACGAAGGTCCCGCCCACATCCAGAGGACCCCGTTTCCGCCTCGTAGCTCGAGATGAGGGATCCTTTCCTGCTTCGTTGGGATAGAGTTCCCGACCTTCCGGTCACATCTCAAGAGGAGGCCCTCTCAACAGGAACGGCGAGAGGAACTCCAGGGTCGTGGGACCATTCCAAGCGTCCCCCAGATGTCTCAGTCCTTTCCAGAGGACCCTCTTTTCCCTTCACCGGCTCGTCTTTCACGCCGAGGATCGACTCACACCAAGGTGGCACGTGGCACAGCCCTGTGGGAAAGCCTTGTGGAAAGCCTCGAGGGACAGCCTCGAGGGAAAGCCACAGATCCCTTGATCCACGTGACAGGAACCCTGACACTACTGCTGCAGCTCGGGGGGAAAGCGCAGGTGCATTCCCCCACTCGAGACGAGGTCTGACTCCCCTGGGGAGACTCAGAAGCACCCCAAGATCCATGGCAACACTGGAGAGGAATCCTCAGGTTCCGGCCCCGACTCCACACAAGGACTGAGGCCCCGGCATGGACGGGAGAGAAATCCCGAGATGTCCCCTAGCAACTCGCATGGGGACTGGCCTTTCCTGAGGCCACCAGAGCGGTCCCTGAGGTCCCCGTCATAACACGAAAAGACCTGCAGCAACTCGAGAAAATCCAGGAGGTTCTCCCCTCCAGGCGAGATGAGGCCCATTTCCGCTGAGGCGTCTCGAGGCTGATCACACCTCACCTCTGGAACTTCGAAAGGGTCCTTCACACCCTTGGTACAAATCAAGAAGTTCCCCGACATACCCGTCTCCACTCGAGAGGAAACACGAGGGTCCCGCCCACATCCAGAGGAGCCCCGTTTCCGCCTCGTAGCTCGAGATGAGGGATCCTTTAACTGCTTCGTCGTGAAAGAGTTCCCGGCGTTCCCGTCGCATCTCAAGAGGAGGCCCTCTCAACAGGAACGGCGAGAGGAACTCCAGGGTCGTGCCAAAATTCCAAGAGTCCCCCAGATGTCTCAGTCCATTCCAGAGGAACATCTTTTACCTTAACCGGCTCGTCTTTCACGCCGAGGATCGACTCACACCAAGGTGGCACGTGGCACAGCCCTGTGGGAAAGCCTCGAGGGAAAGCCTCGAGGGACAGCCTTGATGGAAAGCCTAATATCCCTTGATCCACGTGACAGGAAGCGTGACACTACTGCTGCAGCTCGGGAGGAAAGCGCACGTACATGCCCCCACTCGAGACGAGGCCTGACTCCCCTGGGGAGACTCAGAAGCACCCGAAGATCCATGGCAACACTGGAGAGGAATCCTCAGGTTTTGGCCCCGACTCCACACAAGGACTGAGGCCCTGGCATGGACGGGAGAGGAATCCCGAGAGGTCCCCTAGCAACTCGCATGGGGACTGGCCTTTCCTGAGGCCACCAGAGCGGGTCCTCCTGAGGTCCCCGTCGTAAATCTAGAAGACTTGCCTCAACTCGAGAAATTCCAGGAGGTTCTCCCCTCCAGGCGAGATGAGGCCCATTTCCACTGAGGTGTCTTGAGGCCGATCACACCTTACCTCTGGAAATTCAAAAGGTTCATTAGCACCCTTGGTGCAAATCAAGAAGTTCCCCGACATACCCGTCTCCACTCGAGAGGAAACACGAGGGTCCCGGCCACATCCAGAGGAGCCCCGTTTCCGCCTCGTAGCTCGAGGTGAGGAATCCTTTCCCTGCATCGTCGGAAAAGAGTTCCCGGCGTTCCCGTCGCATCTCAAGAGGAGGCCCTCTCAACAGGAACGGCGAGAGGAACTCCAGGGTCGTGCCACCATTCCAAGAGTCCCCCAGATGTCTCAGTCCATTCCAGAGGACCCTCTTTTCCCTTCACCGGCTCGTCTTTCACGCCGAGGATCGACTCACACCAAGGTGGCACGTGGCACAGCCCTGTGGGAAAGCCTCGTGGGAAAGCCCCGAGGGACAGCCTCGAAGGAAAGCCACAGATCCCTTGATCCACGTGACAGGAAGACTGACACTACGGCTGCAGCTAGGGGGAAAAGCGCACGTGCATGCACCCACTCCAGACGAGGCCTGACTCCCCTGGGGAGACTCAGAAGCACCCCAAGATCCATGGCAACACTGGAGAGGAATCCTCAGGTTCCGGCCCCGACTCCACACAAGGTCTTAGGCCCCGGCATGGACGGAAGAGGAATCCCGAGAGGCCCCCTAACAACTCGCATGGGGACTGGCCTTTCCTGAGGCCACCAGAGCGGGTCCCTGAGGTCCCCGTCGTAACTCGAGAAGACCTGCCGCAACTCGAGATAATCCAGGAGGTTCTCCCCTCCAGGCGAGATGAGGCCCATTTCCGCTGAGGCGTCTCGAGGCTGATCACACCTCACCTCTGGAACTTCGAAAGGGTCTTTCACACCCTTGGTGTAAATCAAGAAGTTCCCCGACATACCCGGCTCCACTCGAGAGGAAACACGAGGGTCCCGCCCACATCCAGAGGAGCCCCGTTTCCGCCTCGTAGCTCGAGATGAGGGATCCTTTCCATGCTTCGTCGGGAAGGAGTTCCCGGCGTTCCCGTCGCATCTCAAGAGGAGGCCCTCTCAACAGGAACAGCGAGAGGAACTCCAGGGTCGTGCCACAATTCCAATAGTCCCCCAGATGTCTCAGTCCATTCCAGAGGACCCTCTTTTCCCTTCACCGGCTCGTCTTTCACGCCGAGGATCTACTCACACCAAGGGGGCACGTGGCACAGACCTGTGGGAAAGCCTCGTGGAAAGCCTCGAGGGATAGCCTTATTGGAAAGCCTAATATCCCTTGATCCACGTGACAGGAAGCGTGATACTACTGCTACAGCTCGGGAGGAAAGCGCACGTGCATGCCCCCACTCGAGACGAGGCCTGACTCCCCTGGGGAGACTCAGAAGCACCCCAAGATCCATGGCAACAGTGGAGAGGAATCCTCAGGTTCCGGCCCCGACTCCACACAAGGACTGAGGCCCTGGCATGGACGGAGAGGAATCCCGAGAGGCCCCCTAGCAACTCGCATGGGGACTGGCCTTTCCTGAGGCACCAGAGCGGGTCCTGAGGTCCCCGTCGTAACTCGAGAAGACCTGCCGCAACTCGAGAAAATCCAGGAGGTTCTCCCCTCCAGGCGAGATGAGGCCCATTTCCGCTGAGGCGTCTTGAGGCCGTTCACACCTCACCTCTGGAACTCCAAAAGGGTCCTTCACACCCTTGGTGCGAATCAAGAAGTTCCCCGACATACCCGTCTCCACTCGAGAGGAATCACGAGGGTCCCGCCCACATCCAGAGGAGCCCCGTTTCTGCCTCGTAACTCGAGATGAGGGATCCTTTCCCTGCTTGGTCGGGAAAGAGTTCCCGGCGTTCCCGTCGCATCTCAAGAGGAGGCCCTCTCAACAGGAACGGCGAGAGGAACTCCAGGGTCGTGCCACCATTCCAAGAGTCCCCCAGATGTCTCAGTCCATTCCAGGGGAACCTCTTTTCCCTTCACCGGCTCGTCTTTCACGCCTAGAATCGACTCACACCATGGTGGCACGTGGCACAACCCTGGGGGAAAGCCTCGTGGGAAAGCCTCGAGGGAAAGCCTCGAGGGGAAGCCACAGATCCCTTGATCCACGTGACAGGAAGCGTGACACTACTGCTGCAGATCGGGAGGAAAGCGCACGTGCATGCCCCCACTCGAGACGAGTCCTGACCTCCCCTGGGGAGACTCAGAAGCACCCCAAGATCCATGGAAAAACTGGAGAGGAATCCTCAAGTTCCAGCCCAGATTCCACACAAGCTCTTAGGCCCGGCATGGACGGGAGAGAAATCCCGAGATGTCCCCTAGCAACTCGCATGGGGACTGGCCTTTCCTGAGGCCACCAGAGCGGGTCCCTGAGGTCCCCGTCATAACACGAAAAGACGTGCAGCAACTCGAGAAAATCCAGGAGGTTCTCCCCTCCAGGCGAGATGAGGCCCATTTCCGCTGAGGCGTCTCGAGGCTGATCAAACCTCACCTCTGAACTTCGAAAGGGTCCTTCACACCCTTGGTACAAATCAAGAAGTTCCCCGACATACCCGTCTCCACTCGAGAGGAAACACGAGGGTCCCGCCCACATCCAGAGGACCCCGTTTCCGCCTCGTAGCTCGAGATGAGGGATCCTTTCCCTGCTTCGTTGGGATAGAGTTCCCGACCTTCCGGTCACTTCTCAAGAGGAGGCCCTCTCAACAGGAACGGCGAGAGGAACTCCAGGGTCGTGGGACCATTCCAAGCGTCCCCCAGATGTCTCAGTCCTTTCCAGAGGACCCTCTTTTCCCTTCACCGGCTCGTCTTTCACGCCGAGGATCGACTCACACCAAGGGGGCACGTGGCACAGCCCTGTGGGAAAGCCTCGTGGGAAAGCCTCGAGGGACAGCCTTGATTGAAAGCCTAATATCCCTTGATCCACGTGACAGGAAGCGTGACACTACTGCTGCAGCTCGGGAGGAAAGCGCACGTGCATGCCCCCACTGGAGACGAGGCCTGACTCCCCTGGGGAGACTCAGAAGCACCCCAAAATCCATGGCAACACTGGAGAGGAATCCTCAGTTTCCTGCCCCGACTCCACACAAGGACTGAGGCCCCGGCATGGACGGGAGAGGAATCCCGAGAGGTCCACTAGCAACTCGCATGGGGACTGGCCTTTCCTGAGGCCACCAGAGCGGGTCCCTGAGGTCCCCGTCGTAACTCGGGAAGACCTGCCGCAACTCGAGAAAATCAATGAGGTTATCCACTCCAGGCGAGATGAGGCCCATTTCCACTGAGGCGTCTCGTGGCTGATCACACCTCATCTCTGGAAATTCGAAAGGGTCATTCACACCCGTGGTGCAAATCAAGAAGTACCCCGACATACCCGTCTCCACTGAGAGGATACACGAAGGTCCCGCCCACATCCAGAGGACCCCGTTTCCGCCTCGTAGCTCGAGATGAGGGATCCTTTCCCTGCTTCGTTGGGATAGAGTTCCCGACCTTCCGGTCACATCTCAAGAGGAGGCCCTCTCAACAGGAACGGCGAGAGGAACTCCAGGGTCGTGGGACCATTCCAAGCGTCCCCCAGATGTCTCAGTCCTTTCCAGAGGACCCTCTTTTCCCTTCACCGGCTCGTCTTTCACGCCGAGGATCGACTCACACCAAGGTGGCACGTGGCTCAGCCCTGTGGGAAAGCCTTGTGGAAAGCCTCGAGGGACAGCCTCGAGGGAAAGCTACAGATCCCTTGATCCACGTGACAGGAACCCTGACACTACTGCTGCAGCTCGGGGGGAAAGCGCAGGTGCATTCCCCCACTCGAGACGAGGTCTGACTCCCCTGGGGAGACTCAGAAGCACCCCAAGATCCATGGCAACACTGGAGAGGAATCCTCAGGTTCCGGCCCCGACTCCACACAAGGACTGAGGCCCCGGCATGGACGGGAGAGAAATCCCGAGATGTCCCCTAGCAACTCGCATGGGGACTGGCCTTTCCTGAGGCCACCAGAGCGGGTCCCTGAGGTCCCCGTCATAACACGAAAAGACCTGCAGCAACTCGAGAAAATCCAGGAGGTTCTCCCCTCCAGGCGAGATGAGGCCGGCTGATCACACCTCACCTCTGGAACTTCGAAAGGGTCCTTCACACCCTTGGTACAAATCAAGAAGTTCCCCGACATACCCGTCTCCACTCGAGAGGAAACACGAGGGTCCCGCCCCACATCCAGAGGAGACCCCGTTTCCGCCTCGTAGCTCGAGATGAGGGATCCTTTAACTGCTTCGTCGGGAAAGAGTTTCCCGGCGTTCCCGTCGCATCTCAAGAGGAGGCCCAGGCCCTCTCTAACAGGAACGGCGAGAGGAACTCCAGGGTCGTGCCAAAATTCCAAGAGTCCCCCAGATGTTCTCAGTCCATTCCAGAGGAACATCTTTTACCTTAACCGGCTCGTCTTTCACGCCGAGGATCGACTCACACCAAGGTGGCACGTGGCACAGCCCTGTGGAAAAGCCTCGTGGGCAAGCCTCGAGGGACAGCCTTGATGGAAAGCCTAATTATCCCTTGATCCACGTGACAGGAAGCGTGACACTACTGCTGCAGCTCGGGAGGAAAAGCGCAACGTGCATGCCCCCACTCGAGACGAGGCCTGACTCCCCTGGGGAGACTCAGAAGCACCCGAAGATCCATGGCAACACTGGAGAGGAATCCTCAGGTTTTTGGCCCCGACTCCACACAAGGACTGAGGCCCTGGCATGGACGGGAGAGGAATCCCGAGAGGTCCCCTAGCAACTCGCATGGGGACTGGCCTTTCCTGAGGCCACCAGAGCGGGTCCCTGAGGTCCCCGTCGTAATCTAGAAGACCTGCCTCAACTCGAGAAATTCCAGGAGGTTCTCCCCTCCAGGCGAGATGAGGCCCATTTCCACTGAGGTGTCTTGAGGCCGATCACACCTTACCTCTGGAAATTCAAAAGGTTCATTAGCACCCTTGGTGCAAATCAAGAAGTTCCCCGACATACCCGTCTCCACTCGAGAGGAAACACGAGGGTCCCGGCCACATCCAGAGGAGCCCCGTTTCCGCCTCGTAGCTCGAGGTGAGGAATCCTTTCCCTGCATCGTCGGAAAAGAGTTCCCGGCGTTCTCCCGTCGCATCTCAAGAGGAGGCCCTCTCAACAGGAACGGCGAGAGGAACTCCAGGGTCGTGCACACCATTCCAAGAGTCCCCCAGGATGTCTCAGTCCATTCCAGAGGACCCTCTTTTCCCTTCACCGGCTCGTCTTTCACACGCCGAGGATCGACTCACACCAAGGTGGCACGTGGCACAGCCCTGTGGGAAAGCCTCGTGGGAAAGCCCCGAGGGACAGCCCTCGAAGGAAAGCCACAGATCCCCTTGATCCACGTGACAGGAAGACTGACACTACGGCTGCAGCTAGGGGGAAAAGCGCACGTGCATGCACCCACTCCAGAAGAGGCCTGACTCCCCTGGGGAGACTCAGAAGCACCCCAAGATCCATGGCAACACTGGAGAGGAATCCTCAGGTTCCGGCCCCGACTCCACACAAGGTCTTAGGCCCCGGCATGGACGGAAGAGGAATCCCGAGAGGCCCCCTAACAACTCGCATGGGGACTGGCCTTTCCTGAGGCCACCAGAGCGGGTCCCTGAGGTCCCCGTCGTAACTCGAGAAGACCTGCCGCAACTCGAGATAATCCAGGAGGTTCTCCCCTCCAGGCGAGATGAGGCCCATTTCCGCTGAGGCGTCTCGACGCTGATCACACCTCACCTCTGGAACTTCGAAAGGGTCTTTCACACCCTTGGTGTAAATCAAGAAGTTCCCCGACATTACCGTCTCCACTCGAGAGGAAACACGAGGGTCCCGCACACATCCAGAGGAGCCCCGTTTTCGCCTCGTAGCTCGAGATGAGGGATCCTTTCCCTGCTTCGTCGGGAAAGAGTTCCCGGCGTTCCCGTCGCATCTCAAGAGGAGGCCCTCTCAACAGGAACGGCGAGAGCAACTCCAGGGTCGTGCCACCATTCCAAGAGTCCCCCAGATGTCTCAGTCCATTCCAGAGGATCCTCTTTTCCCTTCACCGGCTTGTCTTTCACGCCGAGGATCGACTCACACCAAAGTGGCACGTGGCACAGCCCTGTGGGAAAGCCTCGTGGGAAAGCCTAGAGGGACAGCCTCGAGGGAAAGCCACAGATCCCTTGATCCACGTGACAGGAAGCGTGACACTACTGCTGCAGCTCGGGAGGAAACCGCACGTGCATGCCCCCACTCGAGACGAAGCCTCACTCCCCTGGGGAGACTCAGAAGCACCCCAAGATCCATGGCAACACTGGAGAGGAATCCTCAGGTTCCGGCCCCGACTCCACACAAGGACTGAGGCCCTGGCATGGACGGGAGAGGAATCCCGAGAGGTCCCCTAGCAACTCGCATGGGGACTGGCCTTTCCTGAGGCCACCAGAGCGGGTCCCTGATGTCCCCGTTGTACCTCGAGAAGACCTGCCGCAACTCGAGAAAATCCAGGAGGTTCTCCTCTCCAGGCCAGATGAGGCCCATTTCCGCTGAGGCGTCTTGAGGCCGATCACACCTTACCTCTGGAACTTCAAAAGGGTCCTTCACACCCTTGGTGCCAATCAAGAAGTTCCCCGACATACCCGGCTCCACTCGAGAGGAAACACGAGGGTCCCGCCCACATCCAGAGGAGCCCCGTTTCCACCTCGTAGCTCGAGATGAGGGATCCTTTCCCTGCTTCGTCGGGAAAGAGTTCCCGGCCTTCCCGTCGCATCTCAAGAGGAGGCCGTCTCAACAGGAACGGCGAGAGGAACTCCAGGGTCGTGCCACCATTCCAAGAGTCCCCCAGATGTCTCAGTCCATTCCAGAGGACCCTCTTTTCCCTTCACCGGCTCGTCTTTCACGCCGAGGATCGACTCACACCAAGGGGGCACGTGGCACAGCCCTGTGGGAAAGCCTCGTGGGAAAGCCTCGAGGGACAGCCTTGATGGAAAGCCTAATATCCCTTGATCCACGTGACAGGAAGCGTAACACTACTGCTGCAGCTCGGGAGGAAAGCGCACGTGCATGCCCCCACTCGAGACGAGGCCTGACTCCCCTGGGGAGACTCAGAGGCACCCCAAAATTAATGGCAACACTGGAGAGGAATCCTCAGTTTCATGCCCCGACTCCACACAAGGACTGAGGCCCCGGCATGGACGGGAGAGGAATCCCGAGAGGTCCCCTAGCAACTCGCATGGGGACTGGCCTTTCCTGAGGCCACCAGAGCGGGTCCCTGAGGGCCCCGTCGTAACTCGGGAAGACCTGCCGCAACTCGAGAAAATCAATGAGGTTATCCACTCCAGGCGAGATGAGGCCCATTTCCACTGAGGCGTCTCGTGGCTGATCACACCTCACCTCTGGAACTTCGAAAGGGTCCTTCACACCCTTGGTGCAAATCAAGAAGTACCCCGACATACCCGTCTCCACTGGAGAGGATACACGAAGGTCCCGCCCACATCCAGAGGACCCCGTTTCCGCCTCGTAGCTCGAGATGAGGGATCCTTTCCCTGCTTCGTTGGGATAGAGTTCCCGACCTTCCGGTCACATCTCAAGAGGAGGCCCTCTCAACAGGAACGGCGAGAGGAACTCCAGGGTCGTGGGACCATTCCAAGCGTCCCCCAGATGTCTCAGTCCTTTCCAGAGGACCCTCTTTTCCCTTCACCGGCTCGTCTTTCACGCCGAGGATCGACTCACTCCAAGGTGGCACGTGGCACAGCCCTGTGGGAAAGCCTTGTGGGAAAGCCTCGAGGGACAGCCTCGAGGGAAAGCCACAGATCCCTTGATCCACGTGACAGGAAGCCTGACACTACTGCTGCAGCTCGTGGGGAAAGCGCAGGTGCATTCCCCCACTCGAGACGAGGTCTGACTCCCCTGGGGAGACTCAGAAGCACCCCAAGATCCATGGCAACACTGGAGAGGAATCCTCAGGTTCCGGCCCCTAATCCACACAAGGACTGAGGCCCCGGCATGGACGGGAGAGGAATCCCGAGAGGTCCCCTAGCAACTCGCATGGGGACTGGCCTTTCCTGAGGCCACCAGAGCGGGTCCCTGAGGTCCCCGTCGTAACTCGAGAAGACCTGCCGCAACTCGAGAAAATCCAGGAGGTTCTCCCATCCAGGCGAGATGAGGCCCATTTCCGCTGAGGCGTCTTGAGGCCGATCACACCTTACCTCTGGAACTTCAAAAGGGTCCTTCACACCCTTGGTGCCAATCAAGAAGTTCCCCGACATACCCGGCTCCACTCGAGAGGAAACACGAGGGTCCCGCCCACATCCAGAGGAGCCCCGTTTCCGCCTCGTAGCTCGAGATGAGGGATCCTTTCCATGCTTCGTCGGGAAGGAGTTCCCGGCGTTCCCGTCGCATCTCAAGAGGAGGCCCTCTCAACAGGAACGGCGAGAGGAACTCCAGGGTCGTGCCACAATTCCAATAGTCCCCCAGATGTCTCAGTCCATTCCAGAGGACCCTCTTTTCCCTTCACCGGCTCGTCTTTCACGCCGAGGATCTACTCACACCAAGGGGGCACGTGGCACAGACCTGTGGGAAAGCCTCGTGGGAAAGCCTCGAGGGATAGCCTTATTGGAAAGCCTAATATCCCTTGATCCACGTGACAGGAAGCGTGATACTACTGCTACAGCTCGGGAGGAAAGCGCACGTGCATGCCCCCACTCGAGACGAGGCCTGACTCCCCTGGGGAGACTCAGAAGCACCCCAAGATCCATGGCAACAGTGGAGAGGAATCCTCAGGTTCCGGCCCCGACTCCACACAAGGACTGAGGCCCTGGCATGGACGGGAGAGGAATCCCGAGAGGCCCCCTAGCAACTCGCATGGGGACTGGCCTTTCCTGAGGCCACCAGAGCGGGTCCCTGAGGTCCCCGTCGTAACTCGAGAAGACCTGCCGCAACTCGAGAAAATCCAGGAGGTTCTCCCCTCCAGGCGAGATGAGGCCCATTTCCGCTGAGGCGTCTTGAGGCCGTTCACACCTCACCTCTGGAACTCCAAAAGGGTCCTTCACACCCTTGGTGCGAATCAAGAAGTTCCCCGACATACCCGTCTCCACTCGAGAGGAATCACGAGGGTCCCGCCCACATCCAGAGGAGCCCCGTTTCTGCCTCGTAACTCGAGATGAGGGATCCTTTCCCTGCTTGGTCGGGAAAGAGTTCCCGGCGTTCCCGTCGCATCTCAAGAGGAGGCCCTCTCAACAGGAACGGCGAGAGGAACTCCAGGGTCGTGCCACCATTCCAAGAGTCCCCCAGATGTCTCAGTCCATTCCAGGGGAACCTCTTTTCCCTTCACCGGCTCGTCTTTCACGCCTAGAATCGACTCACACCAAGGTGGCACGTGGCACAACCCTGGGGGAAAGCCTCGTGGGAAAGCCTCGAGGGAAAGCCTCGAGGGGAAGCCACAGATCCCTTGATCCACGTGACAGGAAGCGTGACACTACTGCTACAGATCGGGAGGAAAGCGCACGTGCATGCCCCCACTCGAGACGAGTCCTGACTCCCCTGGGGAGACTCAGAAGCACCCCAAGATCCATGGAAAAACTGGAGAGGAATCCTCAGGTTCCAGCCCAGATTCCACACAAGCTCTTAGGCCCCGGCATGGACGGGAGAGAAATCCCGAGATGTCCCCTAGCAACTCGCATGGGGACTGGCCTTTCCTGAGGCCACCAGAGCGGGTCCCTGAGGTCCCCGTCATAACACGAAAAGACCTGCAGCAACTCGAGAAAATCCAGGAGGTTCTCCCCTCCAGGCGAGATGAGGCCCATTTCCGCTGAGGCGTCTCGAGGCTGATCACACCTCACCTCTGGAACTTCGAAAGGGTCCTTCAAACCCTTGGTACAAATCAAGAAGTTCCCCGACATACCCGTCTCCACTCGAGAGGAAACACGAGGGTCCCGCCCACATCCAGAGGAGCCCCGTTTCTGCCTCGTAGCTCGAGATGAGGGATCCTTTAACTGCTTCGTCGGGAAAGAGTTCCCGGCGTTCCCGTCGCATCTCAAGAGGAGGCCCTCTCAACAGGAACGGCGAGAGGAACTCCAGGGTCGTGCCAAAATTCCAAGAGTCCCCCAGATGTCTCAGTCCATTCCAGAGGAACATCTTTTACCTTAACCGGCTCGTCTTTCACGCCGAGGATCGACTCACACCAAGGTGGCACGTGGCACAGCCCTGTTGGAAAGCCTCGTGGGCAAGCCTCGAGGGACAGCCTTGATGGAAAGCCTAATATCCCTTGATCCACGTGACAGGAAGCGTGACACTACTGCTGCAGCTCGGGAGGAAAGCGCACGTGCATGCCCCCACTCGAGACGAGGCCTGACTCCCCCGGGGAGACTCAGAAGCACCCCAAGATCCGTGGCAACACTGGAGAGGAATCCTCAGGTTCCGGCCCCGACTCCACACAAGGACTGAGGCCCTGGCATGGATGGGAGAGGAATCCCGAGAGGTCCCCTAGCAACTCGCATGGGGACTCGCCTTTCCTGAGGCCACCAGAGCGGGTCCCTGAGGTCCCCGTCGTAACTCTAGAAGACCTGCCTCAACTCGAGAAAATCCAGGAGGTTATCCCCTCCAGGCGAGATGAGGCCCATTTCCACTGAGGTGTCTTGAGGCCGATCACACCTTACCTCTGGAAATTCAAAAGGTTCATTAGCACCCTTGGTGCAAATCAAGAAGTTCCCCGACATACCCGTCTCCACTCGAGAGGAAACACGAGGGTCCCGGCCACATCCAGAGGAGCCCCGTTTCCGCCTCGTAGCTCGAGGTGAGGGATCCTTTCCCTGCATCGTAGGAAAAGAGTTCCCGGCGTTCCCGTCGCATCTCAAGAGGAGGCCCTCTCAACAGGAACGGCGAGAGGAACTCCAGGGTCGTGCCACCATTCCAAGAGTCACCCAGATGTCTCAGTCCATTCCAGAGGACCCTCTTTTCCCTTCACCGGCTCGTCTTTCACGCCGAGGATCGACTCACACCAAGGTGGCACGTGGCACAGCCCTGTGGGAAAGCCTCGTGGGAAAGCCTCGAGGGACAGCCTCGAGGGAAAGCCACAGATCCCTTGATCCACGTGACAGGAAGACTGACACTACGGCTGCAGCTAGGGGGAAAAACGCACGTGCATGCACCCACTCCAGACGAAGCCTGACTCCCCTGGGGAGACTCAGAAGCACCCCAAGATCCATGGCAACACTGGAGAGGAATCCTCAGGTTCCGGCCCCGACTCCACACAAGGTCTTAGGCCCCGGCATGGACGGAAGAGGAATCCCGAGAGGCCCCCTAGCAACTCGCATGGGGACTGGCCTTTCCTGAGGCCACCAGAGCGGGTCCCTGAGGTCCCCGTCATAACTCGAGAAGACCTGCCGCAACTCGAGAAAATCCAGGAGGTTCTCCCCTCCAGGCGAGATGAGGCCCATTTCCGCTGAGGCGTCTTGAGGCCGTTCACACCTCACCTCTGGAACTCCAAAAGGGTCCTTCACACCCTTGGTGCGAATCAAGAAGTTCCCCGACATACCCGTCTCCACTCGAGAGGAATCACGAGGGTCCCGCCCACATCCAGAGGAGCCCCGTTTCTGCCTCGTAACTCGAGATGAGGGATCCTTTCCCTGCTTGGTCGGGAAAGAGTTCCCGGCGTTCCCGTCGCATCTCAAGAGGAGGCCCTCTCAACAGGAACGGCGAGAGGAACTCCAGGGTCGCGCCACCATTCCAAGAGTCCCCCAGATGTCTCAGTCCATTCCAGGGGAACCTCTTTTCCCTTCACCGGCTCGTCTTTCACGCCGAGAATCGACTCACACCAAGGTGGCACGTGGCACAGCCCTGGGGGAAAGCCTCGTGGGAAAGCCTCGAGGGAAAGCCTCGAGGGAAAGCCACAGATCCCTTGATCCACGTGACAGGAAGCGTGACACTACTGCTACAGATCGGGAGGAAAGCGCACGTGCATGCCCCCACTCGAGATGAGTCCTGACTCCCCTGGGGAGACTCAGAAGCACCCCAAGATCCATGGAAACACTGGAGAGGAATCCTCAGGTTCCAGCCCAGATTCCACACAAGCTCTTAGGCCCCGGCATGGACGGGAGAGAAATCCCGAGATGTCCCCTAGCAACTCGCATGGGGACTGGCCTTTCCTGAGGCCACCAGAGCGGGTCCCTGAGGTCCCCGTCATAACACGAAAAGACCTGCAGCAACTCGAGAAAATCCAGGAGGTTCTCCCCTCCAGGCGAGATGAGGCCCATTTCCGCTGAGGCGTCTCGAGGCTGATCACACCTCACCTCTGGAACTTCGAAAGGGTCCTTCACACCCTTGGTACAAATCAAGAAGTTCCCCGACATACCCGTCTCCACTCGAGAGGAAACACGAGGGTCCCGCCCACATCCAGAGGAGCCCCGTTTCTGCCTCGTAGCTCGAGATGAGGGATCCTTTAACTGCTTCGTCGGGAAAGAGTTCCCGGCGTTCCCGTCGCATCTCAAGAGGAGGCCCTCTCAACAGGAACGGCGAGAGGAACTCCAGGGTCGTGCCAAAATTCCAAGAGTCCCCCAGATGTCTCAGTCCATTCCAGAGGAACATCTTTTACCTGAACCGGCTCGTCTTTCACGCCGAGGATCGACTCACACCAAGGTGGCACGTGGCACAGCCCTGTTGGAAAGCCTCGTGGGCAAGCCTCGAGGGACAGCCTTGATGGAAAGCCTAATATCCCCTGATCCACGTGACAGGAAGCGTGACACTACTGCTGCAGCTCGGGAGGAAAGCGCACGTGCATGCCCCCACTCGAGACGAGGCCTGACTCCCCTGGGGAGACTCAGAAGCACCCCAAGATCCATGGCAACACTGGAGAGGAATCCTCAGGTTCCGGCCCCGACTCCACACGAGGACTGAGGCCCTGGCATGGATGGGAGAGGAATCCCGAGAGGTCCCCTAGCAACTCGCATGGGGACTGGCCTTTCCTGAGGCCACCAGAGCGGGTCCCTGAGGTCCCCGTCGTAACTCTAGAAGACCTGCCTCAACTCGAGAAAATCCAGGAGGTTCTCCCCTCCAGGCGAGATGAGGCCCATTTCCACTGAGGTGTCTTGAGGCCGATCACACCTTACCTCTGGAAATTCAAAAGGTTCATTAGCACCCTTGGTGCAAATCAAGAAGTTCCCCGACATACCCGTCTCCACTCGAGAGGAAACACGAGGGTCCCGGCCACATCCAGAGGAGCCCCGTTTCCGCCTCGTAGCTCGAGGTGAGGGATCCTTTCCCTGCATCGTCGGAAAAGAGTTCCCGGCGTTCCCGTCGCATCTCAAGAGGAGGCCCTCTCAACAGGAACGGCGAGAGGAACTCCAGGGTCGTGCCACCATTCCAAGAGTCCCCCAGATGTCTCAGTCCATTCCAGAGGACCCTCTTTTCCCTTCACCGGCTCCTCTTTCACGCCGAGGATCGACTCACACCAAGGTGGCACGTGGCACAGCCCTGTGGGAAAGCCTCTTGGGAAAGCCTCGAGGGACAGCCTCGAGGGAAAGCCACAGATCCCTTGATCCACGTGACAGGAAGACTGACACTACGGCTGCAGCTAGGGGGAAAAGCGCACGTGCATGCACCCACTCCAGACGAAGCTTGACTCCCCTGGGGAGACTCAGAAGCACCCCAAGATCCATGGCAACACTGGAGAGGAATCCTCAGGTTCCGGCCCCGACTCCACACAAGGACTGAGGCCCTGGCATGGACGGGAGAGAAATCCCGAGAGGCCCCCTAGCAACTCGCATGGGGACTGGCCTTTCCTGAGGCCACCAGAGCGGGTCCCTGAGGTCCCCGTCGTAACTCGAGAAGACCTGCCGCAACTCGAGAAAATCCCGGAGGTTCTCCCCTCCAGGCGAGATGAGGCCCATTTCCTCTGAGGCGTCTAGAGGCTGATCACACCTCACCTCTGGAACTTCGAAAGGGTCCTTCACACCCTTCGTGAAAATCAAGAAGTTCCCCGACATACGCGTCTCCACTCGAGAGGAAACACGAGGGTCCCGCCCACATCCAGAGGAGCCCCGTTTCCGCCTCGTAGCTCGAGGTGAGGGATCCTTTCCCTGCTTCGTCGGGAAAGAGTTCCCGGCCTTCCCGTCGCATCTCAAGAGGAGGCCCTCTCAACAGGAACGGCGAGAGGAACTCCAGGGTCGAGCCACCATTCCAAGAGTCCCCCAGATGTCTCAGTCCATTCCAGAGGAACCTCTTTCCCTTCACGGGCTCGTCTTTCACGCCGAGCATCGACTCACACCAAGGTGGCACGTGGCACAGCCCTGTGGGAAAGCCTCGTGGGAAAGCCTCGAGGGACAGCCTCGAGGGAAAGCCACATATCCCTTGATCCACGTGACAGGAAGCGTGACACTACTGCTGTTGCTCGGGAGGAAAGCGCACGTGCATGCCCCCACTCGAGACCAGGCCTGACTCCCCTGGGGTGACTCAGAAGCACCCCAAGATCCATGGCAACACTGGAGAGGAATCCTCAGGTTCCGGCCCCGACTCCACACAAGGACTGAGGCCCTGGCATGGACCGGGGAGGAATCCCGAGAGGTCCCGTAGCAACTCGCATGGGGACTGGCCTTTCCTGAGGCCACCAGAGCGGGTCCCTGAGGTCCCCGTCGTAACTCGAGAAGACCTGCCGCAACTCGAGAAAATCCCGGAGGTTCTCCCCTCCAGGCGAGATGAGGCCCATTTCCGCTGAGGCGTCTCGAGGCTGATCACACCTCACCTCTGGAACTTCGAAAGGGTCCTTCACACCCTTGGTGCAAATCAAGAAGTTCCCCGACATACCCGTCTCCACTCGAGAGGAATCACGAGGGTCCCGCCCACATCCAGAGGAGCCCCGTTTCCGCCTCGTATCTCGAGATGATGTATCCTTTCCCTGCATCGTCGGGTAAGAGTTCCCGGCGTTCCCGTCGCATCTCAAGAGGAGGCCCTCGCAACAGGAAGGGCGAGAGGAACTCCAGGGTCGTGCCACTATTCCAAGAGTCCCCCAGATATCTCAGTCCATTCCAGAGAAACCTCTTTTCGCTTCACCGGCTCGTCTTTCACGCCGAGGATCGACTCACACCAAGGTGGCACGTGGCACAGCCCTGGGGGAAAGCCTCGTGGGAAAGCCTCGAGGGACAGCCTCGAGGGAAAACCACAGATCCCTTGATCCACGTGACAGGAAGCGTGACACTAATGCTACACCTCGGGAGGAAAGCACACGTGCATGCCCCCACTCGAGACGAGGCCTGACCCCCTGGGGAGACTCAGAAGCACCCCAAGATGCATGGCAACACTGGAGAGGAATCCTCAGGTTCCGGCCCCGACTCCACACAAGGTCTTAGGCCCCGGCATGGACGGGAGAGGAATCCCGAGATGCCCCCTAGCAACTCGCATGGGGACTGGCCTTTCCTGAGGCCAACAGAGCGGGTCCCTGAGGTCCCCGTCGTAACTCGAGAAGACATGCCGCAACTCGAGAAAATCCAGGAGGTTCTCCCATCCAGGCGAGATGAGGCCCATTTCCGCTGAGGCGTCTCGAGGCTGATCACACCTCACCTCTGGAACTTCGAAAGGGTCCTTCACACCCTTGGTGCAAATCAAGAAGTTCCCCGACATTACCGTCTCCACTCGAGAGGAAACACGAGGGTCCCGCACACATCCAGAGGAGCCCCGTTTCCGCCTCGTAGCTCGAGATGAGGGATCCTTTCCCTGCTTCGTCGGGAAAGAGTTCCCGGCGTTCCCGTCGCATCTCAAGAGGAGGCCCTCTCAACAGGAACGGCGAGAGCAACTCCAGGGTCGTGCCACCATTCCAAGAGTCCCCCAGATGTCTCAGTCCATTCCAGAGGATCCTCTTTTCCCTTCACCGGCTCGTCTTTCACGCCGAGGATCGACTCAAACCAAAGTGGCACGTGGCACAGCCCTGTGGGAAAGCCTCGAGGGACAGCCTCGAGGGAAAGCCACAGATCCCTTGATCCACGTGTCAGGAAGCGTGACACTACTGCTGCAGCTCGGCAGGAAAGCGCACGTGCATGCCCCCACTCGAGACCAGGCCTGACTCCCCTGGGGAGACTCAGAAGCACCCCAAGATCCATGGCAACACTGGAGAGGAATCCTCAGGTTCCGGCCCCGACTCCACACAAGGACTTAGGCATTGGCCTGGACGGGGGAGGAATCCCGAGAGGTCCCGTAGCAACTCGCATGGGGACTGTCCTTTCCTGAGGCCACCAGAGCGGGTCCCTGAGGTCCCCGTCGTAACTCGAGAAGACCTGCCGCAACTCGAGAAAATCCAGGAGGTTCTCCCCTCCAGGCGAGATGAGGCCCATTTCTGCTGAGGCATCTGGAGGCTGATCACACCTCACCTCTGGAACTTCGAAAGGGTCCTTCACACCCTTGGTGCAAATCAAGAAGTTCCCCGACATACCCGTCTTCACTCGAGAGGTAACACTAGGGTCCCGCCCACATCCAGAGGAGCCCCATTTCCGCCTCGTAGCTGGAGATGAGGGGTCCTTTCCCTGCTTCGTCGGGAAAGAGTTACCGGCGTTCCCGTCGAATCTCAAGAGGAGGCCCTCTCAACAGGAACGGCGAGAGGAACTCCAGGCTCGTGTCACCATTCCAAGAGTCCCCGAGATGTCTCAGTCCATTCCAGAGGAACCTCTTTTCCCTTCACCGGCTCGTGTTTCACGCCGAGGATCGACTCACACCAAGGTGGCACGTGGCACAGCCCTGTGGGAAAGCCTCGTGGGAAAGCCTCGAGGGACAGCCTCGAGGGAAAGCCACAGATCCCTTGATCCACGTGACAGGAAGCGTGACACTACTGCTGCAGCTCGGGAGGAAAGCGCACGTGAATGCCCCCACTCGAGATGAAGCCTCACTCCCCTGGGGAGACTCAGAAGCACCCCAAGATCCATGGCAACACTGGAGAGGATTCCTCAGGTTCCGGCCCCGACTCCACACAAGGACTGAGGCCCTGGCATGGACGGGAGAGGAATCCCGAGAGGTCCCCTAGCAACTCGCATGGGGACTGGCCTTTCCTGAGGCCACCAGAGCGGGTCCCTGAGGTCCCCATCGTAACTAGAGAAGACCTGCCGCAACTCGAGAAAATCCAGGAGGTTCTCCCCTCCAGGCGAGATGAGGCCCATTTACGCTGAGGCGTCTGGAGGCCGTTCACACCTCACCTCTGGAACTTCAAAAGGGTCCTTCACACCCTTGGTGCAAATCAAGAAGTTCCCCGACATACCCGTCTCCACTCGAGAGGAATCATGAGGGTCCCGCCCACATCCAGAGGAGCCCCGTTTCTGCCTCGTAGCTCGAGATGAGGGATCCTTTCCCTGCTTCGTCGGGAAAGATTTCCCGGCCTTCCCGTCGCATCTCAAGAGGAGGCCCTCTCAACAGGAACGGAGAGAGGAACTCAAGGGTCGTGCCACCATTCCAAGAGTCCCCCAGATGTCTCAGTCCATTCCAGAGGACCCTCTTTTCCCTTCACCAGCTCGTCTTTCACGCCGAGGATCGACTCACACCAAGGTGGCACGTGGCACAGCCCTGTGGGAAAGCCTCGTGGGAAAGCCTCGAGGGACAGCCTCGAGGGAAAGCCACAGATCCCTTGATCCACGTGACAGGAAGACTGACACTGCGGCTGCAGCTAGGGGGTAAAGCGCACGTGCATGCCCCCACTCGAGACGAGGCCTGACTCCCCTGGGGAGACTCAGAAGCACCCCAAGATCCATGGCAACACTGGAGAGGAATCCTCAGGTTCCGGCCCCGACTCCACACAAGGACTGAGGACCCGGCATGGACGGGAGAGGAATCCCGAGAGGTCCCCTAGCAAGTCGCATGGGGACTGGCCTTTCCTGAGGCCACCAGAGCGGGTCCCTGAGGTCCCCGTCGTAACTCGAGAAGACCTGCCGCAACTCGAGAAAATCCAGGAGGTTCTCCCCTCCAGGCGAGATGAGGCCCATTTCCGCTGAGGCATCTGGAGGCTGATCACACCTCACCTCTGGAACTTCGAAAGTGTCCTTCACACCCTTGGTGCAAATCAAGAAGTTCCCCGACATACCCGTCTTCACTCGAGAGGAAACACGAGGGTCCCGCCCACATCCAGAGGAGCCCCGTTTCCGCCTCGTAGCTGGAGATCAGGGATCCTTTCCCTGCTTCGTCGGGAAAGAGTTCCCGGCGTTCCCGTCGCATCTCAAGAGGAGGCCCTCTCAACAGGAATGGCGAGAGGAACTCGAGGGTTGTGCCACCATTCCAAGAGTCCCCCAGATGTCTCAGTCCATTCCAGAGGAACCTCTTTTCCCTTCACGGGCTCGTCTTTCACGCCGAGGATCGACTCACACCAAGGTGGCACGTGGCACAGCCCTGGTGGAAAGCCTCGTGGGAAAGCCTCGAGGGACAGCCTCGAGGGAAAGCCACAGATCCCTTGATCCACGTGACAGGAAGCGTGACACTAATGTTACACCTCGGCAGGAATGCACACGTGCATGCCCCCACTCGAGACGAGGCCTGACACCCTGGGGAGACTCAGAAGCACCCCAAGATCCATGGCAACACTGGAGAGGAATCCTCAGGTTCCGGCCCCGACTCCACACAAGGACTGAGGCGTTGGCATGGATGGGAGAGGAATCCCGAGAGGTCCCCTAGCAACTCGCATGGGGACTGGCCTTTCCTGAGGCCACCAGAGCGGGTCCCTGAGGTCCCCGTCGTAACTCGAGAAGACCTGCCTCAACTCGAGAAAATCCAGGAGGTTCTCCCCTCCAGGCGAGATGAGGCCCATTTCCACTGAGGTGTCTTGAGCCCGATCACACCTTACCTCTGGAAATTCAAAAGGGTCATTCACACCCTTGGAGCAAATCAAGAAGGTCCCCGACATACCCGTCTCCACTGGAGAGGAAACACGAGGGTCCCGCCCACATCCAGAGGAGCCCCGTTTCCGCCTCGTAGCTCGAGATGAGGGATCCTTTCCCTGCATCGTCGGAAAAGAGTTCCCGCCATTCCCGTCGCAACTCAAGAGGAGGCCCTCTCAACAGGAACGGCGAGAGGAACTCCAGGGTCGTGCCACTATTCCAAGAGTCCCCCAGATGTCTCAGTCCATTCCAGAGGACCCTCTTTTCCATTCACCGGCTCGTCTTTCACGCCGAGGATAGACTCACACCAAGGTGGCACGTGGCACAGCCCTGTGGGAAAGCCTCGTGGGAAAGCCTCGAGGGACAGCCTCGAGGGAAAGCCACAGAACCCTTGACAACGTGACAGGAAGACTGACACTACGGCTGCAGCTCGGGGGGAAAGCGCACGTGCATGCCCCCACTCGAGACGAGGCCTGACTCCCCTGGGGAGACTCAGAAACACCCCAAGATCCATGGCAACACTGCCGAGGAATCCTCAGGTTCCGGCCCCGACTCCACACAAGGACTGATGCCCTGGCATGGACGGGAGAGGAATCCCGAGAGGTCCCCTAGCAACTCGCATGGGGACTGGCCTTTCCTGAGGCCACCAGAGCATGTCCCTGAGGTCCCCGTCGTAACTCGAGAAGACCTGCCGCAAGTCGAGAAAATCCCGGAGGTTCTCCCCTCCAGGCGAGATGAGGCCCATTTCCGCTGAGGCACCTCGAGGCTGATCACACCTCACCTCTGGAACTTCGAAAGGGTCCTTCACACCCTTGGTGCAAATCAAGAAGTTCCCCGAGATACCCGTCTCCACTCGAGAGGAAACACGAGGGTCCCGCCCACATCCAGAGGAGCCCTGTTTCCGCCCCGTAGCTCGAGATGAGGGATCCTTTCCCTGCTTCGTCGGGAACGAGTTCCCGGCGTTCCGGTCGCATCTCAAGAGGAGGCCCTCTCAACAGGAACGGCGAGAGGAACTCCAGGGTCGTGCCACCATTCCAAGAGTCCCCCAGATGTCTCAGTACATTCCAGAGGAACCTCTTTCCCTTCACCGGCTGGTCTTTCACGCCGAGGATCGACTCACACCAAGGTGGCACGTGGCACAGCCCTGGGGGAAAGCCTCGTGGGAAAGCCTCGAGGGACAGCCTCGAGGGAAAGCCACAGATCCCTTGATCCACGTGACAGGAAGCGTGACACTACTGCTGCAGCTCGGGAGGAAAGCGCACGTGCATGCCCCCACTCGAGACGAGGCCTGACTCCCCTTGGGAGACTCAGAAGCATCCCAAGATCCATGGCAACACTGGAGAGGAATCCTGAGGTTCCGGCCCCGACTCCACACAAGGTCTTAGGCCCCGGCATGGACGGGAGAGGAATCCCGAGAGGCCCCCTAGCAACTCGCATGGGGACTGGCCTTTCCTGAGGCCACCAGAGCGGGTCCCTGAGGTCCCCCTCGTAACTCGAGAAGACATGCCGCAACTCGAGAAAATCCAGGAGGTTCTCCCCTCCAGGCGAGATGAGGCCCATTTCCACTGAGGCGTGTCGAGGCTGATCACACCTCATCTCTGGAACTTTGAAAGGGTCCTTCACACCCTTGGTGCAAATCAAGAAGTTCCCCGACATACCCGTCTCCACTCGAGTGGAATCACGAGGGTCCCGCCCACATCCTGAGGAGCCCCGTTTCCGCCTCGTAGCTCGAGATGAGGGTTCCTTTCCCTGCATCGTCGGGAAAGAGTTCCCGGCGTTCCCGTCGCATTTCAAGAGGAGGCCCTCTCAACAGGAACGGAGAGAGGAACTCCAGGGTCGTGCCACCATTCCAAGAGTCCCCCAGATGTCTCAGTCCATTCCAGAGGAACCTCTTTTCACTTCACCGGCTCGTCTTTCACGCCGAGGATCGACTCATACCAAGGTGGCACGTGACACAGCCCTGGGGGAAAGCCTCGTGTGAAAGCCTCGAGGGACAGCCTCGAGGGAAAGCCACAGATCCCTTGATCCACGTGACAGGAAGCGTGACACTACTGCTGCAACTCGGGAGGAAAGCGCACGTGCATGCCACTACCCGAGACGAGGCCTGACTCCCCTGGGGAGACTCAGAAGCACCCCAAGATCCATGGCAACACTGGAGAGGAATCCTCAGGTTCCGGCCCCGACACCACACAAGGACTGAGGTGCTGGCATGGACGGGGGAGGAATCCCCAGATGGCCCCTAGCAACTCGCATGGGGACTGGCCTTTCCTGAGGCCACCAGAGCGGGTCCCTGAGGTCCCCGTGGTAACTCGAGAAGACCTGCCGCAAATCGCGAAAATCCAGGAGGTTCTCCCCTCCAGGCGAGATGAGGCCCATTTCCGCTGAGGCATCTGGAGGCTGATCACACCTCACCTCTGGAACTTCGAAAGGGTCCTTCACACCCTTGGTGCAAATCAAGAAGTTCCCCGACATACCCGTCTTCACTCGAGAGGAAACACGAGGGTCCTTTCCACATTCAGAGGAGCCCCGTTTCCGCCTCGTAGCTTGAGATGAGGGATCCTTTCCCTGCATCGTCGGGAAAGAGTTCCCGGCGTTCCCGTCGAATCTCAAGAGGAGGCCCTCTCAACAGGAACGGCGAGAGGAACTCCAGGGTCGTGCCACCATTCCAAGAGTCCCCCAGATGTCTCAGTCCATTCCCGAGGAACCTCTTTTCACTTCACCGGCTCGTCTTTCACGCCGAGGATCGACTCACACCAAGGTGGCACGTGGCACAGCCCTGGTGGAAAGCCTCGTGGGAAAGCCTCGAGGGACAGCCTCGAGGGAAAGCCACAGATCCCTTGATCCACGTGACAGGAAGCGTGACACTACTGCTGCAGCTCGGGAGGAAAGCACACGTGCAGGCCCTCACTCGAGACGAGGCCTGACTCCCCTGGGGAGACTCAGAAGCAACCCAAGATCCATGGCAACACTGGAGAGGAATCCTCAGGTTCCGGCCCCGACTCCACACAAGGTCTTAGGCCCCGGCATGGACGGGAGAGGAATCGCGAGATGGCCCCGAGCCACTCGCACGGGGACTGGCCTTTCCTGAGGCCACAAGAGCGGGTCCCTGAGGTCCCCGTCGTAACTTGAGAAGACCTGCCGCAACTCGAGAAAATCCAGGAGGTTCTGCCCTCCAGGCGAGATGAGGCCCATTTCCGCTGAGGCGTCTCGAGGCTGATCACACCTCACCTCTGGAACTTCGAAAGGGTCTTTCACACCTTTGGTGTAAATCAAGAAGTTCCCCGACATTACCGTCTCCACTCGAGAGGAAACACGAGGGTCCCGCACACATCCAGAGGAGCCCCGTTTCCGCCTCGTAGCTCGAGATGAGGGATCCTTTCCCTGCTTCGTCGGGAAAGAGTTCCCGGCGTTCCCGTCGCATCTCAAGAGGAGGCCCTCTCAACAGGAACGGCGAGAGCAACTCCAGGGTCGTGCCACCATTCCAAGAGTCCCCCAGATGTCTCAGTCCATTCCAGAGGTTCCTCTTTTCCCTTCACCGGCTCGTCTTTCACGCCGAGGATCGACTCAAACCAAAGTGGCACGTGGCACAGCCCTGTGGGAAAGCCTCGAGGGACAGCCTCGAGGGAAAGCCACATATCCCTTGATCCACGTGTCAGGAAGCGTGACACTACTGCTGCAGCTCGGCAGGAAAGCGCACGTGCATGCCCTCACTCGAGACCAGGCCTGACTCCCCTGGGGAGACTCAGAAGCACCCCAAGATCCATGGCAACACTGGAGAGGAATCCTCAGGTTCCGGCCCCGACTCCACACAAGGACTTAGGCATTGGCCTGGACGGGGGAGGAATCCCGAGAGGTCCCGTAGCAACTCGCATGGGGACTGTCCTTTCCTGAGGCCACCAGAGCGGGTCCCTGAGGTCCCCGTCGTAACTCGAGAAGACCTGCCGCAACTCGAGAAAATCCAGGAGGTTCTCCCCTCCAGGCGAGATGAGGCCCATTTCTGCTGAGGTATCTGGAGGCTGATCACACCTCACCTCTGGAACTTCGAAAGGGTCCTTCACACCCTTGGTGCAAATCAAGAAGTTCCCCGACATACCCGTCTTCACTCGAGAGGTAACACTAGGGTCCCGCCCACATCCAGAGGAGCCCCATTTCCGCCTCGTAGCTGGAGATGAGGGGTCCTTTCCCTGCTTCGTCGGGAAAGAGTTACCGGCGTTCCCGTCGAATCTCAAGAGGAGGCCCTCTCAACAGGAACGGCGAGAGGAACTCCAGGCTCGTGTCACCATTCCAAGAGTCCCCGAGATGTCTCAGTCCATTCCAGAGGAACCTCTTTTCCCTTCACCGGCTCGTGTTTCACGCCGAGGATCGACTCACACCAAGGTGGCACGTGGCACAGCCCTGTGGGACAGCCTCGAGGGAAAGCCACAGATCCCTTGATCCACGTGACAGGAAGCGTGACACTACTGCTGCAGCTCGGGAGGAAAGCGCACGTGAATGCCCCCACTCGAGACGAAGCCTCACTCCCCTGGGGAGACTCAGAAGCACCCCAAGATCCATGGCAACACTGGAGAGGATTCCTCAGGTTCCGGCCCCGACTCCACACAAGGACTGAGGCCCTGGCATGGACGGGAGAGGAATCCCGAGAGGTCCCCTAGCAACTCGCATGGGGACTGGCCTTTCCTGAGGCCACCAGAGCGGGTCCCTGAGGTCCCCATCGTAACTAGAGAAGACCTGCCGCAACTCGAGAAAATCCAGGAGGTTCTCCCCTCCAGGCGAGATGAGGCCCATTTACGCTGAGGCGTCTGGAGGCCGTTCACACCTCACCTCTGGAACTTCAAAAGGGTCCTTCACACCCTTGGTGCAAATCAAGAAGTTCCCCGACATACCCGTCTCCACTCGAGAGGAATCATGAGGGTCCCGCCCACATCCAGAGGAGCCCCGTTTCTGCCTCGTAGCTCGAGATGAGGGATCCTTTCCCTGCTTCGTCGGGAAAGAGTTCCCGGCCTTCCCGTCGCATCTCAAGAGGAGGCCCTCTCAACAGGAACGGAGAGAGGAACTCAAGGGTCGTGCCACCATTCCAAGAGTCCCCCAGATGTCTCAGTCCATTCCAGAGGACCCTCTTTTCCCTTCACCAGCTCGTCTTTCACGCCGAGGATCGACTCACACCAAGGTGGCACGTGGCACAGCCCTGTGGGAAAGCCTCGTGGGAAAGCCTCGAGGGACAGCCTCGAGGGAAAGCCACAGATCCCTTGATCCACGTGACAGGAAGACTGACACTGCGGCTGCAGCTAGGGGGTAAAGCGCACGTGCATTCCCCCACTCGAGACGAGGCCTGACTCCCCTGGGGAGACTCAGAAGCACCCCAAGATCCATGGCAACACTGGAGAGGAATCCTCAGGTTCCGGCCCCGACTCCACACAAGGACTGAGGACCCGGCATGGACGGGAGAGGAATCCCGAGAGGTCCCCTAGCAAGTCGCATGGGGACTGGCCTTTCCTGAGGCCACCAGAGCGGGTCCCTGAGGTCCCCGTCGTAACTCGAGAAGACCTGCCGCAACTCGAGAAAATCCAGGAGGTTCTCCCCTCCAGGCGAGATGAGGCCCATTTCCGCTGAGGCATCTGGAGGCTGATCACACCTCACCTCTGGAACTTCGAAAGTGTCCTTCACACCCTTGGTGCAAATCAAGAAGTTCCCCGACATACCCGTCTTCACTCGAGAGGAAACACGAGGGTCCCGCCCACATCCAGAGGAGCCCCGTTTCCGCCTCGTAGCTGGAGATCAGGGATCCTTTCCCTGCTTCGTCGGGAAAGAGTTCCCGGCGTTCCCGTCGCATCTCAAGAGGAGGCCCTCTCAACAGGAATGGCGAGAGGAACTCGAGGGTTGTGCCACCATTCCAAGAGTCCCCCAGATGTCTCAGTCCATTCCAGAGGAACCTCTTTTCCCTTCACGGGCTCGTCTTTCACGCCGAGGATCGACTCACACCAAGGTGGCACGTGGCACAGCCCTGGTGGAAAGCCTCGTGGGAAAGCCTCGAGGGACAGCCTCGAGGGAAAGCCACAGATCCCTTGATCCACGTGACAGGAAGCGTGACACTAATGTTACACCTCGGCAGGAATGCACACGTGCATGCCCCCACTCGAGACGAGGCCTGACACCCTGGGGAGACTCAGAAGCACCCCAAGATCCATGGCAACACTGGAGAGGAATCCTCAGGTTCCGGCCCCGACTCCACACAAGGACTGAGGCGTTGGCATGGATGGGAGAGGAATCCCGAGAGGTCCCCTAGCAACTCGCATGGGGACTGGCCTTTCCTGAGGCCACCAGAGCGGGTCCCTGAGGTCCCCGTCGTAACTCGAGAAGACCTGCCGCAACTCGAGAAAATCCAGGAGGTTCTCCCCTCCAGGCGAGATGAGGCCCATTTCCACTGAGGTGTCTTGAGGCCGATCACACCTTACCTCTGGAAATTCAAAAGGGTCATTCACACCCTTGGAGCAAATCAAGAAGGTCCCCGACATACCCGTCTCCACTGGAGAGGAAACACGAGGGTCCCGCCCACATCCAGAGGAGCCCCGTTTCCGCCTCGTAGCTCGAGATGAGGGATCCTTTCCCTGCTTCGTCGGGAACGAGTTCCCGGCGTTCCGGTCGCATCTCAAGAGGAGGCCCTCTCAACAGGAACGGCGAGAGGAACTCCAGGGTCGTGCCACCATTCCAAGAGTCCCCCAGATGTCTCAGTACATTCCAGAGGAACCTCTTTCCCTTCACCGGCTGGTCTTTCACGCCGAGGATCGACTCACACCAAGGTGGCACGTGGCACAGCCCTGGGGGAAAGCCTCGTGGGAAAGCCTCGAGGGACAGCCTCGAGGGAAAGCCACAGATCCCTTGATCCACGTGACAGGAAGCGTGACACTACTGCTGCAGCTCGGGAGGAAAGCGCACGTGCATGCCCCCACTCGAGACGAGGCCTGACTCCCCTTGGGAGACTCAGAAGCATCCCAAGATCCATGGCAACACTGGAGAGGAATCCTGAGGTTCCGGCCCCGACTCCACACAAGGTCTTAGGCCCCGGCATGGACGGGAAAGGAATCCCGAGAGGCCCCCTAGCAACTCGCATGGGGACTGGCCTTTCCTGAGGCCACCAGAGCGGGTCCCTGAGGTCCCCCTCGTAACTCGAGAAGACATGCCGCAACTCGAGAAAATCCAGGAGGTTATCCCCTCCAGGCGAGATGAGGCCCATTTCCACTGAGGCGTGTCGAGGCTGATCACACCTCATCTCTGGAACTTTGAAAGGGTCCTTCACACCCTTGGTGCAAATCAAGAAGTTCCCCGACATACCCGTCTCCACTCGAGTGGAATCACGAGGGTCCCGCCCACATCCAGAGGAGCCCCGTTTCCGCCTCGTAGCTCGAGATGAGGGTTCCTTTCCCTGCATCGTCGGGAAAGAGTTCCCGGCGTTCCCGTCGCATTTCAAGAGGAGGCCCTCTCAACAGGAACGGAGAGAGGAACTCCAGGGTCGTGCCACCATTCCAAGAGTCCCCCAGATGTCTCAGTCCATTCCAGAGGAACCTCTTTTCACTTCACCGGCTCGTCTTTCACGCCGAGGATCGACTCATACCAAGGTGGCACGTGACACAGCCCTGGGGGAAAGCCTCGTGTGAAAGCCTCGAGGGACAGCCTCGAGGGAAAGCCACAGATCCCTTGATCCACGTGACAGGAAGCGTGACACTACTGCTGCAACTCGGGAGGAAAGCGCACGTGCATGCCACCACCCGAGACGAGGCCTGACTCCCCTGGGGAGACTCAGAAGCACCCCAAGATCCATGGCAACACTGGAGAGGAATCCTCAGGTTCCGGCCCCGACACCACACAAGGACTGAGGTGCTGGCATGGACGGGGGAGGAATCCCCAGATGGCCCATAGCAACTCGCATGGGGACTGGCCTTTCCTGAGGCCACCAGAGCGGGTCCCTGAGGTCCCCGTGGTAACTCGAGAAGACCTGCCGCAAATCGCGAAAATCCAGGAGGTTCTCCCCTCCAGGCGAGATGAGGCCCATTTCCGCTGAGGCATCTGGAGGCTGATCACACCTCACCTCTGGAACTTCGAAAGGGTCCTTCACACCCTTGGTGCAAATCAAGAAGTTCCCCGACATACCCGTCTTCACTCGAGAGGAAACACGAGGGTCCTGCCCACATTCAGAGGAGCCCCGTTTCCGCCTCGTAGCTTGAGATGAGGGATCCTTTCCCTGCATCGTCGGGAAAGAGTTCCCGGCGTTCCCGTCGAATCTCAAGAGGAGGCCCTCTCAACAGGAACGGCGAGAGGAACTCCAGGGTCGTGCCACCATTCCAAGAGTCCCCCAGATGTCTCAGTCCATTCCCGAGGAACCTCTTTTCACTTCACCGGCTCGTCTTTCACGCCGAGGATCGACTCACACCAAGGTGGCACGTGGCACAGCCCTGGTGGAAACCCTCGTGGGAAAGCCTCGAGGGACAGCCTCGAGGGAAAGCCACAGATCCCTTGATCCACGTGACAGGAAGCGTGACACTAATATTACACCTCGGCAGGAATGCACACGTGCATGCCCCCACTCGAGACGAGGCCTGACACCCTGGGGAGACTCAGAAGCACCCCAAGATCCATGGCAACACTGGAGAGGAATCCTCAGGTTCCGGCTCAAACTCCACACAAGGTCTTAGGCCCCGGCATGGACGGGAGAGGAATCCTGAGATGGCCCCTAGCAACTCGCATGGGGACTGGCCTTTCCTGAGGCCACCAGAGCGGGTCCCTGAGGTCCCCGTCGTAACTCGAGAAGACCTGCCGCAACTCGAGAAAATCCAGGAGGTTCTCCCCTCCAGGCGAGATGAGGCCCATTTCCACTGAGGCGTGTCGAGGCTTATCACACCTCACCTCTGGAACTTTGAAAGGGTCCTTCACACCCTTGGTGCAAATCAAGAAGTTCCCCGACATACCCGTCTCCACTCGAGAGGAATCACGAGGGTCCCGCCCACATCCAGAGGAGCCCCGTTTCCGCCTCGTATCTCGAGATGAGGTATCCTTTCCCTGCATCGTCGGGAAAGAGTTCCCGGCGTTCCCGTCGCATCTCAAGAGGAGGCCCTCTCAACAGGAACGGCGAGAGGAACTCCAGGGTCGTGCCCCCATTCCAGGAGACCCCCAGATGTCTCAGTCCTTTCCAGAGGAACCTCTTTTCACTTCACCGGCTCGTCTTTCACGCCGAGGATCGACTCACACCAAGGTGGAACGTGGCACAGCCCTGGGGGAAAGCCTCGTGTGAAAGCCTCGAGGGACAGCCTCGAGGGAAAGCCACAGATCGATTGATCCAAATGACAGGAAGCATGACACTACTGCTGCAGCTTGGGAGGAAAGCGCACGTGCAGGCCCTCACTCGAGACGAGGCCTGACTCCCCTGGGGAGACTCAGAAGCAACCCAAGATCCATGGCAACACTGGAGAGGAATCCTCAGGTTCCGGCCCCGACTCCACACAAGGTCTTAGGCCCCGGCATGGACGGGAGAGGAATCGCGAGATGGCCCCGAGCCACTCGCACGGGGACTGGCCTTTCCTGAGGCCACAAGAGCGGGTCCCTGAGGTCCCCGTCGTAACTTGAGAAGACCTGCCGCAACTCGAGAAAATCCAGGAGGTTCTGCCCTCCAGGCGAGATGAGGCCCATTTCCGCTGAGGCGTCTCCAGGCTGATCACACCTCACCTCTGGAACTTCGAAAGGGTCGTTCACAACCTTGGTGCAAATCAAGAAGTTCCCCGACATACCCGTCTCCACTCGAAAGGAAATACGAGGGTCCCGCCCACATCCAGAGGAGCCCCGTTTCCGCCTCGTAGCTCGAGATGAGGGATCCTATCCCTGTTTCTTCGGGAAAGAGTTCCCGGCCTTCCAATCGCATCTCAAGAGGAGGCCCTCTCAACAGGAATGGCGAGAGGAACTCCATGGTCCTGCCACCATTCCAAGAGTCCCCCAGATGTCTCAGTCCATTCCAGAGGATCCTCTTTTCCCTTCACCGGCTCGTCTTTCACGCCTAGGATCGACTCACACCATGGTGGCACGTGGCACAGCCCTGTGGGAAAGCCTCGTGGGAAAGCCTCGAGGGAAGCCTCGAGGGAAAGCCACAGATCCCTTGATCCAAGTGACAGGAAGCGTGACACTCCTGCTGCAGCTTGGGAGGAAAGCGCACGTGCATGCCCCCACTCGAGACGAGGCCTGACACCCTGGGGAGACTCAGAAGCACCCCAAGATCCATGGCAACACTGGAGAGGAATCCTCAGGTTCCGGCTCAAACTCCACACAAGGTCTTAGGCCCCGGCATGGACGGGAGAGGAATCCTGAGACGGCCCCTAGCAACTCGCATGGGGACTGGCCTTTCCTGAGGCCACCAGAGCGGGTCCCTGAGGTCCCCGTCGTAACTCGAGAAGACCTGCCGCAACTCGAGAAAATCCAGGAGGTTCTCCCCTCCAGGCGAGATGAGGCCCATTTCCACTGAGGCGTGTCGAGGCTTATCACACCTCACCTCTGGAACTTTGAAAGGGTCCTTCACACCCTTGGTGCAAATCAAGAAGTTCCCCGACATACCCGTCTCCACTCGAGAGGAATCACGAGGGTCCCGCCCACATCCAGAGGAGATCCGTTTCCGCCTCGTATCTCGAGATGAGGTATCCTTTCCCTGCATCGTCGGGAAAGAGTTCCCGGCGTTCCCGTCGCATCTCAAGAGGAGGCCCTCTCAACAGGAACGGCGAGAGGAACTCCAGGGTCGTGCCCCCATTCCAGGAGAACCCCAGATGTCTCAGTCCATTCCAGAGGAACCTCTTTTCACTTCACCGGCTCGTCTTTCACGCCGAGGATCGACTCACACCAAGGTGGAACGTGGCACAGCCCTGGGGGAAAGCCTCGTGTGAAAGCCTCGAGGGACAGCCTCGAGGGAAAGCCACAGATCGATTGATCCAAATGACAGGAAGCATGACACTACTGCTGCAGCTTGGGAGGAAAGCGCACGTGCAGGCCCTCACTCGAGACGAGGCCTGACTCCCCTGGGGAGACTCAGAAGCAACCCAAGATCCATGGCAACACTGGAGAGGAATCCTCAGGTTCCGGCCCCGACTCCACACAAGGTCTTAGGCCCCGGCATGGACGGGAGAGGAATAGCGAGATGGCCCCGAGCCACTCGCACGGGGACTGGCCTTTCTTGAGGCCACAAGAGCGGGTCCCTGAGGTCCCCGTCGTAACTTGAGAAGACCTGCCGCAACTCGAGAAAATCCAGGAGGTTCTGCCCTCCAGGCGAGATGAGGCCCATTTCCGCTGAGGCGTCTCGAGGCTGATCACACCTCACCTCTGGAACTTCGAAAGGGTCTTTCACACCTTTGGTGTAAATCAAGAAGTTCCCCGACATTACCGTCTCCACTCGAGAGGAAACACGAGGGTCCCGCACACATCCAGAGGAGCCCCGTTTCCGCCTCGTAGCTCGAGATGAGGGATCCTTTCCCTGCTTCGTCGGGAAAGAGTTCCCGGCGTTCCCGTCGCATCTCAAGAGGAGGCCCTCTCAACAGGAACGGCGAGAGCAACTCCAGGGTCGTGCCACCATTCCAAGAGTCCCCCAGATGTCTCAGTCCATTCCAGAGGATCCTCTTTTCCCTTCACCGGCTCGTCTTTCACGCCGAGGATCGACTCAAACCAAAGTGGCACGTGGCACAGCCCTGTGGGAAAGCCTCCAGGGACAGCCTCGAGGGAAAGCCACAGATCCCTTGATCCACGTGTCAGGAAGCGTGACACTACTGCTGCAGCTCGGCAGGAAAGCGCACGTGCATGCCCCCACTCGAGACCAGGCCTGACTCCCCTGGGGAGACTCAGAAGCACCCCAAGATCCATGGCAACACTGGAGAGGAATCCTCAGGTTCCGGCCCCGACTCCACACAAGGACTTAGGCATTGGCCTGGACGGGGGAGGAATCCCGAGAGGTCCCGTAGCAACTCGCATGGGGACTGTCCTTTCCTGAGGCCACCAGAGCGGGTCCCTGAGGTCCCCGTCGTAACTCGAGAAGACCTGCCGCAACTCGAGAAAATCCAGGAGGTTCTCCCCTCCAGGCGAGATGAGGCCCATTTCTGCTGAGGCATCTGGAGGCTGATCACACCTCACCTCTGGAACTTCGAAAGGGTCCTTCACACCCTTGGTGCAAATCAAGAAGTTCCCCGACATACCCGTTTTCACTCGAGAGGTAACACTAGGGTCCCGCCCACATCCAGAGGAGCCCCATTTCCGCCTCGTAGCTGGAGATGAGGGGTCCTTTCCCTGCTTCGTCGGGAAAGAGTTACCGGCGTTCCCGTCGAATCTCAAGAGGAGGCCCTCTCAACAGGAACGGCGAGAGGAACTCCAGGCTCGTGTCACCATTCCAAGAGTCCCCGAGATGTCTCAGTCCATTCCAGAGGAACCTGTTTTCCCTTCACCGGCTCGTGTTTCACGCCGAGGATCGACTCACACCAAGGTGGCACGTGGCACAGCCCTGTGGGAAAGCCTCGTGGGAAAGCCTCGAGGGACAGCCTCGAGGGAAAGCCACAGATCCCTTGATCCACGTGACAGGAAGCGTGACACTACTGCTGCAGCTCGGGAGGAAAGCGCACGTGAATGCCCCCACTCGAGACGAAGCCTCACTCCCCTGGGGAGACTCAGAAGCACCCCAAGATCCATGGCAACACTGGAGAGGATTCCTCAGGTTCCGGCCCCGACTCCACACAAGGACTGAGGCCCTGGCATGGACGGGAGAGGAATCCCGAGAGGTCCCCTAGCAACTCGCATGGGGACTGGCCTTTCCTGAGGCCACCAGAGCGGGTCCCTGAGGACCCCATCGTAACTAGAGAAGACCTGCCGCAACTCGAGAAAATCCAGGAGGTTCTCCCCTCCAGGCGAGATGAGGCCCATTTACGCTGAGGCGTCTGGAGGCCGTTCACACCTCACCTCTGGAACTTCAAAAGGGTCCTTCACACCCTTGGTGCAAATCAAGAAGTTCCCCGACATACCCGTCTCCACTCGAGAGGAATCATGAGGGTCCCGCCCACATCCAGAGGAGCCCCGTTTCTGCCTCGTAGCTCGAGATGAGGGATCCTTTCCCTGCTTCGTCGGGAAAGATTTCCCGGCCTTCCCGTCGCATCTCAAGAGGAGGCCCTCTCAACAGGAACGGAGAGAGGAACTCAAGGGTCGTGCCACCATTCCAAGAGTCCCCCAGATGTCTCAGTCCATTCCAGAGGACCCTCTTTTCCCTTCACCAGCTCGTCTTTCACGCCGAGGATCGACTCACACCAAGGTGGCACGTGGCACAGCCCTGTGGGAAAGCCTCGTGGGAAAGCCTCGAGGGACAGCCTCGAGGGAAAGCCACAGATCCCTTGATCCACGTGACAGGAAGACTGACACTGCGGCTGCAGCTAGGGGGTAAAGCGCACGTGCATTCCCCCACTCGAGACGAGGCCTGACTCCCCTGGGGAGACTCAGAAGCACCCCAAGATCCATGGCAACACTGGAGAGGAATCCTCAGGTTCCGGCCCCGACTCCACACAAGGACTGAGGACCCGGCATGGACGGGAGAGGAATCCCGAGAGGTCCCCTAGCAAGTCGCATGGGGACTGGCCTTTCCTGAGGCCACCAGAGCGGGTCCCTGAGGTCCCCGTCGTAACTCGAGAAGACCTGCCGCAACTCGAGAAAATCCAGGAGGTTCTCCCCTCCAGGCGAGATGAGGCCCATTTCCGCTGAGGCATCTGGAGGCTGATCACACCTCACCTCTGGAACTTCGAAAGTGTCCTTCACACCCTTGGTGCAAATCAAGAAGTTCCCCGACATACCCGTCTTCACTCGAGAGGAAACACGAGGGTCCCGCCCACATCCAGAGGAGCCCCGTTTCCGCCTCGTAGCTGGAGATCAGGGATCCTTTCCCTGCTTCGTCGGGAAAGAGTTCCCGGCGTTCCCGTCGCATCTCAAGAGGAGGCCCTCTCAACAGGAATGGCGAGAGGAACTCGAGGGTTGTGCCACCATTCCAAGAGTCCCCCAGATGTCTCAGTCCATTCCAGAGGAACCTCTTTTCCCTTCACGGGCTCGTCTTTCACGCCGAGGATCGACTCACACCGAGGTGGCACGTGGCACAGCCCTGGTGGAAAGCCTCGTGGGAAAGCCTCGAGGGACAGCCTCGAGGGAAAGCCACAGATCCCTTGATCCACGTGACAGGAAGCGTGACACTAATGTTACACCTCGGCAGGAATGCACACGTGCATGCCCCCACTCGAGACGAGGCCTGACACCCTGGGGAGACTCAGAAGCACCCCAAGATCCATGGCAACACTGGAGAGGAATCCTCAGGTTCCGGCCCCGACTCCACACAAGGACTGAGGCGTTGGCATGGATGGGAGAGGAATCCCGAGAGGTCCCCTAGCAACTCGCATGGGGACTGGCCTTTCCTGAGGCCACCAGAGCGGGTCCCTGAGGTCCCCGTCGTAACTCGAGAAGACCTGCCGCAACTCGAGAAAATCCAGGAGGTTCTCCCCTCCAGGCGAGATGAGGCCCATTTCCACTGAGGTGTCTTGAGGCCGATCACACCTTACCTCTGGAAATTCAAAAGGGTCATTCACACCCTTGGAGCAAATCAAGAAGGTCCCCGACATACCCGTCTCCACTGGAGAGGAAACACGAGGGTCCCGCCCACATCCAGAGGAGCCCCGTTTCCGCCTCGTAGCTCGAGATGAGGGATCCTTTCCCTGCATCGTCGGAAAAGAGTTCCCGCCATTCCCGTCGCAACTCAAGAGGAGGCCCTCTCAGCAGGAACGGCGAGAGGAACTCCAGGGTCGTGCCACTATTCCAAGAGTCCCCCAGAAGTCTCAGTCCATTCCAGAGGACCCTCTTTTCCCTTCACCGGCTCGTCTTTCACGCCGAGGATCGACTCACACCAAGGTGGCACGTGGCACAGCCCTGTGGGAAAGCCTCGTGGGAAAGCCTCGAGGGACAGCCTCGAGGGAAAGCCACAGAACCCTTGACAACGTGACAGGAAGACTGACACTACGGCTGCAGCTCGGGGGGAAAGCGCACGTGCATGCCCCCACTCGGACGAGGCCTGACTCCCCTGGGGAGACTCAGAAGCATCCCAAGATCCATGGCAACACTGGAGAGGAATCCTGAGGTTCCGGCCCCGACTCCACACAAGGTCTTAGGCCCCGGCATGGACGGGAGAGGAATCCCGAGAGGCCCCCTAGCAACTCGCATGGGGACTGGCCTTTCCTGAGGCCACCAGAGCGGGTCCCTGAGGTCCCCCTCGTAACTCGAGAAGACATGCCGCAACTCGAGAAAATCCAGGAGGTTCTCCCCTCCAGGCGAGATGAGGCCCATTTCCACTGAGGCGTGTCGAGGCTGATCACACCTCATCTCTGGAACTTTGAAAGGGTCCTTCACACCCTTGGTGCAAATCAAGAAGTTCCCCGACATACCCGTCTCCACTCGAGTGGAATCACGAGGGTCCCGCCCACATCCAGAGGAGCCCCGTTTCCGCCTCGTAGCTCGAGATGAGGGTTCCTTTCCCTGCATCGTCGGGAAAGAGTTCCCGGCGTTCCCGTCGCATTTCAAGAGGAGGCCCTCTCAACAGGAACGGAGAGAGGAACTCCAGGGTCGTGCCACCATTCCAAGAGTCCCCCAGATGTCTCAGTCCATTCCAGAGGAACCTCTTTTCACTTCACCGGCTCGTCTTTCACGCCGAGGATCGACTCATACCAAGGTGGCACGTGACACAGCCCTGGGGGAAAGCCTCGTGTGAAAGCCTCGAGGGACAGCCTCGAGGGAAAGCCACAGATCCCTTGATCCACGTGACAGGAAGCGTGACACTACTGCTGCAACTCGGGAGGAAAGCGCACGTGCATGCCACCACCCGAGACGAGGCCTGACTCCCCTGGGGAGACTCAGAAGCACCCCAAGATCCATGGCAACACTGGAGAGGAATCCTCAGGTTCCGGCCCCGACACCACACAAGGACTGAGGTGCTGGCATGGACGGGGGAGGAATCCCCAGATGGCCCCTAGCAACTCGCATGGGGACTGGCCTTTCCTGAGGCCACCAGAGCGGGTCCCTGAGGTCCCCGTGGTAACTCGAGAAGACCTGCCGCAAATCGCGAAAATCCAGGAGGTTCTCCCCTCCAGGCGAGATGAGGCCCATTTCCGCTGAGGCATCTGGAGGCTGATCACACCTCACCTCTGGAACTTCGAAAGGGTCCTTCACACCCTTGGTGCAAATCAAGAAGTTCCCCGACATACCCGTCTTCACTCGAGAGGAAACACGAGGGTCCTGCCCACATTCAGAGGAGCCCCGTTTCCGCCTCGTAGCTTGAGATGAGGGATCCTTTCCCTGCATCGTCGGGAAAGAGTTCCCGGCGTTCCCGTCGAATCTCAAGAGGAGGCCCTCTCAACAGGAACGGCGAGAGGAACTCCAGGGTCGTGCCACCATTCCAAGAGTCCCCCAGATGTCTCAGTCCATTCCCGAGGAACCTCTTTTCACTTCACCGGCTCGTCTTTCACGCCGAGGATCGACTCACACCAAGGTGGCACGTGGCACAGCCCTGGTGGAAACCCTCGTGGGAAAGCCTCGAGGGACAGCCTCGAGGGAAAGCCACAGATCCCTTGATCCACGTGACAGGAAGCGTGACACTAATATTACACCTCGGCAGGAATGCACACGTGCATGCCCCCACTCGAGACGAGGCCTGACACCCTGGGGAGACTCAGAAGCACCCCAAGATCCATGGCAACACTGGAGAGGAATCCTCAGGTTCCGGCTCAAACTCCACACAAGGTCTTAGGCCCCGGCATGGACGGGAGAGGAATCCTGAGATGGCCCCTAGCAACTCGCATGGGGACTGGCCTTTCCTGAGGCCACCAGAGCGGGTCCCTGAGGTCCCCGTCGTAACTCGAGAAGACCTGCCGCAACTCGAGAAAATCCAGGAGGTTCTCCCCTCCAGGCGAGATGAGGCCCATTTCCACTGAGGCGTGTCGAGGCTTATCACACCTCACCTCTGGAACTTTGAAAGGGTCCTTCACACCCTTGGTGCAAATCAAGAAGTTCCCCGACATACCCGTCTCCACTCGAGAGGAATCACGAGGGTCCCGCCCACATCCAGAGGAGCCCCGTTTCCGCCTCGTATCTCGAGATGAGGTATCCTTTCCCTGCATCGTCGGGAAAGAGTTCCCGGCGTTCCCGTCGCATCTCAAGAGGAGGCCCTCTCAACAGGAACGGCGAGAGGAAGTCCAGGGTCGTGCCCCCATTCCAGGAGACCCCCAGATGTCTCAGTCCATTCCAGAGGAACCTCTTTTCACTTCACCGGCTCGTCTTTCACGCCGAGGATCGACTCACACCAAGGTGGAACGTGGCACAGCCCTGGGGGAAAGCCTCGTGTGAAAGCCTCGAGGGACAGCCTCGAGGGAAAGCCACAGATAGATTGATCCAAATGACAGGAAGCATGACACTACTGCTGCAGCTTGGGAGGAAAGCGCACGTGCAGGCCCTCACTCGAGACGAGGCCTGACTCCCCTGGGGAGACTCAGAAGCAACCCAAGATCCATGGCAACACTGGAGAGGAATCCTCAGGTTCCGGCCCCGACTCCACACAAGGTCTTAGGCCCCGGCATGGACGGGAGAGGAATCGCGAGATGGCCCCGAGCCACTCGCACGGGGACTGGCCTTTCCTGAGGCCACAAGAGCGGGTCCCTGAGGTCCCCGTCGTAACTTGAGAAGACCTGCCGCAACTCGAGAAAATCCAGGAGGTTCTGCCCTCCAGGCGAGATGAGGCCCATTTCCGCTGAGGCGTCTCCAGGCTGATCACACCTCACCTCTGGAACTTCGAAAGGGTCGTTCACAACCTTGGTGCAAATCAAGAAGTTCCCCGACATACCCGTCTCCACTCGAAAGGAAATACGAGGGTCCCGCCCACATCCAGAGGAGCCCCGTTTCCGCCTCGTAGCTCGAGATGAGGGATCCTATCCCTGTTTCTTCGGGAAAGAGTTCCCGGCCTTCCAGTCGCATCTCAAGAGGAGGCCCTCTCAACAGGAATGGCGAGAGGAACTCCATGGTCCTGCCACCATTCCAAGAGTCCCCCAGATGTCTCAGTCCATTCCAGAGGATCCTCTTTTCCCTTCACCGGCTCGTCTTTCACGCCTAGGATCGACTCACACCATGGTGGCACGTGGCACAGCCCTGTGGGAAAGCCTCGTGGGAAAGCCTCGAGGGAAGCCTCGAGGGAAAGCCACAGATCCCTTGATCCAAGTGACAGGAAGCGTGACACTCCTGCTGCAGCTTGGGAGGAAAGCGCACGTGCATGCCCCCACTCGAGACGAGGCCTGACTCCCCTGGGGAGACTCAGAAGCACCCAAAGATCCATGGCAACACTGGAGAGGAATCCTCAGGTTCCGGCCCCGACTCCACACAAGGTCTTCGGGCCCGGCATGGACGGGAGAAGAATCCCGAGATGGCCCCTAGCAATACGCATGGGGACTGGCATTAGCTGAGGCCACCAGAGCGGGTCCCTGAGGTCCCTGTCGTAACTCGAGAAGACCTGCCGCAACTCCAGAAAATCCAGGAGGTTCTCCATTCCAGGCGAGATGAGGCCTATTTCCGCTGAGGCGTATCGAGGCTGATCAAACCTCACCTCTGGAACTTCGAAAGGGTCCTTCACACCCTTGGTGCAAATCAAGAACTTCCCCGACACACCGGTCTCCACTCGAGAGGAAACACGATGGTCCCGCCCACATCCAGAGGAGCCCCGTTTCCGCCTCGTAGCTCGAGATGAGGGATCCTTTCCCTGTTTCATTGGGAACGAGTTCCCGGCGTTCCCGTCGCATCTCAAGAGGAGGCACTCTCAACAGGAACGGCGAGAGGAACTCCAGGGTCGTGCCACCATTCCAAGAGTCCCCCAGATGTCTCAGTCCATTCCAGAGGAACCTCTTTTCCCTTCACCGGCTCGTCTTTCACGCCGAGGATCGACTCACACCAAGGTGGCACGTGGCACAGCCCTGTGGGAAAGCCTCGTGGGAAAGCCTCGAGGGAAGCCTCGAGGGAAAGCCACAGATCCCTTGATCCAAGTGACAGGAAGCGTGACACTCCTGCTGCAGCTTGGGAGGAAAGCGCACGTGCATGCCCCCACTCGAGACGAGGCCTGACTCCCCTGGGGAGACTCAGAAGCACCCAAAGATCCATGGCAACACTGGAGAGGAATCCTCAGGTTCCGGCCCCGACTCCACACAAGGTCTTCGGGCCCGGCATGGACGGGAGAAGAATCCCGAGATGGCCCCTAGCAATACGCATGGGGACTGGCATTAGCTGAGGCCACCAGAGCGGGTCCCTGAGGTCCCTGTCGTAACTCGAGAAGACCTGCCGCAACTCCAGAAAATCCAGGAGGTTCTCCATTCCAGGCGAGATGAGGCCTATTTCCGCTGAGGCGTATCGAGGCTGATCAAACCTCACCTCTGGAACTTCGAAAGGGTCCTTCACACCCTTGGTGCAAATCAAGAACTTCCCCGACACACCGGTCTCCACTCGAGAGGAAACACGATGGTCCCGCCCACATCCAGAGGAGCCCCGTTTCCGCCTCGTAGCTCGAGATGAGGGATCCTTTCCCTGTTTCATTGGGAACGAGTTCCCGGCGTTCCCGTCGCATCTCAAGAGGAGGCACTCTCAACAGGAACGGCGAGAGGAACTCCAGGGTCGTGCCACCATTCCAAGAGTCCCCCAGATGTCTCAGTCCATTCCAGAGGAACCTCTTTTCCCTTCACCGGCTCGTCTTTCACGCCGAGGATCGACTCACACCAAGGTGGCACGTGGCACAGCCCTGTGGGAAAGCCTCGTGGGAAAGCCTCAAGGGAAAGCCTCGAGGGAAAGCCACAGATCCCTTGATCCAAGTGACAGGAAGCCTGACACTACTGCTGCAGCTTGGGAAGAAACGCACGTTCATGCCCCCACTCGAGACGAGGGCTGACTCCCCTGGGGAGACTCAGAAGCACCCCAAGATCGATGGCAACACTGGAGAGGAATCCTCAGGTTCCGGCCCGACTCCACACAATGTCTTAGGCCCCGGAATGGACGGTAGTGGAATCCCGAGATGGCACCTAGCAACTCGCATGGGGACTGGCCTTTCCTGAGGCCACCAGAGCGGGTCCCTGAGGTCCCCGTCGTAACTCGAGAAGACCTGCAGCAACTCGAGAAAACGCAGGAGGTTCTCCCCTCCAGGCGAAATGAGGCCCAATTCCGCTGAGGCGTCTCGAGGTTGATCACACCTCACCTCTGGAACTTCGAAAGGGTCCTTCACACCCTTGGTGCAAATCAAGAAGTTCCCCGACATACCCGTCTCCACTCGAGAGGATACACGAGGGTCCCGCCCACATCCAGAGGAGCCCCGTTTCCGCCTCGTAGCTCGAGATGAGGGATCCTTTCCCTGCTTGGTCTAGCAAGAGTCCCCGGCGTTCCCGTTGCATCTCAAGAGGAGGCCCTCTCAACAGGAAGGGCGAGAGGAACTCCAGGGTCGTGCCACCATTCCAAGAGTCCCCCAGATGTCTCAGTCCATTCCAGAGGAACCTCTTTCGCTTCACCGGCTGGTCTTTCACGCCGAGGATCGACTCACACCAAGGTGGCACGTGGCACAGCCCTGTGGGAAAGCCTCGACGGAAGCCTCGAGGGAAAGCCACAGATCCCTTGATCCAAGTGACAGGAAGCGTGACACTACTGCTGCAGCTTGGGAGGAAAGCGCACGTACATGCCCCCACTCGAGACACAGCCTGACTCCCCTGGGGAGACTCAGAAGCACCCAAAGATCCATGGCAACACTGGAGAGGAATCCTCAGGTTCTGGCCCCGACTCCACACAAGGTCTTCTGGCCCGGCATGGACGGGAGAAGAATCCCGAGTTGGCCCCTAGCAACACGCATGGGGACTGGCATTTCCTGAGGCCACCAGAGAGGGTCCCTGAGGTCCCTGTCGTAACACGAGAAGACCTGCCGCAACTCGAGAAAATCCAGGAGGTTCTCCCTTCCAGGCGAGATGAGGCCCATTTCCGCTGAGGCGTCTCGAGGCTGATCAAACCTCACCTCTGGAACTTCGAAAGGGTCCTTCACACCCTTGGTGCAAATCAAGAACTTCCCCGACATACCCGTCTCCACTCGAGAGGAAACACGAGGGTCCCGCCCACATCCAGAGGAGCCCCGTTTCCGCCTCCTAGCTCGAGATGAGGGATCCTATCCCTGTTTCTTCGGGAAAGAGTTCCCGGCCTTCCGGTCGCATCTCAAGAGGAGGCCCTCTCAACAGGAATGGCGAGAGGAACTCCATGGTCGTGCCACCATTCCAAGAGTCCCCCAGATGTCTCAGTCCATTCCAGAGGACCCTCTTTTCCCTTCACCGGCTCGTCTTTCACGCCGAGGATCGTCTCACACCAAGGTGGCACGTGGCACAGCCCTGTGGGAATGCCTCGTGGGAAATCCTCGAGGGAAAGCCACATATCTATTGATCCAAATGACAGGAAGCGTGACACTACTGCTGCAGCTTGGGAGGAAAGCGCACGTGCAGGCCCTCACTCGAGACGAGGCCTGACTCCCCTGGGGAGACTCAGAAGCAACCCAAGATCCATGGCAACACTGGAGAGGAATCCTCAGGTTCCGGCCCCGACTCCACACAAGGACTTAGGCCCCGGCATGGACGGGAGAGGAATCGCGAGATGGCCCCGAGCCTCTCGCACGGGGACTGGCCTTTCCTGAGGCCACAAGAGCGGGTCCCTGAGGTCCCCGTCGAAACTCGAGAAGACCTACTGCAACTCGAGAAAATCCAGGAGGTTCTGCCCTCCAGGCGAGATGAGGCCCATTTCCGCTGAGGCGTCTCCAGGCTGATCACACCTCACCTCTGGAACTTCGAAAGGGTCCTTCACAACCTTGGTGCAAATCAAGAAGTTCCCCGACATACCCGTCTCCACTCGAAAGGAAATACGAGGGTCCCGCCCACATCCAGAGGAGCCCCGTTTCCGCCTCGTAGCTCGAGATGAGGGATCCTATCCCTGTTTCGTCGGGAAAGAGTTCCCGGCCTTCCAGTCGCATCTCAAGAGGAGGCCCTCTCAACAGGAATGGCGAGAGGAACTCCATGGTCCTGCCACCATTCCAAGAGTCCCCCAGATGTCTCAGTCCATTCAGAGGATCCTCTTTTCCCTTCACCGGCTCGTCTTTCACGCCGAGGATCGACTCACACCAAGGTGGCACGTGGCACAGCCCTGTGGGAAAGCCTCGTGGGAAAGCCTCGAGGGAAGCCTCGAGGGAAAGCCACAGATCCCTTGATCCAAGTGACAGGAAGCGTGACACTCCTGCTGCAGCTTGGGAGGAAAGCGCACGTGCATGCCCCCACTCGAGACGAGGCCTGACTCCCCTGGGGAGACTCAGAAGCACCCAAAGATCCATGGCAACACTGGAGAGGAATCCTCAGGTTCCGGCCCCGACCCAACACAAGGTCTTCGGGCCCGGCATGGACAGGAGAAGAATCCCGAGATGGCCCCTAGCAACACGCATGGGGACTGGCATTTCCTGAGGCCACCAGAGCGGGTCCCTGAGGTCCCTGTCGTAACTCGAGAAGACCTGCCGCAACTCGAGAAAATCCAGGAGGTTCTCCCTTCCAGGCGAGATGAGGCCCATTTCTGCTGAGGCGTATCGAGGCTGATCAAACCTCACCTCTGGAACTTCGAAAGGGTCCTTCACACCCTTGGTGCAAATCAAGAACTTCCCCGACATACCCGTCTCCACTCGAGAGGAAACACGAGGGTCCCGCCCGCATCCAGAGGAGCCCCGTTTCCGCCTCGTAGCTCGAGATGAGGGATCCTTTCCCTGTTTCATTGGGAACGAGTTCCCGGGGTTCCCGTCGCATCTCAAGAGGAGGCACTCTCAACAGGAACGGCGAGAGGAACTTCAGGGTCGTGCCACCATTCCAAGAGTCCCCCAGATGTCTCAGTCCATTCCAGAGGAACCTCTTTTCCCTTCACCGGCTCGTCTTTCACGCCGAGGATCGACTCACACCAAGGTGGCACGTGGCACAGCCCTGGGGGAAAGCCTCGTGGGAAAGCCTCGAGGGAAAGCCTCGAGGGAAAGCCACAGATCCCTTGATCCACGTGACAGGAAGCGTGACCCTACAGCTGCAGCTCGGGAGGAAAGCGCACGTGCATGCCCCCACTCGAGACGAGGCCTGACTCCCCTGGGGAGACTCAGAAGCACCCCAAGATCCATGGCAACACTGGAGAGGAATCCTCAGGTTCCGGCCCGACTCCACACAAGGTCTTAGGCTACGGCATGGACGGGAGAGGAATCCCGAGATGCCCCTTAGCAACTCGCATGGGGACTGGCCTTTCCTGAGGCCACCAGAGCGGGTCCCTGAGGTCCCCGTCGTAACTCGAGAAGACCTGCCACAACTCGAGAAAATCCAGGAGGTTCTCCCCTCCAGGCGAGATGAGGCCCATTTCCGCTGAGGCGTCTCGAGGCTGATCACACCTCACCTCTGGAACTTCGAAAGGGTCCTTCACACCCTTGGTGCAAATCAAGAAGTTCCCCGACATACCCGTCTCCACTCGAGATGAATCACGAGGGTCCCGCCCACATCCACAGGAGCCCCGTTTCCGCCTCGTAGCTCGAGATGAGGGATCCTTTCCCTCCTTCGTCGGGAAAGAGTTCCCGGCGTTCCCGTCGCATCTCAAGAGGAGGCCCTCTCAACAGGAACGGCGAGAGGAACTCCAGGGTCGTGCCCCCATTCCAGGAGACCCCCAGATGTCTCAGTCCATTCCAGAGGAACCTCTTTTCTTGTCACTGGCTCGTCTTTCACGCCGAGGATCGACTCACACCAAGGTGGCACGTGGCACAACCCTGTGAGAAAGCCTCGTGGGACAGCCTCGAGGGACAGCCTCAAGGGAAAGCCACATATCCCTTGATCCACGTGAGAGGAAGCGTGACACTACTGCTGCAGCTCGGGAGGAAATTGCACGTGCATACCCCCACTCGAGACGCGGCCTGACTCCCCTGGGGAGACTCAGAAGCACCCCAAGATCCATGGCAACACTGGAGAGGAATCCTCACGTTCCGGCCCCGACTCCACACAAGGTCTTAGGCCCCAGCATGGACGGGAGAGGAATCCCAAGATGGCCCCTGGCAACTCGCATGAGGACTGGCCTTTCCTGAGGCCACCAGAGCGGGTCCCTGTGGTCCCCGTCGTAACTCGAGAAGACCTGCCGCAACTCGAGAAAATCCATGAAGTTCTCCCGTTCAGGCGAGATGTGGCCCATTACCGCTGAGGCGTCTCGAGGCTGATCACACCTCACCTCTGGAACTTCGAATGGGTCCTTCACACCCCTGGTGCAAATCAAGAAGTTCCCCGATATACACGTCTCCACTCGAGAGGAAACACGAGGGTCCCGCCCACATCCAGAGGAGCCCCATTTCCGCCTCGTAGCTCGAGATGAGGGATCCTTTCCCTGCTTCGTTGGGAAAGAGTTCCCAGCGTTCCCGTCGCATCTCAAGAGGAGGCCCTCTCAACAGGAACGGCGAGAGGAACTCCAGGGTCGAGCCAGCATTCCAAGAGTCCCCCAGAAGTCTCAGTCCATTCCAGAGGAACCTCTTTTCCCTTCACCGGCTCGTCTTTCACGCCGAGGATCGACTCACACCAAGGGGGCACGTGGCACAGCCCTGTGGGAAAGACTCGTGCGAAAGCCTGGAGCGAAAGCCTCGAGGGAAAGCCACAGATCCCTTGATCCACGTGACAGGAAGCGTGACACTACTGCTGCAGCACGGGAGGAAATCGCACGTGCATGCCCCCACTCGAGACGAGGCCTGACTCCCCTGGGGAGACTCCGAGGCACCCCAAAATCCATGGCAACACTGGAGAGGAATCCTCAGGTTCCGGCCCCGACTCCACACAAGGTCTTAGGCCCCAGCATGTACGGGAGAGGAATCCCGAGATGGCCCCTAGCAACTCGCATGGGGACTGGCCATTCCTGAGGCCACCAGAGCGGGTCCCTGAGGTCCCCGTCGTAACTCGAGAAGACCTGCCGCAACTCGAGAAAATCCAGGAGGTTCTCCCCTCCAGGCGAGATGAGGCCCATTTCGGCAGAGGCGTCTCGAGGATGATCACACCTCACCTCTGGAACTTCGAAAGGGTGCTTCACACCCTTGGTGCAAATCAAGAAGTTCCCCGACATACCCGTCTCCACTCGAGAGGAAACACGAGGGTCCCGCCCATATCCAGAGGAGCCCCGTTTCCCCCTCGTAGCTCGAGATGAGGGACCTTTCCCTTATTCTTCGGGAAAGAGTTCCCGGCGTTCCCGTTGCATGTCAAGAGGAGGCCCTCTCAACAGGAACGGCGAGAGGAACACAGGGTCGTGCCACCATTCCAAGAGTCCCCCAGATGTCTCAGTCCATTCCAGAGGAACCTCTTTTCCCTTCACAGGCTCGTCTTTCACGCCGAGGATCGACTCACACCAAGGTGGCACGTGGCACAGCCCTGTGGGAAAGCCTCGTGGGAAAGCCTCGAGCGAAAGCCTCGAGGGAAAACCACAGATTCCTTGATCCACGTGACAGGAAGCGTGACACTACTGCTGCAGCTCTGGAGGAAAGCGCACGTGCATGCCCCCACTCGAGACGAGGCCTGACTCCCCTGGGGAGACTCAGAAGCACCCCAAAATCCATGGCAACACTGGAGAGGAATCCTCAGGTTCCGGCCCCGACTCCACACAAGGACTGAGGCCCCGGCATGGACGGGTGAGGAATCCCGAGAGGTCCCCTAGCAACTCGCATGGGGACTGGCCTTTCCTGAGGCCACCAGAGCGGGTCCCTGAGGTCCCCGTCGTAACTCGAGAAGACCTGCCGCAACTCGAGAAAATCCAGGAGATTCTCCTCTCCAGGCGAGATGAGGCCCATTTCCGCTGAGGCGTCTCGAGGCTGATCACACCTCACCTCTGGAAATTCGAAAGGGTCCTTCACACCCTTGGTGCAAATCAAGAAGTTCCCCGACATACCCGTCTCCACTCGAGAGGAAACACGAGGGTCCCGCCCACATCCAGAGGAGCCCCGTTTCCGCCTCGTAGCTCGAGATGAGGGTTCCTTTCCCTGCTTCTTCGGGAAAGAGTTCCCGGCCTTCCTGTCGCACCTCAAGAGGAGGCTCTCTCAACAGGAACGGCGAGAGGAACTCCAGGGTCGTGCCACCATTCCAAGAGTCCCCCAGATGTCTCAGTCCATTCCTGAGGAACCTCTTTTCCCTTCACCGGCTCGTCTTTCACGCCGCGGAACGACTCACACCAAGGTGGCACGTGGCACAGCCAGGTGGGAAAGCCTCGTGGGAAAGCCTCCAGCGAAAGCCTCGAGGGAAACCACAGATCCCTTGATCCACGTTATAGGAAGCGTGACACTAGTGCAGCAGCTCGGGAGGAAAGCGCAGGTGCATGCCCACACTCGAGACGAGGCCTGACTCCCCTGGGGAGACTCAGAAGCACCTCAAGATCCATGGCAACACGAGAGGAATCCTCAGGTTCTGGCCCGTACTCCACACAAGGTCTTAGGCCCCGGCATGGACGTGAGAGGAATCCCGAGATGGCCCCTAGCAACTCGCATGGGGACTGGCCTTTCCTGAGGCCACCAGAGCGGGTCCCTGAGGTCCCCGTCATAACTCGAGAAGACCTGCCGCAACTCGAGATAATCCAGGAGGTTCTCCCCTCCAGGCGAGATGAGGCCCATTTTCGCTGAGGCGTCTCGAGGCTGATCACACCTCACCTCTGGAACTTCGAAAGGGTCCTTCACACCCTTGGTGCAAATCAAGAAGTTCCCCGACATCCCCGTCTCCACTCGAAAGGAAACACGAGGGTCCCGCCCACATCCAGAGGAGCCCCGTTTCCGCCTCGTAGCTCGAGATGAGGGATCCTTTCCCTGCTTCGTCGGGAAAGAGTTCCCGGCGTTTCCGTCGCATCTCAAGAGGAGGTCCTCTCAAGAGCAACGGTGAGAGGAATTCCAGGGTCGTGCCACCATTCGAAGAGTCCCCCAGATGTCTCAGTCCATTCCAGAGGAACCTCTTTTCCCTTCACCGGCTCGTCTTTCACGCCGAGGATCGACTCACACCAAGGTGGCAGGTGGCACAGCCCTGTGGGAAACCCTCGTGGGATTGCCTCTAGCGAAATCTTTGAGGGAAACGACAGATCCCTTGATCCACGTGACAGGAAGCGTGACACTATTGCTGCAGCTCGGAAGGAAAGCGCACGTGCATGCCCCCACTCGAGACGAGGCCTGACTCCACTGGGGAGACTCAGAAGCACCCCAAGATCCATGCCCAACAGGAGAGGAATCCTCAGGTTCCGGCCCCGACTCCACACAAGGTCTTAGGCCCAGGCATGGACGTGAGAGGAATCCTGAGATGCCCCCTAGCAACTCGCATGGCGACTGGCCTTTCCTGAGGCCAACAGAGCGGGTCCCTGAGGTCCCCGTCATAACTCGAGAAGACCTGCCACAACTCGAGATAATCCAGGAGGTTCTCCCCTCCAGGCGAAATGAGGCCCATTTCCGCTGAGGCGTCTCGAGGCTGATCACACTTCACCTCTGGAACTTCGAAAGGGTCCTTCACACCCTTGGTGCAAATCAAGAAGTTCCCCGACATACCCGTCTCCACTCGAGAGGAAACACGAGGGTCCCGCCCACATCCAGAGGAGCCCCGTTTCCGCCTCGTAGCTCGAGGTGAGGGATCCTTTCCCTGCTTCGTCGGGAAAGAGTTCCCGGCGTTCCCGTCGCATCTCAAGAGGAGGCCCTCTCAACAGGAACGGCGAGAGGAACTCCAGGGTCGTGCCACCATTCCAAGAGTCCCCAAGATGTCTCAGTCCATTCTAGAGGAACCTCTTTTCCCTTCACCGGCTCGTCTTTCACGCCGAGGATCGACTCACACCAAGGTGGCACGTGGCACAGCCCTGTGGGAAAGCCTCGTGGGAAAGTCTCGAGGGAGAGCCTCGAGGGAAAACCACAGATCCCTTGATCCACGTGACAGGATGCGTGACACTACTGCTGAGCTCGGGAGGAAAGCGCACTTGCATGCCCCCACTCGAGACGAGGCCTGACTCCCCTGGGGAGACTCAGAAGCACCCGAAGATCCATGGCAACACTGGCGAGGAATCCTCAGGTTCCGGCCCCGACTCCACACAAGGACTGAGGCCCTGGCATGGACGGGAGAGTAATCCCGAGAGGTCCACTTGCAACTCGCACGGGGACTGGCCTTTCCTGAGGCCACAAGAGTGGGTCCCTGAGGTCCCCGTCGTAACTCGAGAAGACCTGCCGCAACTCGAGAAAATCCAGGAGGTTCTCCCCTCCAGGCGAGATGAGGCCCATTTCCGCTGAGGCGTCTCGAGGCTGATCACACCTCACCTCTGGAACTTCGAAAGGGTCCTACACACCCTTGGTGCAAATCATGAAGTTCCCCGACATACCCGTCTCCACTCGAGAGGAAACACGAGGGTCCCTCCCACATCCAGGGGAGCCCCGTTTCCGCCTCGTAGCTCGAGATGAGGGATCCTTCCCCTGCTTCTTCGGGAAAGAGTTCCCGGCGTTCCCGTCGCATCTCAAGAGGAGGCCCTCTCAACAGGAACGGCGAGAGGAACTCCAGGGACGTGCCACCATTCCAAGAGTCCCCCAGATGTCTCAGTCCATTCCAGAGGAACCTCTTTTCCCTTCACCAGATCGTCTTTCACGCCGAGGATCTACTCACACCACGGTGGCACGTGCCACAGCCCTGTGGGAAAGTTTCGTGGGAAAGCCTCGAGGGACAGCCTCGAGGGAAAGGCACATATCCCTTGATCCACGTGACTGGAAGCGTGACACTACTGCTGCAGCTCGGGAGGAAAGTGCACGTGCATGCCCCCACTCGAAACGAGGCCTGACTCCCCTGGGGAGACTCAGAAGCACCCCAAGATCCATGGCAACACTGGAGAGGAATCCTCAGGTTCCGGCCCCGACTCCACACAAGGTCTTAGGCCGCAGCATGGACGGGAGAGGAATCCCGAAACGTCCCCTAGCAACTCGCACGGGGACTGGCCTTTCCTGAGGCCAACAGAGCGGGTCCCTGAGGTCCCCGTCGTAACTCGAGAAGCCCTGCCGCAACTCGAGAAAATCCAGCAGGTTCTCCCCTCCAGGCGAGATGACGTCCATTCCGCTGAGGCGTCTCGAGGCTGATCACACCTCAACTCTGGAACTTCGAAAGGGTCCTTCACACCCTTGGTGCAAATCAAGAATTTCCCCGACATACCCGTCTCCACTCGAGAGGAAACACGATGGTCCCGCCCACATCCAGAGGAGCCCCGTTTCCGCCTCGTAGCTCGAGATGAGGGATCCTATCCCTGCTTCGTCGGGAAAGAGTTCCCGGCGTTCCTGTCGCATCTCAAGAGGAGGCCCTCTCAACAGGAACGGCGAGAGGAACTCCAGGGTCGTGCCACCTTTCCAAGAGTCCCCCAGATGTCTCAGTCCTTTCCAGAGGATCCTTTTTCCCTTCACCGCCTCGTCTTTCACGCCGAGGATCGACTCACACCAAGGTGGAATGTGGCACAGCCCTGTGGGTAAGCCTCGTGGGAAAGCCTCGACGGACAGCCTCGAGGGAAAGCCACAGATCCCTTGATCCACGTGACTGGAAGCGTGACACTACTGCTGCAGCTCGGGAGGAAAGCGCACGTGCATGCCCCCACTCGAGACGAGGCCTGAATCCCCTGGGGAGACTCAGAAGCACCCCAAGATCCATGGCAACACTGGAGAGGAATCCTCAGGTTCCGGCCCCGACTCCACACAAGGTCTTAGGCCCCGGAATGGACGGGAGAGGAATCCCGAGATGGCCCCTAGCAACCCGCACGGGGACTGGCCTTCCCTGAGGCCACCAGAGCGGGTCCCTGAGGTCCCCGTCGTAACTCGAGAAGACCTGCCGCAACTCGAGAAAATCCAGGAGGTTCTCCCCTCCAGGCGAGATGAGGCCCATTTCCGCTGAGGCGTCTCGAGGCTGATCACACCTCACCTCTGGAACTTCGAAAGGGTCCTTCACACCCTTGGTGCAAATCAAGAAGTTCCCCGACATACCCGTCTCCACTCCAGAGGAAACACGAGGGTCCCGCCCACATCCAGAGGAGCCCCGTTTCCACCTCGTAGCTCGAGATGAGGGATCCTTTCCCTGCTTTGTCGGGAAAGAGTTCCCGGCCTTCCCGTCGCAACTCAAGAGGAGGCCCTCTCAACAGGAACGGCGAGAGGAAGTCCACGGTCGTGCCACCATTCCAAGAGTCCCCCAGATGTCTCAATCCACTCCAGAGGAACCTCTTTTCCCTTCACCGGTTCGTCTTTCACGCCGAGGATCGACTCACACCAAGGTGGCACGTGGCACAGCCCTGTGGGAAAGCCTCGTGGGAAAGCCTCGAGGGAGAGCCTCGAGGGAAACCACAGATCCCTTGATCCACGTGACTGGAAGCGTGACACTACTGCTGCAGCTCGGGAGGAAAGCGCACGTGCATGCCCCCACTCGAGACGAGGCCTGACTCCCCTGGGGAGACTCAGAAGCACCCCAAGATCCATGGCAACACTGGAGAGGAATCCTCAGGTTCCGGCCCCGACTCCACACAAGGTCTTAGACCGCAGCATGGACGGGAGAGGAATCCCGAAAGATCCCCTAGCAAATCGCACGGAGACTGGCCTTTCCTGAGGCCAACAGAGCGGGTCCCTGAGGTCCCCGTCGTAACTCGAGAAGCCCTGCCGCAACTCGAGAAAATCCAGCAGGTTCTCCCCACCAGGCGAGATGACGCCCATTCCGCTGAGTCGTCTCGAGGCTGATCACACCTCAACTCTGGAACTTCGAAAGGGTCCTTCACACCCTTGGTGCAAATCAAGAATTTCCCCGACATACCCGTCTCCACTCGAGAGGAAACACGATGGACCCGCCCACATCCAGAGGAGCCCCGTTTCCGCCTCGTAGCTCGAGATGAGGGATCCTATCCCTGCTTCGTAGGGAAAGAGTTCCCGGCGTTCCTGTCGCATCTCAAGAGGAGGCCCTCTCAACAGGAACGGCGAGAGGAACTCCAGGGTCGTGCCACCTTTCCAAGAGTCCCCCAGATGTCTCAGTCCTTTCCAGAGGAACCTTTTTCCCCTCACCGGCTCGTCTTTCACGCCGAGGATCGACTCACACCAAGGTGGAATGTGGCACAGCCCTGTGGGTAAGCCTCGTGGGAAAGCCTCGACGGACAGCCTCGAGGGAAAGCCACAGATCCCTTGATCCACGTGACTGGAAGCGTGACACTACTGCTGCAGCTCGGGAGGAAAGCGCACGTGCATGCCCCCACTCGAGACGAGGCCTGACTCCCCTGTGGAGACTCAGAAGCACCCCAAGATCCATGGCAACACTGGAGAGGAATCCTCAGGTTCCGGCCCCGACTCCACACAAGGTCTTAGGCCCCGGAATGGACGGGAGAGGAATCCCGAGATGGCCCCTAGCAACCCGCACGGGGACTGGCCTTCCCTGAGGCCACCAGAGCGGGTCCCTGAGGTCCCCGTCGTAACTCGAGAAGACCTGCCGCAACTCGAGAAAATCCAAGAGGTTCTCCCCTCCAGGCGAGATGAGGCCCATTTCCGCTGAGGCGTCTCGAGGCTGATCACACCTCACCTCTGGAACTTCGAAAGGGTCCTTCACACCCTTGGTGCAAATCAAGAAGTTCCCCGACATACCCGTCTCCACTCGAGAGGAAACACGAGGGTCCCGCCCACATCCAGAGGAGCCCCGTTTCCACCTCGTAGCTCGAGATGAGGGATCCTTTCCCTGCTTTGTCGGGAAAGAGTTCCCGGCCTTCCCGTCGCAACTCAAGAGGAGGCCCTCTCAACAGGAACGGCGAGAGGAAGTCCACGGTCGTGCCACCATTCCAAGAGTCCCCCAGATGTCTCAATCCACTCCAGAGGAACCTCTTTTCCCTTCACCGGTTCGTCTTTCACGCCGAGGATCGACTCACACCAAGGTGGCACGTGGCACAGCCCTGTGGGAAAGCCTCGTGGGAAAGCCTCGAGGGAGAGCCTCGAGGGAAACCACAGATCCCTTGATCCACGTGACAGGAAGCGTGACACTACTGCTGCAGCTCGGGAGGAAAGCGCACGTGCATGCCCCCACTTGAGACGAGGCCTGACTCCCCTGGGGAGACTCAGAAGCACCCCAAGATCCATGGCAACACTGGAGAGGAATCCTCAGGTTCCGGCCCCGACTCCACACAAGGTCTTAGACCGCAGCATGGACGGGAGAGGAATCCCGAAAGATCCCCTAGCAACTCGCACGGGGACTGGCCTTTCCTGAGGCCAACAGAGCGGGTCCCTGAGGTCCCCGTCGTAACTCGAGAAGCCCTGCCGCAACTCGAGAAAATCCAGCAGGTTCTTCCCTCCAGGAGAGATGACGCCCATTCCGCTGAGGCGTCTCGAGGCTGATCACACCTCAACTCTGGAACTTCAAAAGGGTCCTTCACACCCTTGGTGCAAATCAAGAATTTCCCCGACATACCCGTCTCCACTCGAGAGGAAACACGATGGTCCCGCCCACATCCAGAGGAGCCCCGTTTCCGCCTCGTAGCTCGAGATGAGGGATCCTATCCCTGCTTCGTCGGGAAAGAGTTCCTGGCGTTCCTGTCGCATCTCAAGAGGAGGCCCTCTCAACAGGAACGGCGAGAGGAACTCCAGAGTCGTGCCACCTTTCCAAGAGTCCCCCAGATGTCTCAGTCCTTTCCAGAGGAACCTTTTTCCCTTCACCGGCTCGTCTTTCACGCCGAGGATCGACTCACACCAAGGTGGCACTTGGCACAGCCCTGTGGGAAAGCCTCGTGGGAAAGCCTCGAGGGACAGCCTCGAGGGAAAGCCACAGATCCCTTGATCCACGTGACTGGAAGCGTGACACTACTGCTGCAGCTCGGGAGGAAAGCGCACGTGCATGCCCCCACTCGAGACGAGGCCTGACTCCCCTGGGGAGACTCAGAAGCACCCCAAGATCCATGGCAACACTGGAGAGAAATCCTCAGGTTCCGGCCCCGACTCCACACAAGGTCTTAGACCGCAGCATGGACGGGAGAGGAATCCCAAAAGATCCCCTAGCAACTCGCACGGGGACTGGCCTTTCCTGAGGCCAACAGAGCGGGTCCCTGAGGTCCCCGTCGTAACTCGAGAAGCCCTGCCGCAACTCGAGAAAATCCAGCAGGTTCTCCCCTCCAGGCGAGATGACGTCCATTCCGCTGAGGCGTCTCGAGGCTGATCACACCTCAACTCTGGAACTTCGAAAGGGTCCTTCACACCCTTGGTGCAAATCAAGAATTTCCCCGACATACCCGTCTCCACTCGAGAGGAAACACGATGGTCCCGCCCACATCCAGAGGAGCCCCGTTTCCGCCTCGTAGCTCGAGATGAGGTATCCTATCCCTGCTTCGTAGGGAAAGAGTTCCCGGCGTTCCTGTCGCATCTCAAGAGGAGGCCCTCTCAACAGGAACGGCGAGAGGAACTCCAGGGTCGTGCCACCTTTCCAAGAGTCCCCCAGATGTCTCAGTCCTTTCCAGAGGAACCTTTTTCCCCTCACCGGCTCGTCTTTCACGCCGAGGATCGACTCACACCAAGGTGGAATGTGGCACAGCCCTGTGGGTAAGCCTCGTGGGAAAGCCTCGACGGACAGCCTCGAGGGAAAGCCACAGATCCCTTGATCCACGTGACTGGAAGCGTGACACTACTGCTGCAGCTCGGGAGGAAAGCGCACGTGCATGCCCCCACTCGAGACGAGGCCTGACTCCCCTGTGGAGACTCAGAAGCACCCCAAGATCCATGGCAACACTGGAGAGGAATCCTCAGGTTCCGGCCCCGACTCCACACAAGGTCTTAGGCCCCGGAATGGACGGGAGAGGAATCCCGAGATGGCCCCTAGCAACCCGCACGGGGACTGGCCTTCCCTGAGGCCACCAGAGCGGGTCCCTGAGGTCCCCGTCGTAACTCGAGAAGACCTGCCGCAACTCGAGAAAATCCAAGAGGTTCTCCCCTCCAGGCGAGATGAGGCCCATTTCCGCTGAGGCGTCTCGAGGCTGATCACACCTCACCTCTGGAACTTCGAAAGGGTCCTTCACACCCTTGGTGCAAATCAAGAAGTTCCCCGACATACCCGTCTCCACTCGAGAGGAAACACGAGGGTCCCGCCCACATCCAGAGGAGCCCCGTTTCCACCTCGTAGCTCGAGATGAGGGATCCTTTCCCTGCTTTGTCGGGAAAGAGTTCCCGGCCTTCCCGTCGCAACTCAAGAGGAGGCCCTCTCAACAGGAACGGCGAGAGGAAGTCCACGGTCGTGCCACCATTCCAAGAGTCCCCCAGATGTCTCAATCCACTCCAGAGGAACCTCTTTTCCCTTCACCGGTTCGTCTTTCACGCCGAGGATCGACTCACACCAAGGTGGCACGTGGCACAGCCCTGTGGGAAAGCCTCGTGGGAAAGCCTCGAGGGAGAGCCTCGAGGGAAACCACAGATCCCTTGATCCACGTGACAGGAAGCGTGACACTACTGCTGCAGCTCGGGAGGAAAGCGCACGTGCATGCCCCCACTCGAGACGAGGCCTGACTCCCCTGGGGAGACTCAGAAGCACCCCAAGATCCATGGCAACACTGGAGAGGAATTCTCAGGTTACGTCCCGACTCCACACAAGGACTGAGGCCCCGGCATGGTCGGGAGAGGAATCCCGAGAGGTCCCCTAGCATATCGCATGGGGACTGGCCTTTCCTGAGGCCAACAGAGCGGGTCCCTGAGTTCCCCGTCGTAACTCGAGAAGACCTGCCGCAACTCGAGAAAATCCAGGAGGTTCTCCCTTCCAGGCGAGATGAGGCCCATTTCTGATGAGGCATCTCCAGGCTGATCACACCTCACCTCTGTAACTTTGAAAGGTCCTTCACACCCTTGGTGCAAATCAAGAAGTTCTCCGACATTCCCGTCTCCACTCGAGAGGAATCACGAGGGTCCCGCCCACATCCAGAGGAGCCCCGTTTCCGCCTCGTAGCTCGAGATGAGGGATCCTTTCCCTGCTTCGTCAGGAAAGAGTTCCCGGCGTTCCCGTCGCATCTCAAGAGTAGGACCTCTCAACAGGAACGGCGAGAGGAAATCCAGGGTCCTGTCACCATTCCAAGAGTCCCCCAGATGTCAAGTCCATTCCAGAGGAACCTCTTTTCCCTTCACCGGCTCGTCTTTCACGCCGAGGATCGACTCACACCAAGGTGGCACGTGGCACAGCCCTGTGGGAAAGTCTCATGGGAAAGCCTCGAGGGACAGCCTCGAGGGAAAGCCACAGATCCCTTGATCCACGTGACAGGAAGCGTGACCCTACAGCTGCAGCTCGGGAGGAAAGCGCACGTTCATGCCCCCACTCGAGACGAGGCCTGACTCCCCTGGGGAGACTCTGAAGCACCCCAAGATCCATGGCAACACTGGAGAGGAATCCTCAGGTTCCGTCCCGACTCCACACAAGGTCTAGGCCCCGGCATGGACTGGAGAGGAATCCCGAGATGGCCCCAGCAACTCACATGGGGACTGGCCTTTCCTGAGGCCACCAGAGCGGGTCCCTGAGGTCCCCGTCGTAACTCGGGAAGACCTGCCGCAACTCAAGAAAATCCAGGAGGTTCTCCCCTCCAGGCGAGATGAGGTCCATTTCTGCTGAGGCGTCTCGAGGCTGATCACACCTCACCTCTGGAAATTCGAAAGGGTCCTTCACACCCTTGGTGCAAATCAAGAAGTTCCCCGACATTCCCGTCTCCACTCGAGAGGAATCACGAGGGTCCCGTCCACATCCAGAGGAGCCCCGTTTCCGCCTCGTAGCTCGAGATGAGGGATCCTTTCCCTGCTTCGTCGGGAAAGAATTCCCGTCGTTTCCGTCGCATCTCAAGAGGAGGCCCTCTCAACAGGAACGGCGAGAGGAACTCCAGGGTCGTGCCACCATTCCAAGAGTCCCCCGGATGTCTCAGTCCATACCAGAGGAACCTCTTTTCCCTACACCGGCTCGTCTTTCATGTCGAGGATCGACTCACACCAAGGTGGCACGTGGCACAGCCCTGTGGGAAAGTCTCATGGGAAAGCCTCGAGGGACAGCCTCGAGGGAAAGCCACAGATCCCTTGATCCACGTGACAGGAAGCGTGACCCTACAGCTGCAGCTCGGGAGGAAAGCGCACGTGCATGCCCCCACTCGAGACGAGGCCTGACTCCCCTGGGGAGACTCAGAAGCACCCCAAGATCCATGGCAACACTGGAGAGGAATCCTCAGGTTCCGTCCCGACTCCACACAAGGTCTAGGCCCCGGCATGGACTGGAGAGGAATCCCGAGATGGCCCCAGCAACTCACATGGGGACTGGCCTTTCCTGAGGCCACCAGAGCGGGTCCCTGAGGTCCCCGTCGTAACTCGGGAAGACCTGCCGCAACTCAAGAAAATCCAGGAGGTTCTCCCCTCCAGGCGAGATGAGGTCCATTTCTGCTGAGGCGTCTCGAGGCTGATCACACCTCACCTCTGGAAATTCGAAAGGGTCCTTCACACCCTTGGTGCAAATCAAGAAGTTCCCCGACATTCCCGTCTCCACTCCAGAGGAATCACGAGGGTCCCGTCCACATCCAGAGGAGCCCCGTTTCCGCCTCGTAGCTCGAGATGAGGGATCCTTTCCCTGCTTCGTCGGGAAAGAATTCCCGTCGTTTCCGTCGAATCTCAAGAGGAGGCCCTCTCAACAGGAACGGCGAGAGGAACTCCAGGGTCGTGCCACCATTCCAAGAGTCCCCCGGATGTCTCAGTCCATACCAGAGGAACCTCTTTTCCCTACACCGGCTCGTCTTTCATGTCGAGGATCGACTCACACCAAGGTGGCACGTGGCACAGCCCTGTGGGAAAGCCTCTTGGGAAAACATCGAGGGACAGCCTCGAGGGAAAGCCACAGATCCCTTGATCCACGTGACAGGAAGCATGACACTACTGCTGCAGCTTGGGAGGAAAGCTCACGTGCATGCCCCCACTCGAGACGAGGCCTGACTCCCCTGGGGAGACTCAGAACACCCCAAGATCCATGGCAACACTGGAGAGGAATCCTCAGGTTCCGGCCCAGACTCCACACAAGGTCTTAGGCCACGGCATGGACGGGAGAGGAATCCCGAGATGGCCCCTAGCAACTCGCATGGGGACTGGCCGTTCCTGAGGCCTCCAGAGCGGGTCCCTGAGGTCCCCGTCGTAACTCGGGAAGACCTGCCGCAACTCGAGAAAATGCAGGAGGTTCTCCCCTCCAGGCGAGATGAGGCCCATTTCTGATGAGGCGTCTCGAGGCTGATCACACCTCACCTCTGGAACTTTGAAAGGGTCCTTCACACCCTTGGTGCAAATCAAGAAGTTCCCCAACATTCCCGTCTCCACTCGAGAGGAATCACGAGGGTCCCGCCCACATCCAGAGGAGCCCCGTTTCCGCCTCGTAGCTCGAGATGAGGGATCCTTTCCCTGCTTCGTCGGGAAAGAGTTCCCGGCGTTCCCGTCGCATCTCAAGAGGAGGACCTCTCAACAAGAACGGCGAGAGAAACTCCAGGGTCGTGCCACCATTCCAAGAGTCCCCCAGATGTCAAGTCCATTCCAGAGGAACCTCTTTTCCCTTCACCGGCTCGTCTTTCACGCCGAGGATCGACTCACACCAAGGTGGCACGTGGCACAGCCCTGTGGGAAAGACTCGTGGGAAAGCCTCGAGGGACAGCCTCGAGGGAAAGCCACAGATCTCTTGATCCACGTGACAGGAAGCGTGACCCTACTGCTACAGCTCGGGAGGAAAGCGCACGTGCATGCCCCCACTCGAGACGAGGCCTGACTCCCCTGGGGAGACTCAGAAGCACCCCAAGATCCATGGCAACACTGGAGAGGAATCCTCAGGTTCCGGCCCCGACTCCACACAAGGTCTTAGGCCCCGGCATTGACTGGAGAGGAATCCCGAGATGGCCCCTAGCAACTCGCATGGGGACTGGCCTTTCCTGAGGCCACCAGAGCGGGTCCCTGAGGTCCCCGTCGTAACTGGGGAAGACCTGCCGCAACTCGAGAAAATCCAGGAGGTTCTCCCCTCCAGGCGAGATGAGGCCCAGTTCTGATGAGGCCTCTCGAGGCTGATCACACCTCACCTCTGGAACTTCGAAAGGGTCCTTCACACCTTTGGTGCAAATCACGAAGTTCCCCGACATACCCGTCTCCACTCGAGAGGAAACACGAGGGTCCCGCCCACATCCAGAGGAGACCCGTTTCCGCCTCGTAGCTCGAGATGAGGGATCCTATCCCTTCTTCTTCGGGAAAGAATTCCCGTCGTTCCCGTCGCATCTCAAGAGGAGGCCCTCTCAACAGGAAGGGCGAGAGGAACTCCAGGGTCGTGCCACCATTCCAAGAGTCCCCCGGATGTCTCAGTCCATACCAGAGGAACCTCTTTTCCCTACACCGGCTCGTCTTTTACGCCGAGGATCGACTCACACCAAGGTGGCACGTGGCACAGCCCTGTGGGAAAGCCTCGTGGGAAAGCCTCGAGGGACAGCCTCGAGGGAAAGACAAATATCCCTTGATCCACGTGACAGGAAGCGTGACACTACTGCTGCAGCTCGGGAGGAAAGCGCACGTGCATGCCCCCACTCGAGACGAGGCCTGACTCCCCTGGGGAGACTCAGAAGCACCCCAAGATCCATGGCAACACTGGAGAGGAATCCTCAGGTTCCGTCCCGACTCCACACAAGGACTGAGGCCCCGGCATGGTCGGGAGAGGAATCCCGAGAGGTCCCCTAGCATCTCGCATGGGGACTGGCCTTTCCTGAGGCCAACAGAGCGGGTCCCTGAGGTCCCCGTCGTAACTCGAGAAGACCTGCCGCAACTCGAGAAAATCCAGGAGGTTCTCCCCTCCAGGCGAGATGCGGCCCATTTCCCCTGAGGCGTCTCCAGGCTGCTCACACCTCACCTCTGGAACTTCGAAAGCGTCTTTCACACCCTTGGTGCAAATCAAGAAGTTCCCCGACATACCCGTCTAGACTCGAGAGGAAACACGAGGGTCCCGCCCACATCCTGAGGAGCTCCGTTTCTGCCTCGTAGCTCGAGATGAGGGATCCTATCCCTGCTTCGTCGGGAAAGAGTTCCCAGCGTTCCCGTCGCATCTCACGAGGAGGCCCTCTCAACAGGAACGGCGAGAGGAACTCCAGGGTCGTGCCACCATTCCAAGAGTGCCCCAGATATCTCAGTCCATTCCAGAGGAACCTCTTTTCCCTTCACCGGCTCGTCTTTCACGCCGAGGATCGACTCACACCAATGTGGCACGTGGCACAGCCCTGTGGGAAAGCATTGTGGGAAAGCCTGGAGGGACAGCCCCGAGAGAAAGCCACAGATCCCTTGATCCAAGTTACAGGAAGCGTGAAACTACTGCTGAAACTCGGGAGGAAAGCGCACGTGCATGTCCCCACTCGAGACGAGGCCTGACTCGCCTGGGGAGACTCAGAAGCACCCCAAGATCCATGGAAACACTGGAGAGGAATCCTCAGGTTCCGGCCCCGACTCCACACAAGGTCTTAGGCCCCAGCATGGAGGGGAGAGGAATCCCGAGATGGCCCCTAGCAACTCGCATGGGGACTGGCCTTTCCTGAGGCCTCCAGAGCGGGTCCCTGAGGCCCCGTCGTAATTCGGGAAGACCTGCCGCAACTCGAGAAAATGCAGGAGGTTCTCCCCTCCAGGCGAGATGAGGCCCATTTCTGATGAGGCATCTCGAGGCTGATCACACCTCACCTCTGTAACTTTGAAAGGGCCCTTCACACCCTTGGTGCAAATCAAGAAGTTCCCCGACATTCCCGTCTCCACTCGAGAGGATTCACTAGGGTCCCGCCCACATCCAAAGGAGACCCGATTCCGCCTCGTAGCTCGAGATGAGGGATCGAATCCCTTCTTCGTCGGGAAAGAATTCCCGTCGTTCCCGTCGCATCTCAAGAGGAGGCCCTCTCAACAGGAAAGGCGAGAGGAACTCCAGGGTCGTGCCACCATTCCAAGAGTCCCCCGGATGTCTTAGTCCATACCAGAGGAACCTCTTTTCCCTACACCGGCTCGTCTTTCACGCAGAGGATCGACTCACACCAAGGTGGCACGTGGCACACCCCTGTGGGAAAGTCTCGTGGGAAAGCCTCGAGGGACAGCCTCGAGGGAAAGCCACAGATCCCTTGATCCACGTGACAGGAAGCGTGACCCTACTGCTGCAGCTCGGGAGGAAAGCGAACGTGCATGCCCCCACTCGAGACGAGGCCTGACTCCCCTGGGGAGACTCAGAAGCACCCCAAGATCCATGGCAACACTGGAGAGGAATCCTCAGGTTCCGGCCCCGACTCCACACAAGGACTGAGGCCCCGGCATGGACGGGAGAGGAATCCCGAGATGGCCCCAGCAACTCACATGGGGACTGGCCTTTCCTGAGGCCACCAGAGCGGGTCCCTGAGGTCCCCGTCGTAACTCGGTAAGACCTGCCGCAACTCGAGAAAATCCAGGAGGTTCTCCCCTACAGGCGAGATGAGGCCCATTTCTGATGAGGCGTCTCGAGGCTGATCACACCTCACCTCTGGAACTTCGAAAGGGTCCTTCACACCCTTGGTGCAAATCAAGAAGTTCCCTGACATACCTGTCTCCACTCGAGAGGAAACACGAGGGTCCCGCCCACATCCAGAGGAGCCCCGTTTCCGCCTCGTAGCTCGAGATGAGGGATCCTATCCCTTCTTCTTCGGGAAAGAATTCCCGTCGTTCCCGTCGCATCTCAAGAGGAGGCCCTCTCAACAGGAACGGCGAGAGGAACTCCAGGGTCGTGCCACCATTCCAAGAGTCCCCCAGATGTCAAGTCCATTCCAGAGGAACCTCTTTTCCTTTCACCGGCTCGTCTTTCACGCCGAGGATCGACTCACACCAAGGTGGCACGTGGCACAGCCCTGTGGGAAAGACTCGTGGGAAAGCCTCGAGGGACAGCCTCGAGGGAAAGCCACAGATCTCTTGATCCACGTGACAGGAAGCGTGACCCTACTGCTACAGCTCGGGAGGAAAGCGCACGTGCATGCCCCCACTCGAGACGAGGCCTGACTCCCCTGGGGAGACTCAGAAGCACCCCAAGATCCATGGCAACACTGGAGAGGAATCCTCAGGTTCCGGCCCCGACTCCACACAAGGTCTTAGGCCCCGGCATTGACTGGAGAGGAATCCCGAGATGGCCCCTAGCAACTCGCATGGGGACTGGCCTTTCCTGAGGTCACCAGAGCGGGTCCCTGAGGTCCCCGTCGTAACTGGGGAAGACCTGCCGCAACTCGAGAAAATCCAGGAGGTTCTCCCCTCCAGGCGAGATGAGGCCCAGTTCTGATGAGGCCTCTCGAGGCTGATCACACCTAACCTCTGGAACTTCGAAAGGGTCCTTCACACCTTTGGTGCAAATCACGAAGTTCCCCGACATACCCGTCTCCACTCGAGAGGAAACACGAGGGTCCCGCCCACATCCAGAGGAGACCCGTTTCCGCCTCGTAGCTCGAGATGAGGGATCCTATCCCTTCTTCTTCGGGAAAGAATTCCCATCGTTCCCGTCGCATCTCAAGAGGAGGCCCTCTCAACAGGAAGGGCGAGAGGAACTCCAGGGTCGTGCCACCATTCCAAGAGTCCCCCGGATGTCTCAGTCCATACCAGAGGAACCTCTTTTCCCTACACCGGCTCGTCTTTTACGCCGAGGATCGACTCACACCAAGGTGGCACGTGGCACAGCCCTGTGGGAAAGCCTCGTGGGAAAGCCTCGAGGGACAGCCTCGAGGGAAAGACAATATCCCTTGATCCACGTGACAGGAAGCGTGACACTACTGCTGCAGCTCGGGAGGAAAGCGCACGTGCATGCCCCCACTCGAGACGAGGCCTGACTCCCCTGGGGAGACTCAGAAGCACCCCAAGATCCATGGCAACACTGGAGAGGAATCCTCAGGTTCCGTCCCGACTCCACACAAGGACTGAGGCCCCGGCATGGTCGGGAGAGGAATCCCGAGAGGTCCCCTAGCATCTCGCATGGGGACTGGCCTTTCCTGAGGCCAACAGAGCGGGTCCCTGAGGTCCCCGTCGTAACTCGAGAAGACCTGCCGCAACTCGAGAAAATCCAGGAGGTTCTCCCCTCCAGGCGAGATGCGGCCCATTTCCCCTGAGGCGTCTCCAGGCTGCTCACACCTCACCTCTGGAACTTCGAAAGCGTCTTTCACACCCTTGGTGCAAATCAAGAAGTTCCCCGACATACCCGTCTAGACTCGAGAGGAAACACGAGGGTCCCGCCCACATCCTGAGGAGCTCCGTTTCTGCCTCGTAGCTCGAGATGAGGGATCCTATCCCTGCTTCGTCGGGAAAGAGTTCCCAGCGTTCCCGTCGCATCTCAAGAGGAGGCCCTCTCAACAGGAACGGCGAGAGGAACTCCAGGGTCGTGCCACCATTCCAAGAGTGCCCCAGATATCTCAGTCCATTCCAGAGGAACCTCTTTTCCCTTCACCGGCTCGTCTTTCACGCCGAGGATCGACTCACACCAATGTGGCACGTGGCACAGCCCTGTGGGAAAGCATTGTGGGAAGGCCTGGAGGGACAGCCCCGAGAGAAAGCCACAGATCCCTTGATCCAAGTTACAGGAAGCGTGAAACTACTGCTGAAACTCGGGAGGAAAGCGCACGTGCATGTCCCCACTCGAGACGAGGCCTGACTCGCCTGGGGAGACTCAGAAGCACCCCAAGATCCATGGAAACACTGGAGAGGAATCCTCAGGTTCCGGCCCCGACTCCACACAAGGTCTTAGGCCCCGGCATGGAGGGGAGAGGAATCCCGAGATGGCCCCTAGCAACTCGCATGGGGACTGGCCTTTCCTGAGGCCTCCAGAGCGGGTCCCTGAGGCCCCGTCGTAATTCGGGAAGACCTGCCGCAACTCGAGAAAATGCAGGAGGTTCTCCCCTCCAGGCGAGATGAGGCCCATTTCTGATGAGGCATCTCGAGGCTGATCACACCTCACCTCTGTAACTTTGAAAGGGCCCTTCACGCCCTTGGTGCAAATCAAGAAGTTCCCCGACATTCCCGTCTCCACTCGAGAGGATTCACTAGGGTCCCGCCCACATCCAAAGGAGACCCGATTCCGCCTCGTAGCTCGAGATGAGGGATCGAATCCCTTCTTCGTCGGGAAAGAATTCCCGTCGTTCCCGTCGCATCTCAAGAGGAGGCCCTCTCAACAGGAAAGGCGAGAGGAACTCCAGGGTCGTGCCACCATTCCAAGAGTCCCCCGGATGTCTCAGTCCATACCAGAGGAACCTCTTTTCCCTACACCGGCTCGTCTTTCACGCAGAGGATCGACTCACACCAAGGTGGCACGTGGCACAGCCCTGTGGGAAAGTCTCGTGGGAAAGCCTCGAGGGACAGCCTCGAGGGAAAGCCACAGATCCCTTGATCCACGTGACAGGAAGCGTGACCCTACTGCTGCAGCTCGGGAGGAAAGCGAACGTGCATGCCCCCACTCGAGACGAGGCCTGACTCCCCTGGGGAGACTCAGAAGCACCCCAAGATCCATGGCAACACTGGAGAGGAATCCTCAGGTTCCGGCCCCGACTCCACACAAGGACTGAGGCCCCGGCATGGACGGGAGAGGAATCCCGAGATGGCCCCAGCAACTCACATGGGGACTGGCCTTTCCTGAGGCCACCAGAGCGGGTCCCTGAGGTCCCCGTCGTAACTCGGTAAGACCTGCCGCTACTCGAGAAAATCCAGGAGGTTCTCCCCTACAGGCGAGATGAGGCCCATTTCTGATGAGGCGTCTCGAGGCTGATCACACCTCACCTCTGGAACTTCGAAAGGGTCCTTCACACCCTTGGTGCAAATCAAGAAGTTCCCTGACATACCTGTCTCCACTCGAGAGGAAACACGAGGGTCCCGCCCACATCCAGAGGAGCCCCGTTTCCGCCTCGTAGCTCGAGATGAGGGATCCTATCCCTTCTTCTTCGGGAAAGAATTCCCGTCGTTCCCGTCGCATCTCAAGAGGAGGCCCTCTCAACAGGAACGGCGAGAGGAACTCCAGGGTCGTGCCACCATTCCAAGAGTCCCCCAGATGTCAAGTCCATTCCAGAGGAACCTCTTTTCCCTTCACCGGCTCGTATTTAACGCTGAGGATCGACTCACACCAAGGTGGCACGTGGCACAGCCCTGTTGGAAAGTCTCGTGGGAAAGCCTCGAGGGACAGCCTCGAGGGAAAGCCACAGATCCCTTGATCCACGTGACAGGAATCGTGACCCTACTGCTGCAGCTCGGGAGGAAAGCGCACGTGCATGCCCCCACTCGAGACGAGGTCTGACTCCCCTGGGGTGACTCAGAAGCTCCCCAAGATCCATGGCAACACTGGAGAGGAATCCTCAGTTTCCGGCCCCGACACCACACAAGGTCTTAGGCCCCGGCATGGACTGGAGAGGAATCCCGAGATGGCCCCTAGCAACTCACATGGGGACTGGCCTTTCCTGAGGCCACCAGAGCAGGTCCCTGAGGTCCCCGTCGTAACTCGGGAAGACCTGCCGCAACTCGAGAAAATCCAGGAGGTTCTCCCCTCCAGGCGAGATGAGGCCCATTTCTGATGAGGCGTCTCGAGGCTGATCACACCTCACCTCTGGAACTTCGAAAGGGTCCTTGACACCCTTGGTGCAAACCAAGAAGTTCCCCGACATACCCGTCTCCACTCGAGAGGAAACACGTGGGTCCCGCCCACATCCAGAGGAGCCCCGTTTCCGCCTCGTAGCTCGAGATGAGGGATCCTATCCCTTCTTCGTCGGGAAAGAATTCCCGTCGTTTCCGTCGCATCTCAAGAGGAGGCCCTCTCAACAGGAACGGCGAGAGGAACTCCAGGGTCGTGCCACCATTCCAAGAGTCCCCCGGATGTCTCAGTCCATACCAGAGGAACCTCTTTTCCCTACACCGGCTCGTCTTTCACGCCGAGGATCGACTCACACCAAGGTGGCACGTGGCACAGCCCTGTGGGAAAGCCTCTTGGGAAAGCATCGAGGGACAGCCTCGAGGGAAAGCCACAGATCCCTTGATCCACATGACAGGAAGCGTGACACTACTGCTGCAGCTTGGGAGGAAAGCGCACGTGCATGCCCCCACTCGAGACGAGGCCTGATTCCCCTGGGGAGACTCAGAGTCACCCCAAGATCCATGGCAACACTGGAGAGGAATCCTCAGGTCCCGGCCCCGACTCCACACAAGGTCTTAGGCCCCGGCATGGACTGGAGAGGAATCCCGAGATGGCCCCTAGCAACTCACATGGGGACTGGCCTTTCCTGAGGCCACCAGAGCGGGTCCCTGTGGTCCCCGTCGTAACTCGGGAAGACCTGCCGCAACTCGAGGAAATCCAGGAGGTTCTCCCCTCCAGGCGAGATGAGGCCCATTTCTGATGAGGCGTCTCGAGGCTGATCACACCTCACCTCTGGAACTTCGAAAGGGTGCTTCACACCCTTGGTGCAAATCAAGAAGTTCCCTGACATACCTGTCTCCACTCGAGAGGAAACACGAGGGTCCCGCCCACATCCAGAGGAGCCCCGTTTCCGCCTCGTAGCTCGAGATGAGGGATCCTATCCCTGCTTCGTCGGGAAAGAGTTCCCAGCGTTCCCGTCGCATCTCAAGAGGAGGCCCTCTCAACAGGAACGGCGAGAGGAACTCCAGGGTCGTGCCACCATTCCAAGAGTGCCCCAGATGTCTCAGGCCATTCCAGAGGAACCTCTTTTCCCTTCACCGGCTCGTCTTTCACGCCGAGGATCGACTCACACCAAGGTGGCACGTGGCACAGCCCTGTGGGAAAGCCTCCTGGGAAAGCATCAAGGGACAGCCTCGAGGGAAAGCCAAATATCCCTTGATCCACGTGACAGGAAGCGTGACACTACTGCTGCAGCTTGGGAGGAAAGCGCACGTGTATGCCCCCACTCGAGACGAGGCCTGATTCCCCTGGAGAGTCTCAAAAGCACCCCAAGATCCATGGCAACACTGGAGAGGAATCCTCAGGTTACGTCCCGACTCCACACAAGGACTGAGGCCCCGGCATGGTCGGGAGAGGAATCCCGAGAGGTCCCCTAGCATCTCGCATGGGGACTGGCCTTTCCTGAGGCCAACAGAGCGGGTCCCTGAGTTCCCCGTCGTAACTCGAGAAGACCTGCTGCAACTCGAGAAAATCCAGGAGGTTCTCCCTTCCAGGCGAGATGAGGCCCATTTCTGATGAGGCGTCTCGAGGCTGATCACACCTCACCTCTGGAACTTCGAAAGGGTCCTTCACACCCTTGGTGCAAATCAAGAAGTTCCCTGACATACCTGTCTCCACTCGAGAGGAAACACGAGGGTCCCGCCCACATCCAGAGGAGCCCCGTTTCCGCCTCGTAGCTCGAGATGAGGGATCCTATCCCTTCTTCTTCGGGAAAGAATTCCCGTCGTTCCCGTCGCATCTCAAGAGGAGGCCCTCTCAACAGGAACGGCGAGAGGAACTCCAGGGTCGTGCCACCATTCCAAGAGTCCCCCAGATGTCAAGTCCATTCCAGAGGAACCTCTTTTCCTTTCACCGGCTCGTCTTTCACGCCGAGGATCGACTCACACCAAGGTGGCACGTGGCACAGCCCTGTGGGAAAGACTCGTGGGAAAGCCTCGAGGGACAGCCTCGAGGGAAAGCCACAGATCTCTTGATCCACGTGACAGGAAGCGTGACCCTACTGCTACAGCTCGGGAGGAAAGCGCACGTGCATGCCCCCACTCGAGACGAGGCCTGACTCCCCTGGGGAGACTCAGAAGCACCCCAAGATCCATGGCAACACTGGAGAGGAATCCTCAGGTTCCGGCCCCGACTCCACACAAGGTCTTAGGCCCCGGCATTGACTGGAGAGGAATCCCGAGATGGCCCCTAGCAACTCGCATGGGGACTGGCCTTTCCTGAGGCCACCAGAGCGGGTCCCTGAGGTCCCCGTCGTAACTGGGGAAGACCTGCCGCAACTCGAGAAAATCCAGGAGGTTCTCCCCTCCAGGCGAGATGAGGCCCAGTTCTGATGAGGCCTCTCGAGGCTGATCACACCTAACCTCTGGAACTTCGAAAGGGTCCTTCACACCTTTGGTGCAAATCACGAAGTTCCCCGACATACCCGTCTCCACTCGAGAGGAAACACGAGGGTCCCGCCCACATCCAGAGGAGACCCGTTTCCGCCTCGTAGCTCGAGATGAGGGATCCTATCCCTTCTTCTTCGGGAAAGAATTCCCATCGTTCCCGTCGCATCTCAAGAGGAGGCCCTCTCAACAGGAAGGGCGAGAGGAACTCCAGGGTCGTGCCACCATTCCAAGAGTCCCCCGGATGTCTCAGTCCATACCAGAGGAACCTCTTTTCCCTACACCGGCTCGTCTTTTACGCCGAGGATCGACTCACACCAAGGTGGCACGTGGCACAGCCCTGTGGGAAAGCCTCGTGGGAAAGCCTCGAGGGACAGCCTCGAGGGAAAGACAATATCCCTTGATCCACGTGACAGGAAGCGTGACACTACTGCTGCAGCTCGGGAGGAAAGCGCACGTGCATGCCCCCACTCGAGACGAGGCCTGACTCCCCTGGGGAGACTCAGAAGCACCCCAAGATCCATGGCAACACTGGAGAGGAATCCTCAGGTTCCGTCCCGACTCCACACAAGGACTGAGGCCCCGGCATGGTCGGGAGAGGAATCCCGAGAGGTCCCCTAGCATCTCGCATGGGGACTGGCCTTTCCTGAGGCCAACAGAGCGGGTCCCTGAGGTCCCCGTCGTAACTCGAGAAGACCTGCCGCAACTCGAGAAAATCCAGGAGGTTCTCCCCTCCAGGCGAGATGCGGCCCATTTCCCCTGAGGCGTCTCCAGGCTGCTCACACCTCACCTCTGGAACTTCGAAAGCGTCTTTCACACCCTTGGTGCAAATCAAGAAGTTCCCCGACATACCCGTCTAGACTCGAGAGGAAACACGAGGGTCCCGCCCACATCCTGAGGAGCTCCGTTTCTGCCTCGTAGCTCGAGATGAGGGATCCTATCCCTGCTTCGTCGGGAAAGAGTTCCCAGCGTTCCCGTCGCATCTCAAGAGGAGGCCCTCTCAACAGGAACGGCGAGAGGAACTCCAGGGTCGTGCCACCATTCCAAGAGTGCCCCAGATATCTCAGTCCATTCCAGAGGAACCTCTTTTCCCTTCACCGGCTCGTCTTTCACGCCGAGGATCGACTCACACCAATGTGGCACGTGGCACAGCCCTGTGGGAAAGCATTGTGGGAAGGCCTGGAGGGACAGCCCCGAGAGAAAGCCACAGATCCCTTGATCCAAGTTACAGGAAGCGTGAAACTACTGCTGAAACTCGGGAGGAAAGCGCACGTGCATGTCCCCACTCGAGACGAGGCCTGACTCGCCTGGGGAGACTCAGAAGCACCCCAAGATCCATGGAAACACTGGAGAGGAATCCTCAGGTTCCGGCCCCGACTCCACACAAGGTCTTAGGCCCCGGCATGGAGGGGAGAGGAATCCCGAGATGGCCCCTAGCAACTCGCATGGGGACTGGCCTTTCCTGAGGCCTCCAGAGCGGGTCCCTGAGGCCCCGTCGTAATTCGGGAAGACCTGCCGCAACTCGAGAAAATGCAGGAGGTTCTCCCCTCCAGGCGAGATGAGGCCCATTTCTGATGAGGCATCTCGAGGCTGATCACACCTCACCTCTGTAACTTTTAAAGGGCCCTTCACACCCTTGGTGCAAATCAAGAAGTTCCCCGACATTCCCGTCTCCACTCGAGAGGATTCACTAGGGTCCCGCCCACATCCAAAGGAGACCCGATTCCGCCTCGTAGCTCGAGATGAGGGATCGAATCCCTTCTTCGTCGGGAAAGAATTCCCGTCGTTCCCGTCGCATCTCAAGAGGAGGCCCTCTCAACAGGAAAGGCGAGAGGAACTCCAGGGTCGTGCCACCATTCCAAGAGTCCCCCGGATGTCTCAGTCCATACCAGAGGAACCTCTTTTCCCTACACCGGCTCGTCTTTCACGCAGAGGATCGACTCACACCAAGGTGGCACGTGGCACAGCCCTGTGGGAAAGTCTCGTGGGAAAGCCTCGAGGGACAGCCTCGAGGGAAAGCCACAGATCCCTTGATCCACGTGACAGGAAGCGTGACCCTACTGCTGCTGCTCGGGAGGAAAGCGAACGTGCATGCCCCCACTCGAGACGAGGCCTGACTCCCCTGGGGAGACTCAGAAGCACCCCAAGATCCATGGCAACACTGGAGAGGAATCCTCAGGTTCCGGCCCCGACTCCACACAAGGACTGAGGCCCCGGCATGGACGGGAGAGGAATCCCGAGATGGCCCCAGCAACTCACATGGGGACTGGCCTTTCCTGAGGCCACCAGAGCGGGTCCCTGAGGTCCCCGTCGTAACTCGGTAAGACCTGCCGCAACTCGAGAAAATCCAGGAGGTTCTCCCCTACAGGCGAGATGAGGCCCATTTCTGATGAGGCGTCTCGAGGCTGATCACACCTCACCTCTGGAACTTCGAAAGGGTCCTTCACACCCTTGGTGCAAATCAAGAAGTTCCCTGACATACCTGTCTCCACTCGAGAGGAAACACGAGGGTCCCGCCCACATCCAGAGGAGCCCCGTTTCCGCCTCGTAGCTCGAGATGAGGGATCCTATCCCTTCTTCTTCGGGAAAGAATTCCCGTCGTTCCCGTCGCATCTCAAGAGGAGGCCCTCTCAACAGGAACGGCGAGAGGAACTCCAGGGTCGTGCCACCATTCCAAGAGTCCCCCAGATGTCAAGTCCATTCCAGAGGAACCTCTTTTCCCTTCACCGGCTCGTATTTAACGCTGAGGATCGACTCACACCAAGGTGGCACGTGGCACAGCCCTGTTGGAAAGTCTCGTGGGAAAGCCTCGAGGGACAGCCTCGAGGGAAAGCTACAGATCCCTTGAATCCACGTGACAGGAATCGTGACCCTACTGCTGCAGCTCGGGAGGAAAGCGCACGTGCATGCCCCCACTCGAGACGAGGTCTGACTCCCCTGGGGTGACTCAGAAGCTCCCCAAGATCCATGGCAACACTGGAGAGGAATCCTCAGTTTCCGGCCCCGACACCACACAAGGTCTTAGGCCCCGGCATGGACTGGAGAGGAATCCCGAGATGGCCCCTAGCAACTCACATGGGGACTGGCCTTTCCTGAGGCCACCAGAGCAGGTCCCTGAGGTCCCCGTCGTAACTCGGGAAGACCTGCCGCAACTCGAGAAAATCCAGGAGGTTCTCCCCTCCAGGCGAGATGAGGCCCATTTCTGATGAGGCGTCTCGAGGCTGATCACACCTCACCTCTGGAACTTCGAAAGGGTCCTTGACACCCTTGGTGCAAACCAAGAAGTTCCCCGACATACCCGTCTCCACTCGAGAGGAAACACGTGGGTCCCGCCCACATCCAGAGGAGCCCCGTTTCCGCCTCGTAGCTCGAGATGAGGGATCCTATCCCTTCTTCGTCGGGAAAGAATTCCCGTCGTTTCCGTCGCATCTCAAGAGGAGGCCCTCTCAACAGGAACGGCGAGAGGAACTCCAGGGTCGTGCCACCATTCCAAGAGTCCCCCGGATGTCTCAGTCCATACCAGAGGAACCTCTTTTCCCTACACCGGCTCGTCTTTCACGCCGAGGATCGACTCACACCAAGGTGGCACGTGGCACAGCCCTGTGGGAAAGCCTCTTGGGAAAGCATCGAGGGACAGCCTCGAGGGAAAGCCACAGATCCCTTGATCCACATGACAGGAAGCGTGACACTACTGCTGCAGCTTGGGAGGAAAGCGCACGTGCATGCCCCCACTCGAGACGAGGCCTGATTCCCCTGGGGAGACTCAGAGTCACCCCAAGATCCATGGCAACACTGGAGAGGAATCCTCAGGTCCCGGCCCCGACTCCACACAAGGTCTTAGGCCCCGGCATGGACTGGAGAGGAATCCCGAGATGGCCCCTAGCAACTCACATGGGGACTGGCCTTTCCTGAGGCCACCAGAGCGGGTCCCTGTGGTCCCCGTCGTAACTCGGGAAGACCTGCCGCAACTCGAGGAAATCCAGGAGGTTCTCCCCTCCAGGCGAGATGAGGCCCATTTCTGATGAGGCGTCTCGAGGCTGATCACACCTCACCTCTGGAACTTCGAAAGGGTGCTTCACACCCTTGGTGCAAATCAAGAAGTTCCCTGACATACCTGTCTCCACTCGAGAGGAAACACGAGGGTCCCGCCCACATCCAGAGGAGCCCCGTTTCCGCCTCGTAGCTCGAGATGAGGGATCCTATCCCTGCTTCGTCGGGAAAGAGTTCCCAGCGTTCCCGTCGCATCTCAAGAGGAGGCCCTCTCAACAGGAACGGCGAGAGGAACTCCAGGGTCGTGCCACCATTCCAAGAGTGCCCCAGATGTCTCAGGCCATTCCAGAGGAACCTCTTTTCCCTTCACCGGCTCGTCTTTCACGCCGAGGATCGACTCACACCAAGGTGGCACGTGGCACAGCCCTGTGGGAAAGCCTCCTGGGAAAGCATCAAGGGACAGCCTCGAGGGAAAGCCAAATATCCCTTGATCCACGTGACAGGAAGCGTGACACTACTGCTGCAGCTTGGGAGGAAAGCGCACGTGTATGCCCCCACTCGAGACGAGGCCTGATTCCCCTGGAGAGTCTCAAAAGCACCCCAAGATCCATGGCAACACTGGAGAGGAATCCTCAGGTTACGTCCCGACTCCACACAAGGACTGAGGCCCCGGCATGGTCGGGAGAGGAATCCCGAGAGGTCCCCTAGCATCTCGCATGGGGACTGGCCTTTCCTGAGGCCAACAGAGCGGGTCCCTGAGTTCCCCGTCGTAACTCGAGAAGACCTGCTGCAACTCGAGAAAATCCAGGAGGTTCTCCCTTCCAGGCGAGATGAGGCCCATTTCTGATGAGGCATCTCCAGGCTGATCACACCTCACCTCTGTAACTTTGAAAGGGTCCTTCACACCCTTGGTGCAAATCAAGAAGTTCCCCGACATACCCGTCTCCACTCGAGAGGAATCACGAGGGTCCCGCCCACATCCAGAGGAGCCCCGTTTCCGCCTCGTAGCTCGAGATGAGGGATCCTTTCCCTGCTTCGTCGGGAAAGAGTTCCCGGCGTTCCCGTCGCATCTCAAGCGGAGGACCTCTCAACAGGAACGGCGAGAGGAACTCCAGGGTCCTGCCACCATTCCAAGAGTCCCCCAGATGTCAAGTCCATTCCAGAGGAAACTCTTTTCCCTTCACCGGCTCGTCTTTCACGCCGAGGATCGACTCACACCAAGGTGGCACGTGGCACAGCCCTGTGGGAAAGTCTCGTGGGAAAGCCTCGAGGGACAGCCTCGAGGGAAAGCCACAGATCCCTTGATCCACGTGACAGGAAGCGTGACCCTGCTGCTGCAGCTCGGGAGGAAAGCGAACGTGCATGCCCCCACTCGAGACGAGGCCTGACTCCCCTGGGGAGACTCAGAAGCACCCCAAGATCCATGGCAACACTGGAGAGGAATCCTCAGGTTCCGGCCCCGACTCCACACAAGGTCTAGGACCCGGCATGGACTGGAGAGGAATCCCGAGATGGCCCCAGCAACTCACATGGGGACTGGCCTTTCCTGAGGCCACTAGAGCGGGTCCCTGAGGTCCCCGTCGTAACTCGGGAAGACCTGCCGCAACTCGAGAAAATCCAGGAGGTTCTCCCCTCCAGGCGAGATGAGGCCCATTTCTGATGAGGCGTCTCGAGGCTGATCACACCTCACCTCTGGAACTTCGAAAGGGTCCTTCACACCCTTGGTGCAAATCAAGAAGTTCCCCGACATACCCGTCTCCACTCGAGAGGAAACACGAGGGTCCCGCCCACATCCAGAGGAGCCCCGTTTCCGCCTCGTAGCTCGAGATGAGGGAACCTATCCCTTCTTCGTCGGGAAAGAATTCCCGTCGTTTCCGTCGCATCTCAAGAGGAGGCCCTCTCAACAGGAACGGCGAGAGGAACTCCAGGGTCGTGCCACCATTCCAAGAGTCCCCCGGATGTCTCAGTCCATACCAGAGGAACCTCTTTTCCCTACACCGGCTCGTCTTTCACGCCGAGGATTGACTCACACCAAGGTGGCACGTGGCACAGCCCTGTGGGAAAGCCTCTTGGGAAAGCATCGAGGGACAGCCTCGAGGGAAAGCCACAGATCCCTTGATCCACATGACAGGAAGCGTGACACTACTGCTGCAGCTTGGGAGGAAAGCGCACGTGCATGCCCCCACTCGAGACGAGGCCTGATTCCCCTGGGGAGACTCAGAGTCACCCCAAGATCCATGGCAACACTGGAGAGGAATCCTCAGGTCCCGGCCCCGACTCCACACAAGGTCTTAGGCCCCGGCATGGACTGGAGAGGAATCCCGAGATGGCCCCTAGCAACTCACATGGGGACTGGCCTTTCCTGAGGCCACCAGAGCGGGTCCCTGAGGTCCCCGTCGTAACTCGGGAAGACCTGCCGCAACTCGAGGAAATCCAGGAGGTTCTCCCTTTCAGGCGAGATGAGGCCCATTTCTGATGAGGCATCTCCAGGCTGATCACACCTCACCTCTGTAACTTTGAAAGGGTCCTTCACACCCTTGGTGCAAATCAAGAAGTTCTCCGACATTCCCGTCTCCACTCGAGAGGAATCACGAGGGTCCCGCCCACATCCAGAGGAGCCCCGTTTCCGCCTCGTAGCTCGAGATGAGGGATCCTTTCCCTGCTTCGTCGGGAAAGAGTTCCCGGCGTTCCCGTCGCATCTCAAGAGGAGGACCTCTCAACAGGAACGGCGAGAGGAACTCCAGGGTCGTGCCACCATTCCAAGAGTCCCCCAGATGTCAAGTCCATTCCAGAGGAACCTCTTTTCCCTTCACCGGCTCGTCTTTCACGCCGAGGATCGACTCACACCAAGGTGGCACGTGGCACAGCCCTGTGGGAAAGTCTCATGGGAAAGCCTCGAGGGACAGCCTCGAGGGAAAGCCACAGATCCCTTGATCCACGTGACAGGAAGCGTGACCCTACTGCTGCAGCTCGGGAGGAAAGCGCACGTGCATGCCCCCACTCGAGACGAGGCCTGACTCCCCTGGGGAGACTCAGAAGCACCCCAAGATCCATGGCAACACTGGAGAGGAATCCTCAGGTTCCGTCCCGACTCCACACAAGGTCTAGGCCCCCGCATGGACTGGAGAGGAATCCCGAGATGGCCCCTAGCAACTCACATGGGGACTGGCCTTTCCTGAGGCAACCAGAGCGGGTCCCTGAGGTCCCCGTCGTAACTCGGGAAGACCTGCCGCAACTCGAGGAAATCCAGGAGGTTCTCCCCTCCAGGCGAGATGAGGCCCATTTCTGATGAGGCGTCTCGAGGCTGATCACACCTCACCTCTGGAACTTCGAAAGGGTCCTTCACACCCTTGGTGCAAATCAAGAAGTTCCCTGACATACCTGTCTCCACTCGAGAGGAAACACGAGGGTCCCGCCCACATCCAGAGGAGCCCCGTTTCCGCCTCGTAGCTCGAGATGAGGGATCCTATCCCTTCTTCGTCGGGAAAGAATTCCCGTCGTTCCCGTCGCATCTCAAGAGGAGGCCCTCTCAACAGGAACGGCGAGAGGAACTCCAGGGTCGTGCCACCATTCCAAGAGTCCCCCGGATGTCTCAGTCCATACCAGAGGAACCTCTTTTCCCTACACCGGCTCGTCTTTCACGCCGAGGATCGACTCACACCAAGGTGGCACGTGGCACAGCCCTGTGGGAAAGCCTCGTGGGAAAGCATCAAGGGACAGCCTCGAGGGAAAGCCAAATATCCCTTGATCCACGTGACAGGAAGCGTGACCCTACTGCTGCAGCTCGGGAGGAAAGCGCACGTGCATGCCCCCACTCGAGACGAGCCCTGACTCCCCTGGGGAGACTCAGAAGCACCCCAAGATCCATGGCAACACTGGAGAGGAATCCTCAGGTTCCGGCCCCGACTCCACACAAGGTCTTAGGCCCCGGCATTGACTGGAGAGGAATCCCGAGATGGCCCCTAGCAACTCGCACGGGGACTGGCCTTTCCTGAGGCCACCAGAGCGGGTCTCTGAGGTCCCCGTCGTAACTCGGGAAGACCTGCCGCAACTCGAGAAAATCCAGGAGGTTCTCCCCTCCAGGCGAGATGAGGCCCATTTCCGCTGAGGCGTCTCGAGGTTGATCACACCTCACCTCTGGAACTTCGAAAGGGTCCTTCACACCCTTGGTGCAAATCAAGAAGTTCCCCAACATACCCGTCTCCACTCGAGAAGAAACACGAGGGTCCCACCCACATCCAGAGGAGCCCCGTTTCCTCCTCGTAGCTCGAGATGAGGGATCCTATCACTGCTTCCTCGGGAAAGAGTTCCCAGCGTTCCCGTCGCATCTCAAGAGGAGACCCTCTCAACAGGAACAGCAAGAGGAACTCCAGGGTCGTGCCACCATTCCAAGAGTCCCAAAGATGTCTCAGTCCATTCCAGAGGATCCTCTTTTCCCTTCACCGGCTCGTCTTTCACGCCGAGGATCGACTCACACCAAGGTGGCACGTGGCACAGCCCTGTGGGAAAGCCTCGTGGGAAAGCCTCGAGGGACAGCCTCGAGGGACAGCCACAGATCCCTTGATCCAAGTGACAGGAAGCGTGACACTACTGCTGCAGCTCGGGAGGAAAGCGCACGTGCATGCCCCCACTCGAGACGAGGCCTGACTCCCCTGGGGAGACTCTGAAGCCCCCCAAGATCCATGGCAACACTGGAGAGGTATCCTCAAGTTCCGTCCCGACGCCACACAAGGACTGAGGCCCAGGCATGGTCGCGAGAGGAATCACGAGAGGTCCCCTAGCAACTCGCATGGGGACTGGCCTTTCCTGAGGCCACCAGAGCGGGTCCCTGAGGTCCCCGTCGTAACTCGAGAAGACCTGCCGCAACTCGAGAAAATACAGGAGGTTCTCCCCTCCAGGCGAGATGAGGCCCATTTCCGCTGAGGCGTCTTGAGGCTGATCACACCTCACCTCTGGAACTTCGAAACGGACCTTCACACCCTTGGTGCAAATCAAGAAGTTCCCCGACATACCCGTCTCCACTCGAGAGGAAACACGAGGGTCCCGCCCACATCCAGAGGAGCCCCGATTCCGCCTCGTAGCTCGAGATGAGGGATCCTTTCCTTGCTTCGTCGGGAAAGAGTTCCCGGCGTTCCCGTCGCATCTCAAGAGTAGGCCCTCTCAACAGGAACGGCGAGAGGAACTCCAGGGTCGTGCCACCATTCCAAGAGTCCCCCGGATGTCTCAGTCCATACCAGAGGAACCTCTTTTCCCTACACCGGCTCGTCTTTCACGCCGAGGATCGACTCACACCAAGGTGGCACGTGGCACAGCCCTGTGGGAAAGCCTCGTGGGAAAGCATCGAGGGACAGCCTCGAGGGAAAGCCAAATATCCCTTGATCCACGTGACAGGAAACGTGACACTACTGCTGCAGCTCGGGAGGAAAGCGCACGTGCATGCCCCCACTCGAGACGAGGCCTGACTCCCCTGGGGAGACTCAAAAGCACCCCAAGATCCATGGCAACACTGGAGAGGAATCCTCAGGTTCCAGCCCCGACTCCACACAAGGACTGAGGCCCTGACATGGACGGGAGAGGAATTCCGAGTGGTCCCCTATCAACTCGCATGGGGACTGGCCTTTCCTGAGGCCACTAGAGCGGGTCCCTGAGGTCCCCGTCGTAACTCGAGAAGACCTGCCGCAACTCGAGAAAATCCAGGAGGTTCTGCCGTTCAGGCGAGATGAGGCCCATTTCTGCTGAGGGGTCTCGAGGCTGATCACACCTCACCTCTGGAACTTCGAAAGGGTCCTTCACACCCTTGGTGCAAATCAAGAAGTTCCCCGACATACCCGTCTCCACTCGAGAGGAATCACGAGGGTCCCGCCCACATCCAGAGGAGCCCCGTTTCCGCCTCATAGCTCGAGATGAGGGATCCTTTCCCTACTTCTTCGGGAAAGAGTTCCCAGCGTTCCCGTCGCATCTCAAGCGGAGGCCCTCTCAACAGGAACGGCGAGAGGAACTCCAGGTTCGTGCCACGATTTCAAGAGTGCCCCAGATGTCTCAGTCCATTCCAGAGGAACCTCTTTTCCCTTCACCGGCTCGTCTTTCACGCCGAGGATCGACTCACACCAAGGTGGCACGTGGCACAGCCCTGTGGGAAAGCCTCGTGGGAAAGCCTCGAGGGACAGCCTCGAGGGAAAGCCACAGATCCCTTGATCCACGTGACAGGAAGCGTGACACTACTGGTGCAGCTCGGGAGGAAAGCGCACGTGCATGCCCCCACTCGAGACGAGGCCTGACTCCCCTGGGGAGACTCAGAAGCACCCCAAAATCCATGGCAACACTGGAGAGGAATCCTCAGGTTCCGTCCCGACGCCACACAAGGACTGAGGCCCCGGCATGGTCGGGAGAGGAATCCCGAGATGTCCCCTAGCATCTCGCATGGGGACTGGCCTTTCCTGAGGCCAACAGAGCGGGTCCCTGAGGGCCCCGTCGTAACTCGAGAAGACCTGCCGCAACTCGAGAAAATGCAGGAGGTTCTCCCCTCCAGGCGAGATGAGGCCCATTTCCGCTGAGGCGTCTCGAGGCTGATCACACCTCACCTCTGGAACTTCGAAAGGGTCCTTCACACCCTTGGTGCAAATCAAGAAGTTCCCCGACATACCCGTCTCCACTCGAGAGGAAACACGAGGGTCCCGCCCACATCCATAGGAGCCCCGTTTCCGCCTCGTAGCTCGAGATGAGGGATCCTATCCCTGATTCGTCGGGAAAGAGTTTCCGTCGTTCCCCTCGCATCTCAAGAGGAGGCCCTCTCAACAGGAACGGCGAGAGGAACTCCAGGGTCTTGCCACCATTCCAAGAGTCCCCGGGATGTCTCAGTCCATACCAGAGGAACCTCTTTTCCCTTCAGCGGCTCGTATTTCACGCCGAGGATCGACTCACAACAAGGTGGCACGTGGCACAGCCCTGTGGGAAAGCCTCGTGGGAAAGCCTCGAGGGACAGCCTCGAGGGAAAGCCAAATATCCCTTGATCCACGTGACAGGAAGCGTGACACTACTGGTGCAGCTCGGGAGGAAAGCGCACCTGCATGCCCCCACTCGAGACGAGGCCTGACTCCCCTGGGGAGACTCAGAAGCACCCCAAGATCCATGGCAACACTGGAGAGGAATCCTCAGGTTCCGTCCCGACTCCACACAAGGACTGAGGCCCCGGCATGGTCGGGAGAGGAATCCCGAGAGGTCCCCTAGCATCTCGCATGGGGACTGGCCTTTCCTGAGGCCAACAGAGCGGGTCCCTGAGGTCCCCGTCGTAACTCGAGAAGACTTGCCGCAACTCGAGACAATCCAGGAGGTTCTCCCCTCCAGGCGAGATGAGGCCCATTTCCGCTGAGGCGTCTCGAGGCTGATCACACCTCACCTCTGGAACTTCGAAAGGGTCCTTCACACCCTTGGTGCAAATCAAGAAGTTCCCCGACATACCCGTCTCCACTCGAGAGGAAACACGAGGGTCCCGCCCACATCCAGAGGAGCCCCGTTTCCGCCTCGTAGCTCGAGATGAGGGATCCTTTCCCTGCTTCTTCGGGAAAGAGTTCCCAGCTTTGTCACATCTCAAGAGGAGGCCCTCTCAACACGAACGGCGAGAGGAACTCCAGGGTCGTGCCACGATTCCAAGAGTGCCCCAGATGTCTCAGTCCATTCCAGAGGAACCTCTTTTCCCTTCATTGGCTCGTCTTTCACGCCGAGGATCGACTCACACCAAGGTGGCACGTGGCACAGCCCTGTGGGAAAGACTCGTGTGAAAGCCTCGAGGGAAAGCCTCGAGGGAAAGCCACAGATCCCATGATCCACGTGACAGGAAGCGTGACACTACTGCTGCAGCACGGGAGGAAAGCGCACGTGCATGCCCCAACTCGAGACGAGGCCTGACTCCCCTGGGGAGACTCAGAAGCACCCCAAGATCCATGACAACACGGGAGAGTAAACCTCAGGTTCCGGCCCCGACTTCACACAAGGTCTTAGGCCCCGGCATGGACGGGAGAGGAATCCCGAGATGTCCCCTAGCAACTCGCATGGGGACTTGCCTTTCATGAGGCCACCAGAGCGGGTCCCTGAGGTCCCCGTCGTAACTCGAGAAGACCTGCCGCAACTCGAGAAAATGCAGTAGGTTCTCCCCTCCAGGCGAGATGAGGCCCATTTCCGCTGAGGCGTCTCGAGGCTGATCACACCTCACCTCTGGAACTTCGAAAGGGTCCTTCACACCCTTGGTGGAAATCAAGAAGTTCCCCGACATACCCGTCTCCACTCGAGAGGAAACACGAGGGACCCGCCCACATCCAGAGGAGTCCCGTTTCCGCTTCGTAGCTCGAGATGAGGTTTCCTCTCCCTGCTTCGTTGGGAAAGAGTTCCCGGCCTCCCCTGCGCATCTCAAGAGGAGGCCCTCTCAACAGGAACGGCGAGAGGAACTCCAGGGTCGTGCCACCATTCCAAGAGTCCCCCAGATGTCTCAGTCCATTCCAGAGGAACCTCTTTTCCCTTCACCGGCTCGTCTTTCACGCCGAGGATCGACTCACACCAAGGTGGCACGTGGCACAGCCCTGGGGGAAATCCTCGTGGGAAAGCCTCGAGCGAAAGCCTCGAGGGAAAGCCACAGATCCCTTGATCCACGTGACAGGAAGCGTGACACTACTGCTGCAGCTCGGGAGGAAAGTGCACGTGCATGCCCCCACTCGAGACGAGGCCTGACTCCCCTGGGGAGACTTAGAAGCACCCCAAGATCCATGGCAACACTGGAGAGGAATCCTCAGGTTCCGGCCCCGACTCCACACAAGGGCTTAGGCCCCGGCATGGAGGGGAGAGGAATCCCGAGATAGTCCCTAGCAACTCGCATGGCGACTCCCCTTCCTGAGGCCACCAGAGCGGGTCCCTGAGGTCCCCGTCGTAACTCGAGAAGACCTGCCGCAACTCGAGAAAATCCAGGAGGTTCCCCCACCAGGCGAGATGAGGCCCATTTTCGCTGAGGCGTCTCGAGGCTGATCACACCTCACCTCTGGAACTTCGAAAGGGTCCTTCACACCCTTGGTGCAAATCAAGAAGTTCCCCGACATACCCGTCTCCACTCGAGAGGAAACACGATGGTCCCGCCCACATCCATAGGAGCCCCGTTTCCGCCTCGTAGCTCGAGATGAGGGATCCTATCCCCGCTTCGTCGGGAAAGAGTTCCCGGCGTTCCCGTCGCATCTCAAAAGGAGGCCCTCTCAACAGGAACGGCGAGAGGAACTCCAGGGTCGTGCCACCATTCCAAGAGTCCCCCGGATGTCTCAGTCCATACCAGAGGAACCTCTTTTCCCTACACCGGCTCGTCTTTCACGCCGAGGATCGACTCACACCAAGGTGGCACGTGGCACAGCCCTGTGGGAAAGCCTCGTGGGAAAGCCTCGAGGGATAGCCTCGAGGGAAAGCCACAGATCCCTTGATCCACGTGACAGGAAGCGTGACACTACTGCTGCAGCTCGGGAGGAAAGTGCACGTGCATGCCCCAACTCGAGACGAGGCCTGACTCCCCTGGGGAGACTCAGAAGCACCCCAAGATCCATGGAAACACTGGAGAGGAATCCTCAAGTTCCGTCCCGACTCCACACAAGGACTGAGGCCCCGGCATGGTCGGGAGAGGAATCCCGAGAGGTCCCCTAGCAACTCGCATGGGGACTGGCCTTTCCTGAGGCCACCAGAGCGGGTCCCTGAGGTCCCCGTTGTAACTCGAGAAGACCTGCCGAAACTCGAGAAAATCCAGGAGGTTCTGCCGTTCAGGCGAGATGAGGCCCATTTCTGCTGAGGGGTCTCGAGGCTGATCACACCTCACCTCTGGAACTTCGAAAGGGTCCTTCACACCCTTGGTGCAAATCAAGAAGTTCCCCGACATACCCGTCTCCACTCGAGAGGAATCACGAGGGTCCCGCCCACATCCAGAGGAGCCCCGTTTCCGCCTCATAGCTCGAGATGAGGGATCCTTTCCCTGCTTCTTCGGGAAAGAGTTCCCAGCGTTCCCGTCGCATCTCAAGCGGAGGCCCTCTCAACAGGAACGGCGAGAGGAACTGCAGGTTCGTGCCACGATTTCAAGAGTGCCCCAGATGTCTCAGTCCATTCCAGAGGAACCTCTTTTCCCTTCACCGGCTCGTCTTTCACGCCGAGGATCGACTCACACCAAGGTGGCACGTGGCACAGCCCTGTGGGAAAGCCTCGTGGGAAAGCCTCAAGGGACAGCCTCGAGGGAAAGCCACAGATCCCTTGATCCACGTGACAGGAAGCGTGACACTACTGCTGCAGCACGGGAGGAAAGCGCACGTGCATGCCCCCACTCGAGACGAGGCCTGACTCCCCTGGGGAGACTCAGAAGCACCCCAAGATCCATGACAACACGGGAGAGTAAACCTCAGGTTCCGGCCCCGACTCCACACAAGGTCTTAGGCCCCGGCATGGACGGGAGAGGAATCCCGAGATGTCCCCTAGCAACTCGCATGGGGACTTGCCTTTCATGAGGCCACCAGAGCGGGTCCCTGAGGTCCCCGTCGTAACTCGAGAAGACCTGCCGCAACTCGAGAAAATCCAGGAGGTTCTCCCCTCCAGGCGAGATGAGGCCCATTTCCGCTGAGGCGTCTCGAGGCTGATCACACCTCACCTCTGGAACTTCGAAAGGGTCCTTCACACCCTTGGTGGAAATCAAGAAGTTCCCCGACATACCCGTCTCCACTCGAGAGGAAACACGAGGGACCCGCCCACATCCAGAGGAGTCCCGTTTCCGCTTCGTAGCTCGAGATGAGGTTTCCTCTCCCTGCTTCGTTGGGAAAGAGTTGCCGGCCTCCCCTGCGCATCTCAAGAGGAGGCCCTCTCAACAGGAACGGCGAGAGGAACTCCAGGGTCGTGCCACCATTCCAAGAGTCCCCCAGATGTCTCAGTCCATTCCAGAGGAACCTCTTTTCCCTTCACCGGCTCGTCTTTCACGCCGAGGATCGACTCACACCAAGGTGGCCCGTGGCACAGCCCTGGGGGAAATCCTCGTGGGAAAGCCTCGAGCGAAAGCCTCGAGGGAAAGCCACAGATCCCTTGATCCACGTGACAGGAAGCGTGACACTACTGCTGCAGCTCGGGAGGAAAGCGCACGTGCATGCCCCCACTCGAGACGAGGCCTGACTCCCCTGGGGAGACTCAGAAGCACCCCAAGATCCATGGAAACACTGGAAAGGAATCCTCAAGTTCCGTCCCGACGCCACACAAGGACTGAGGCCCCGGGATGGTCGGGAGAGGAATCCCGAGAGGTCCCCTAGCAACTCGCATGGGGACTGGCCTTTCCTGAGGCCACCAGAGCGGGTCCCTTAGGTCCCCGTTGTAACTCGAGAAGACCTGCCGAAACTCGAGAAAATCCAGGAGGTTCTGCCGTTCAGGCGAGATGAGGCCCATTTCTGCTGAGGGGTCTCGAGGCTGATCACACCTCACCTCTGGAACTTCGAAAGGGTCCTTCACACCCTTGGTGCAAATCAAGAAGTTCCCCGACATACCCGTCTCCACTCGAGAGGAATCACCAGGGTCCCGCCCACATCCAGAGGAGCCCCGTTTCCGCCTCATAGCTCGAGATGAGGGATCCTTTCCCTGCTTCTTCGGGAAAGAGTTCCCAGCGTTCCCATCGCATCTCAAGCGGAGGCCCTCTCAAAAGGAACGGCGAGAGGAACTCCAGGGTCGTGCCACGATTTCAAGAGTGCCCCAGATGTCTCAGTCCATTCCAGAGGAACCTCTTTTCCCTTCACCGGCTCGTCTTTCACGCCGAGGATCGACTCACACCAAGGTGGCACGTGGCACAGCCCTGTAGGAAAGCCTCGTGGGAAAGCCTCAAGGGACAGCCTCGAGGGAAAGACACAGATCCCTTGATCCACGTGACAGGAAGCGTGACACTACTGCTGCAGCTCGGGAGGAAAGCGCACGTGCATGCCCCCACTCGAGACGAGGCCTGACTCCCCTGGGGAGACTCAGAAGCACCCCAAAATCCATGGCAACACTGGAGAGGAATCCTCAGGTTCCGTCCCGACGCCACACAAGGACTGAGGCCCCGGCATGGTCGGGAGAGGAATCCCGAGATGTCCCCTAGCATCTCGCATGGGGACTGGCCTTTCCTGAGGCCAACAGAACGGGTCCCTGAGGTCCCCGTCGTAACTCGAGAAGACCTGCCGCAACTCGAGAAAATGCAGGAGGTTCTCCCCTCCAGGCGAGATGAGGCCCATTTCCGCTGAGGCGTCTCGAGGCTGATCACACCTCACCTCTGGAACTTCGAAAGGGTCCTTCACACCCTTGGTGCAAATCAAGAAGTTCCCCGACATACCCGTCTCCACTCGAGAGGAAACACGAGGGTCCCGCCCACATCCAGAGGAGCCCCGTTTCCGCCTCGTAGCTCGAGATGAGGGATCCTTTCCCTGCTTCTTCGGGAAAGAGTTCCCGGCGTTCCCGTCGCATCTCAAGAGGAGGCCCTCTCAACACGAACGGCGAGAGGAACTCCAGGGTCGTGCCACGATTCCAAGAGTGCCCCAGATATCTCAGTCCATTCCAGAGGAACCTCTTTTCCCTTCATTGGCTCGTCTTTCACGCCGAGGATCGACTCACACCAAGGTGGCACGTGGCACAGCCCTGTGGGAAAAATCGTGGGAAAGCCTCAAGGGGCAGCCTCGAGGGAAAGACACAGATCCCTTGATCCACGTGACAGGAAGCGTGACACTACTGCTGCAGCTCGGGAGGAAAGCGCACGTGCATGCCCCCACTCGAGACGAGGCCTGACTCCCCTGGAGAGACGTAGAAGCACCCCAAGATCCATGGCAACACTGGAGAGGAATCCTCAGGTTCCGTCCCCGACTCCACACAAGGACTGAGACCCCGGCATGGACTGGAGAGGAATCCCGAGTTGGCCCCTAGCAACTCGCATGGGGACTGGCCTTTCCTGAGGCCACCAGAGCGGGTCCCTGAAGTCCCCGTCATAATACGGGAAGTCCTCCTCAACTCGAGAAAATCCAGGAGGTTCTCCCCTCCAGGCGAGATGAGGCCCATTTCTGATGAGGCGTCTCGAGGCTGATGACACCTCACCTCTTGAACTTCGAAAGGGTCCTTCACACCCTTGGTGCAAATCAAGAAGTTCCCCGACATACCCGTCTCCACTCGAGAGGAAACACGAGGGTCCCGCCCACATCCATAGGAGCCCCGTTTCCGCCTCGTAGCTCGAGATGAGGGATCCTATCCCTGATTCGTCGGGAAAGAGTTTCCGTCGTTCCCCTCGCATCTCAAGAGGAGGCCCTCTCAACAGGAACGGCGAGAGGAACTCCAGGGTCTTGCCACCATTCCAAGAGTCCCCGGGATGTCTCAGTCCATACCAGAGGAACCTCTTTTCCCTTCACCGGCTCGTATTTCACGCCGAGGATCGACTCACACCAAGGTGGCACGTGGCACAGCCCTGTGGGAAAGCCTCGTGGGAAAGCCTCGAGGGACAGCCTCGAGGGAAAGCCAAATATCCCTTGATCCACGTGACAGGAAGCGTGACACTACTGGTGAAGCTCGGGAAGAAAGCGCACGTGCATGCCCCCACTCGAGACGAGGCCTGACTCCCCTGGGGAGACTCAGAAGCACCCCAAGATCCATGGCAACACTGGAGAGGAATCCTCAGGTTCCGTCCCGAGTCCACACAAGGACTGAGGCCCCGGCATGGTCGGGAGAGGAATCCCGAGAGGTCCCCTAGCATCTCGCATGGGGACTGGCCTTTCCTGAGGCCAACAGAGCGGGTCCCTGAGGTCCCCGTCGTAACTCGAGAAGACTTGCCGCAACTCGAGACAATCCAGGAGGTTCTCCCCTCCAGGCGAGATGAGGCCCATTTCCGCTGAGGCGTCTCGAGGCTGATCACACCTCACCTCTGGAACTTCGAAAGGGTCCTTCACACCCTTGGTGCAAATCAAGAAGTTCCCCGACATACCCGTCTCCACTCGAGAGGAAACACGAGGGTCCCGCCCACATCCAGAGGAGCCCCGTTTCCGCCTCGTAGCTCGAGATGAGGGATCCTTTCCCTGCTTCGTCGGGAAAGAGTTCCCGGCGTTCCCGTCGCATCTCAAGAGGAGGCCCTCTCAACACGAACGGCGAGAGGAACTCCAGGGTCGTGCCACCATTCCAAGAGTCCCCCAGATGTCTCAGTCCATTCCAGAGGAACCTCTTTTCCCTTCATTGGCTCGTCTTTCACGCCGAGGATCGACTCACACCAAGGTGGCACGTGGCACAGCCCTGTGGGAAAGACTCGTGTGAAAGCCTCGAGGGAAAGCCTCGAGGGAAAGCCACAGATCCCTTGATCCACGTGACAGGAAGCGTGACACTACTGCTGCAGCACGGGAGGAAAGCGCACGTGCATGCCCCCACTCGAGACGAGGCCTGACTCCCCTGGGGAGACTCAGAAGCACCCCAAGATCCATGACAACACGGGAGAGTAAACCTCAGGTTCCGGCCCCGACTCCACACAAGGTCTTAGGCCCCGGCATGGACGGGAGAGGAATCCCGAGATGTCCCCTAGCAACTCGCATGGGGACTTGCCTTTCATGAGGCCACCAGAGCGGGTCCCTGAGGTCCCCGTCGTAACTCGAGAAGACCTGCCGCAACTCGAGAAAATCCAGGAGGTTCTCCCCTCCAGGCGAGATGAGGCCCATTTCTGATGAGGCGTCTCGAGGCTGATCACACTTCACCTCTGGAACTTCGAAAGGGTCCTTCACACCCTTGGTGCAAATCAAGAAGTTCCCCGACATACCCGTCTCCACTCTAGAGGAAACATGAGGGACCCACCCACATCCAGAGGAGTCCCGTTTCCGCTTCGTAGCTCGAGATGAGGTTTCCTCTCCCTGCTTCGTTGGGAAAGAGTTCCCGGCCTCCCCTGCGCATCTCAAGAGGAGGCCCTCTCAACAGGAACGACGAGAGGAACTCCAGGGTCGTGCCACCATTCCAAGAGTCCCCCAGATGTCTCAGTCCATTCCAGAGGAACCTCTTTTCCCTTCACCGGCTCGTCTTTCACGCCGAGGATCGACTCACACCAAGGTGGCACGTGGCACAGCCCTGGGGGAAATCCTCGTGGGAAAGCCTCGAGCGAAAGCCTCGAGGGAAAGCCACAGATCCCTTGATCCACGTGACAGGAAGCGTGACACTACTGCTGCAGCTCGGGAGGAAAGCGCACGTGCATGCCCCCACTCGAGACGAGGCCTGACTCCCCTGGGGAGACTCAGAAGCACCCCAAGATCCATGGCAACACTGGAGAGGAATCCTCAGGTTCCGTCCCGACTCCACACAAGAACTGAGGCCCCGGCATGGTCGGGAGAGGAATCCCGAGAGGTCCCCTAGCATCTCGCATGGGGACTGGCCTTTCCTGAGGCCAACAGAGCGGGTCCCTGAGGTCCCCGTCGTAACTCGAGAAGACTTGCCGCAACTCGAGACAATCCAGGAGGTTCTCCCCTCCAGGCGAGATGAGGCCCATTTCCGCTGAGGCGTCTCGAGGCTGATCACACCTCACCTCTGGAACTTCGAAAGGGTCCTTCACACCCTTGGTGCAAATCAAGAAGTTCCCCGACATACCCGTCTCCACTCGAGAGGAAACACGAGGGTCCCGCCCACATCCAGAGGAGCCCCGTTTCCGCCTCGTAGCTCAAGATGAGGGATCCTTTCCCTGCTTCTTCGGGAAAGAGTTCCCGGCGTTCCCGTCGCATCTCAAGAGGAGGCCCTCTCAACACGAACGGCGAGAGGAACTCCAGGGTCGTGCCACCATTCCAAGAGTGCCCCAGATGTCTCAGTCCATTCCAGAGGAACCTCTTTTCCCTTCATTGGCTCGTCTTTCACGCCGAGGATCGACTCACACCAAGGTGGCACGTGGCACAGCCCTGGGGGAAATCTTCGTTGGAAAGCCTCGAGCGAAAGCCTCGAGGAAAGCCACAGATCCCTTGATCCACGTGACAGGAAGCGTGACACTACTGCTGCAGCTCGGGAGGAAAGCGCACGTGCATGCCCCCATTCGAGACGAGGCCTGACTCCCCTGGGGAGACTCAGAAGCACCCCAAGATCCATGGCAACACTGGAGAGGAATCCTCAGGTTCCGGCCCCTACTCCACACAAGGGCTTAGGCCCCGGCATGGACTGGAGAGGAATCCCGAGATAGTCCCTAGCAATTCGCATGGCGACTCCCCTTCCTGAGGCCACCAGAGCGGGTCCCTGAGGTCCCCGTCGTAACTCGAGAAGACCTGCCGCAACTCGAGAAAATCCAGGAGGTTCTCCCCTCCAGGCGAGATGAGGCCCATTTCCGCTGAGGCGTCTCGAGGCTGATCACACCTCACCTCTGGAACTTCGAAAGGGTCCTTCACACCCTTGGTGGAAATCAAGAAGTTCCCCGACATACCCGTCTCCACTCGAGAGGAAACACGATGGTCCCGCCCACATCCAGAGGAGCCCCGTTTCCGCCTCGTAGCTCGAGATGAGGGATCCTATCCCCGCTTCGTCGGGAAAGAGTTCCCGGCGTTCCCGTCGCATCTCAAAAGGAGGCCCTCTCAACAGGAACGGCGAGAGGAACTCCATGGTCGTCCCACCATTCCAAGAGTCCCCCAGATGTCTCAGTCCATTCCAGAGGAACCTCTTATCCCTTCACCGGCTCGTCTTTCACGCCGAGGATCGACTCACACCAAGGTGGCACGTGGCACAGCCCTGTGGGAAAGCCTCGTGGGAAAGCCTCGAGGGATAGCTTCGAGGGAAAGCCACAGATCCCTTGATCCACGTGACAGGAAGCGTGACACTACTGCTGCAGCTCGGGAGGAAAGCGCACGTGCATGCCCCCACTCGAGACGAGGCCTGACTCCCCTGGGGAGACTCAGAAGCACCCCAAGATCCATGGAAACACTGGAGAGGAATCCTCAAATTCCGTCCCGACGCCACACAAGGACTGAGGCCCCGGGATGGTCGGGAGAGGAATCCCGAGAGGTCCCCTAGCAACTCGCATGGGGACTGGCCTTTCCTGAGGCCACCAGAGCGGGTCCCTGAGGTCCCCGTTGTAACTCGAGATAACCTGCCGAAACTCGAGAAAATCCAGGAGGTTCTGCCGTTCAGGCGAGATGAAGCCCATTTCTGCTGAGGGGTCTCGAGGCTGATCACACCTCACCTCTGGAACTTCGAAAGGGTCCTTCACACCCTTGGTGCAAATCAAGAAGTTCCCCGACATACCCGTCTCCACTCGAGAGGAAACACGAGGGTCCCGCCCACATCCAGAGGAGCCCCGTTTCCGCCTCATAGCTCGAGATGAGGGATCCTTTCCCTGCTTCTTCGGGAAAGAGTTCCCAGCGTTCCCGTCGCATCTCAAGCGGAGGCCCTCTCAACAGGAACGGCGAGAGGAACTCCAGGTTCGTGCCACGATTTCAAGAGTGCCCCAGATGTCTCAGTCCATTCCAGAGGAACCTCTTTTCCCTTCACCAGCTCGTCTTTCACGCCGAGGATCGACTCACACCAAGGTGGCACGTGGCACAGCCGTGTGGGAAAGCCTCGTGGGAAAGCCTCAAGGGACAGCCTCGTGGGAAAGCCACAGATCCCTTGATCCACGTGACAGGAAGCGTGACACTACTGCTGTAGCTCGGGAGGAAAGCGCACGTGCATGCCCCCACTCGAGACGAGGCCTGACTCCCCTGGGGAGACTCTGAAGCACCCCAAGATCCATGGCAACACTGGAGAGGAATCCTCAGGTTCCGGCCCCGACTCCACACAAGGACTGAGGCCCCGGCATGGTCGGGAGTGGAAACCCGAGAGGTCCCCTAGCATCTTGCATGGGGACTGGCCTTTCCTGAGGCCACCAAAGCGGGTCCCTGAGGTCCCCGTCGTAACTCGGGAAGACCTGCCGCAACTCAAGAAAATCCAGGAGGTTCTCCCCTCCAGGCGAGATGACGCCCATTTCTGATGAGGCGTCTCGAGGCTGATCACACCTCACCTCTGGAACTTCGAAAGGGTCCTTCACACCTTTGGTGCAAATCAAGAAGTTCCCCGACATACCCGTCTCCACTCGAGAGGAAACACGAGGGTCCCGCACACATCCAGAGGAGCCCCGTTTGCGCCTCGTAGCTCGAGATGAGGGATCCTATCCCTGCTTCTTCGGGAAAGAATTCCCGTCGTTCCCGTCGCATCTCAAGAGGAGGCCCTCTCAACAAGAACGGCGAGAGGAACTCCAGGATCGTGCCACCATTCCAAGAGTCCCCCGGATGTCTCAGTCCATACCAGAGGAACCTCTTTTCCCTTCACCGGCTCGTCTTTCATGCCGAGGATCGACTCACACCAAGGTGGCACGTGGCACAGCCCTGTGGGAAAGAATCGTGGGAAAGCCTCAAGGGGCAGCCTCGAGGGAAAGCCACAGATCCCTTGATCCACGTGACAGGAAGCGTGACACTACTGCTGCAGCTCGGGAGGAAAGCGCACGTGCATGCCCCCACTCGAGACGAGGCCTGACTCCCCTGGGGAGACGTAGAAGCACCCCAAGATCCATGGCAACACTGGAGAGGAATCCTCAGGTTCCGTCCCCGACTCCACACAAGGACTGAGACCCCGGCATGGACTGGAGAGGAATCCCGAGTTGGCCCCTAGCAACTCGCATGGGGACTGGCCTTTCCTGAGGCCACCAGAGCGGGTCCCTGAGGTCCCCGTCATAACACGGGAAGTCCTCCTCAACTCGAGAAAATCCAGGAGGTTCTCCCCTCCAGGCGAGATGAGGCCCATTTCTGATGAGGCGTCTCGAGGCTGATGACACCTCACCTCTTGAACTTCGAAAGGGTCCTTCACACCCTTGGTGCAAATCAAGAAGTTCCCCGACATACCCGTCTCCACTCGAGAGGAAACACGAGGGTCCCGCCCACATCCATAGGAGCCCCGTTTCCGCCTCGTAGCTCGAGATGAGGGATCCTATCCCTGATTCGTCGGGAAAGAGTTTCCGTCGTTCCCCTCGCATCTCAAGAGGAGGCCCTCTCAACAGGAACGGCGAGAGGAACTCCAGGGTCTTGCCACCATTCCAAGAGTCCCCGGGATGTCTCAGTCCATACCAGAGGAACCTCTTTTCCCTTCACCGGCTCGTATTTCACGCCGAGGATCGACTCACACCAAGGTGGCACGTGGCACAGCCCTGTGGGAAAGCCTCGTGGGAAAGCCTCGAGGGACAGCCTCGAGGGAAAGCCACAGATCCCTTGATCCACGTGACAGGAAGCGTGACACTACTGCTGCAGCTCGGGAGGAAAGCGCACGTGCATGCCCACACTCGAGACGAGGCCTGACTCCCCTGGGGAGACTCAGAAGCACCCCAAGATCCATGGAAACACTGGAGAGGAATCCTCAAGTTCCGTCCCGACGCCACACAAGGACTGAGGCCCCGGGATGGTAGGGAGAGGAATCCCGAGAGGTCCCCTAGCAACTCGCATGGGGACTGGCCTTTCCTGAGGCCACCAGAGCGGGTCCCTGAGGTCCCCGTTGTAACTCGAGAAGACCTGCCGCAACTCGAGAAAATCCAGGAGGTTCTGCCGTCCAGGCGAGATGAGGCCCATTTCTTCTGAGGCGTCTCGAGGCTGATCACACCTCACCTCTGGAACTTCGAAAGGGTCCTTCACACCCTTGGTGCAAATCAAGAAGTACCCCGACATACCCGTCTCCACTCGAGAGGAAACACGAGGGTCCCGCCCACATCCATAGTAGCCCCGTTTTCGCCTCGTAGCTCGAGATGAGGGATCCTTTCCCTGCTTCTTCGGGAAAGAGTTCCCGGCGTTCCCGTCGCATCTCAAGAGGAGGCCCTCTAAACACGAACGGCGAGAGGAGCTCCAGGGTCGTGCCACCATTCCAAGAGTCCCCCAGATGTCTCAGTCCATTCCAGAGGAACCTCTTTTTCCTTCACCGGCTCGTCTTTCACGCCGAGGATCCACTCACACCAAGGTGGCACGTGGCACAGCCCTGTGGGAAAGCCTCGTGGGAAAGGCTCGAGGGACAGCCTCGAGGGAAAGCCAATTATCCCTTGATCCACGTGACAGGAAGCGTGACACTACTGGTGCAGCTCGGGAGGAAAGCGCACGTGCATGCCCCCACTCGAGACGAGGCCTGACTCCCCTGGGGAGACTCAGAAGCACCCCAAAATCCATGGCAACACTGGAGAGGAATCCTCAGGTTCCGTCCCGACGCCACACAAGGACTGAGGCCCCGGCATGGTCGGGAGAGGAATCCCGAGATGTCCCCTAGCATCTCGCATGGGGACTGGCCTTTCCTGAGGCCAACAGAGCGGGTCCCTGAGGTCCCCGTCGTAACTCGAGAAGACCTGCCGCAACTCGAGAAAATGCAGGAGGTTCTCCCCGCCAGGCGAGATGAGGCCCATTTCCGCTGAGGCGTCTCGAGGCTGATCACACCTCACCTCTGGAACTTCGAAAGGGTCCTTCACACCCTTGGTGCAAATCAAGAAGTTCCCCGACATACCCGTCTCCACTCGAGAGGAAACACGAGGGTCCCGCACACATCCAGAGGAGCCTCGTTTCCGCCTCGTAGCTCGAGATGAGGGATCCTTTCCCTGCTTCTTCGGGAAAGAGTTCCCGGCGTTCCCGTCGCATCTCAAGAGGAGGCCCTCTCAACACGAACGGCGAGAGGAACTCCAGGGTCGTGCCACGATTCCGAGAGTGCCCCAGATATCTCAGTCCATTCCAGAGGAACCTCTTTTCCCTTCATTGGCTCGTCTTTAACGCCGAGGATCGACTCACACCAAGGTGGCACGTGGCACAGCCCTGTGGGAAAGAATCGTGGGAAAGCCTCAAGGGGCAGCCTCGAGGAAAAGCCACAGATCCCTTGATCCAAGTGACAGGAAGCGTGACACTACTGCTGCAGCTCGGGAGGAAAGCGCACGTGCATGCCCCCACTCGAGACGAGGCCTGACTCCCCTGGGGAGACGTAGAAGCACCCCAAGATCCATGGCAACACTGGAGAGGAATCCTCAGGTTCCGTCCCCGACTCCACACAAGGACTGAGACCCCGGCATGGACTGGAGAGGAATCCCGAGTTGGCCCCTAGCAACTCGCATGGGGACTGGCCTTTCCTGAGGCCACCAGAGCGGGTCCCTGAGGTCCCCGTCATAACACGGGAAGTCCTGCCTCAACTCGAGAAAATCCAGGAGGTTCTCCACTCCAGGCGAGATGAGGCCCATTTCTGATGAGGCGTCTCGAGGCTGATGACACCTCACCTCTTGAACTTCGAAAGGGTCCTTCACACCCTTGGTGCAAATCAAGAAGTTCCCCGACATACCCGTCTCCACTCGAGAGGAAACACGAGGGTCCCGCCCACATCCATAGGAGCCCCGTTTCCGCCTCGTAGCTCGAGATGAGGGATCCTATCCCTGATTGGTCGGGAAAGAGTTTCCGTCGTTCCCCTCGCATCTCAAGAGGAGGCCCTCTCAACAGGAACGGCGAGAGGAACTCCAGGGTGTTGCCACCATTCCAAGAGTCCCCGGGATGTCTCAGTCCATACCAGAGGAACCTCTTTTCCCTTCACCGGCTCGTATTTCACGCCGAGGATCGACTCACACCAAGGTGGCACGTGGCACAGCCCTGTGGGAAAGCCTTGTGGGAGAGCCTCGAGGGACAGCCTCGAGGGAAAGACAAATATCCCTTGATCCACGTGACAGGAAGCGTGACACTACTGCTGCAGCTCGGGAGGAAAGCGCACGTGCATGCCCCCACTCGAGACGAGGCCTGACTCCCCTGGGGAGACTCAGAAGCACCCCAAGATCCATGGCAACACTGGAGAGGAATCCTCAGGATCCGTCCCGACTCCACACAAGGACTGAGGCCCCGGCATGGTCGGGAGAGGAATCCCGAGAGGTCCCCTAGCATCTCGCATGGGGACTGGCCTTTCCTGAGGCCAACAGAGCGGGTCCCTGAGGTCCCCGTCGTAACTCGAGAAGACTTGCCGCAACTCGAGACAATCCAGGAGGTTCTCCCCTCCAGGCGAGATGAGGCCCATTTCCGCTGAGGCGTCTCGAGGCTGATCACACCTCACCTCTGGAACTTCGAAAGGGTCCTTCACACCCTTGGTGCAAATCAAGAAGTTCCCCGACATACCCGTCTCCACTCGAGAGGAAACACGAGGGTCCCGCCCACATCCAGAGGAGCCCCGTTTCCGCCTCGTAGCTCGAGATGAGGGATCCTTTCCCTGCTTCTTCGGGAAAGAGTTCTCGGCGTTCCCGTCGCATCTCTTGAGGAGGCCCTCTCAACACGAACGGCGAGAGGAACTCCAGGGTCGTGCCACGATTCCAAGAGTGCCCCAGATGTCTCAGTCCATCCCAGAGGAACCTCTTTTCCCTTCATTGGCTCGTCTTTCACACCGAGGATCGACTCACACCAAGGTGGCACGTGGCACAGCCCTGTGGGAAAGACTCGTGTGAAAGCCTCGAGGGAAAGCCTCGAGGGAAAGCCACAGATCCCTTGATCCACGTGACAGGAAGCGTGACACTACTGCTGCAGCACGGGACGAAAGCGCACGTGCATGCCCCCACTCGAGACGAGGCCTGACTCCCCTGGGGAGACTCAGAAGCACCCCAAGATCCATGAAAACACGGGAGAGTAAACCTCAGGTTCCGGCCCCGACTCCACACAAGGTCTTAGGCCCCGGCATGGACGGGAGAGGAATCCGGAGATTTCCCCTAGCAACTCGCATGGGGACTGGCCTTTCATGAGGCCACCAGAGCGGGTCCCTGAGGTCCCCGTCGTAACTCCAGAAGACCTGCCGCAACTCGAGAAAATCCAGGAGGTTCTCCCCTCCAGGCGAGATGAGGCCCATTTCCGCTGAGGCGTCTCGAGGCTGATCACACCTCACCTCTGGAACTTCGAAAGGGTCCTTCACACCCTTGGTGGAAATCAAGAAGTTCCCCGACATACCCGTCTCCACTCGAGAGGAAACACGAGGGACCCGCCCACATCCAGAGGAGTCCCATTTCCGCTTCGTAGCTCGAGATGAGGTTTCCTCTCCCTGCTTCGTTGGGAAAGAGTTCCCGGCCTCCCCTGCGCATCTCAAGAGGAGGCCCTCTCAACAGGAACGGCGAGAGGAACTCCAGGGTCGTGCAACCATTCCAAGAGTCCCGCAGACGTCTCAGACCATTCCAGAGGAACGTCTTTTCCCTTCACCGGCTCGTCTTTCACGCCGAGGATCGACTCACACCAAGGTGGCACGTGGCACAGCCCTGTGGGAAAGCCTCGTGGGAAAGCCTCGAGGGACAGCCTCGAGGGAAAGCCACAGATCCCTTGATCCACGTGACAGGAAGCGTGACACTACTGCTGCAGCTCGGGAGGAAAGCGCACGTGCATGCCCCCACACGAGACGAGGCCTGACTCCCCTGGGGAGACTCAGAAGCACCCCAAGATCCATGGCAACACTGGAGAGGAATCCTCAGGTTCTGGCCCCGACTCCACACAAGGACTGAGGCCCCGGCATGGACGGGAGAGGAATCCCGAGAGGTCCCCTAGCAACTCGCATGGGGACTGGCCTTTCCTGAGGCCACCAGAGCGGGTCCCTGAGGTCCCCGTCGTAATTCGAGAAGACCTGCCGCAACTCGAGAAAATCCAGGTGGTTCTCCTTTCAAGGCGAGATGACACCCAATTCCGCTGAGGCGTCTCGAGGCTGATCACACCTCACCTGTGGAACTTAGAAAGGGTCCTTGACACCCTTGGTGCAAATGAAGTTCCCCGACACAACCGTCTCCACTCGAGAGGAAACACGAGGGTCCCGCCCCCATCCAGAGGAGCACCATTTCCGCCTCGTAGCTCGAGATGAGGGATCATTTCCCTGCTTGTTCTGGCAAGAGTTCCCGACGGTCCCGTTGCATCTAAAGAGGAGGCCCTCTCAACAGGAAAGGCGAGAGGAACTCCAGGGTCGTGCCACCAATCCAAGAAACCCCCAGATGTCTCAGTCCATTCCAGAGGAACCTCTTTTCCCTTCACCGGCTCGCCTTTCACGCCGAGGAACGTCTCACAGCAAGGTGGCACGTGGCACAGCCCTGTGGGAAAGCCTCGTGGGAAAACCTCGAGGGAAAGATTCGAGGGAAAGCCACAGATCCCTTGATCCACGTGACAGGAAGCGTGACACTACTGCTGCAGCTCCGGAGGAAACGCACGTGCATGCCCCCACTCGAGACGAGGCCTGACTCCCCTGGGGAGACTCAGAAGCACCCCAAGATCCATGGCAACACTGGAGAGGAATCCTCAGGTTCCGGCCCCGACTCCACACAAGGACTGAGGCCCCGGCATGGACGGGAGAGGAATCCCGAGAGGTCCCCTAGCAACTCGCATGGGGACTGGCCTTTCCTGAGGCCACCAGAGCGGGTCCCTGAGGTCCCCGCCGTAACTCCAGAAGACCTGCCGCAACTCGAGAAAATCCAGGAGGTTCTCCCCTCCAGGCGAGATGAGGCCCATTTCCGCTGAGGCGTCTCGAGGCTGATCACACCTCACCTCTGGAACTTCGAAAGGGTCCTTCACACCCTTGGTGGAAATCAAGAAGTTCCCCGACATGCCCGTCTCCACTCGAGAGGAAACACGAGGGACCCGCCCACATCCAGAGGAGTCCCGTTTCCGCTTCGTAGCTCGAGATGAGGTTTCCTCTCCCTGCTTCGTTGGGAAAGAGTTTCCGTCGTTCCCCTCGCATCTCAAGAGGAGGCCCTCTCAACAGGAACGGCGAGAGGAACTCCAGGGTCTTGCCACCATTCCAAGAGTCCCCGGGATGTCTCAGTCCATACCAGAGGAACCTCTTTTCCCTTCACCGGCTCGTATTTCACGCCGAGGATCGACTCACACCAAGGTGGCACGTGGCACAGCCCTGTGGGAAAGCCTCGTGGGAAAGCCTCGAGGGACAGCCTCGAGGGAAAGCCAAATATCCCTTGATCCACGTGACAGGAAGCGTGACACTACTGGTGCAGCTCGGGAAGAAAGCGCACGTGCATGCCCCCACTCGAGACGAGGCCTGACTCCCCTGGGGAGACTCAGAAGCACCCCAAGATCCATGGCAACACTGGAGAGGAATCCTCAGGTTCCGTCCCGAGTCCACACAAGGACTGAGGCCCCGGCATGGTCGGGAGAGGAATCCCGAGAGGTCCCCTAGCATCTCGCATGGGGACTGGCCTTTCCTGAGGCCAACAGAGCGGGTCCCTGAGGTCCCCGTCGTAACTCGAGAAGACTTGCCGCAACTCGAGACAATCCAGGAGGTTCTCCCCTCCAGGCGAGATGAGGCCCATTTCCGCTGAGGCGTCTCGAGGCTGATCACACCTCACCTCTGGAACTTCGAAAGGGTCCTTCACACCCTTGGTGCAAATCAAGAAGTTCCCCGACATACCCGTCTCCACTCGAGAGGAAACACGAGGGTCCCGCCCACATCCAGAGGAGCCCCGTTTCCGCCTCGTAGCTCGAGATGAGGGATCCTTTCCCTGCTTCTTCGGGAAAGAGTTCCCAGCGTTCCCATCGCATCTCAAGCGGAGGCCCTCTCAACAGGAACGGCGAGAGGAACTCCAGGGTCGTGCCACGATTTCAAGAGTGCCCCAGATGTCTCAGTCCATTCCAGAGGAACCTCTTTTCCCTTCACCGGCTCGTCTTTCACGCCGAGGATCGACTCACACCAAGGTGGCACGTGGCACAGCCCTGTGGGAAAGCCTCGTGGGAAAGCCTCAAGGGACAGCCTCGAGGGAAAGACACAGATCCCTTGATCCACGTGACAGGAAGCGTGACACTACTGCTGCAGCTCGGGAGGAAAGCGCACGTGCATGCCCCCACTCGAGACGAGGCCTGACTCCCCTGGGGAGACTCAGAAGCACCCCAAAATCCATGGCAACACTGGAGAGGAATCCTCAGGTTCCGTCCCGACGCCACACAAGGACTGAGGCCCCGGCATGGTCGGGAGAGGAATCCCGAGATGTCCCCTAGCATCTCGCATGGGGACTGGCCTTTCCTGAGGCCAACAGAGCGGGTCCCTGAGGTCCCCGTCGTAACTCGAGAAGACCTGCCGCAACTCGAGAAAATGCAGGAGGTTCTCCCCTCCAGGCGAGATGAGGCCCATTTCCGCTGAGGCGTCTCGAGGCTGATCACACCTCACCTCTGGAACTTCGAAAGGGTCCTTCACACCCTTGGTGCAAATCAAGAAGTTCCCCGACATACCCGTCTCCACTGGAGAGGAAACACGAGGGTCCCGCCCACATCCAGAGGAGCCCCGTTTCCGCCTCGTAGCTCGAGATGAGGGATCCTTTCCCTGCTTCTTCGGGAAAGAGTTCCCGGCGTTCCCGTCGCATCTCAAGAGGAGGCCCTCTCAACACGAACGGCGAGAGGAACTCCAGGGTCGTGCCACGATTCCAAGAGTGCCCCAGATATCTCAGTCCATTCCAGAGGAACCTCTTTTCCCTTCATTGGCTCGTCTTTCACGCCGAGGATCGACTCACACCAAGGTGGCACGTGGCACAGCCCTGTGGGAAAAATCGTGGGAAAGCCTCAAGGGGCAGCCTCGAGGGAAAGACACAGATCCCTTGATCCACGTGACAGGAAGCGTGACACTACTGCTGCAGCTCGGGAGGAAAGCGCACGTGCATGCCCCCACTCGAGACGAGGCCTGACTCCCCTGGAGAGACGTAGAAGCACCCCAAGATCCATGGCAACACTGGAGAGGAATCCTCAGGTTCCGTCCCCGACTCCACACAAGGACTGAGACCCCGGCATGGACTGGAGAGGAATCCCGAGTTGGCCCCTAGCAACTCGCATGGGGACTGGCCTTTCCTGAGGCCACCAGAGCGGGTCCCTGAAGTCCCCGTCATAACACGGGAAGTCCTCCTCAACTCGAGAAAATCCAGGAGGTTCTCCCCTCCAGGCGAGATGAGGCCCATTTCTGATGAGGCGTCTCGAGGCTGATGACACCTCACCTCTTGAACTTCGAAAGGGTCCTTCACACCCTTGGTGCAAATCAAGAAGTTCCCCGACATACCCGTCTCCACTCGAGAGGAAACACGAGGGTCCCGCCCACATCCATAGGAGCCCCGTTTCCGCCTCGTAGCTCGAGATGAGGGATCCTATCCCTGATTCGTCGGGAAAGAGTTTCCGTCGTTCCCCTCGCATCTCAAGAGGAGGCCCTCTCAACAGGAACGGCGAGAGGAACTCCAGGGTCTTGCCACCATTCCAAGAGTCCCCGGGATGTCTCAGTCCATACCAGAGGAACCTCTTTTCCCTTCACCGGCTCGTATTTCACGCCGAGGATCGACTCACACCAAGGTGGCACGTGGCACAGCCCTGTGGGAAAGCCTCGTGGGAAAGCCTCGAGGGACAGCCTCGAGGGAAAGCCAAATATCCCTTGATCCACGTGACAGGAAGCGTGACACTACTGGTGCAGCTCGGGAAGAAAGCGCACGTGCATGCCCCCACTCGAGACGAGGCCTGACTCCCCTGGGGAGACTCAGAAGCACCCCAAGATCCATGGCAACACTGGAGAGGAATCCTCAGGTTCCGTCCCGAGTCCACACAAGGACTGAGGCCCCGGCATGGTCGGGAGAGGAATCCCGAGAGGTCCCCTAGCATCTCGCATGGGGACTGGCCTTTCCTGAGGCCAACAGAGCGGGTCCCTGAGGTCCCCGTCGTAACTCGAGAAGACTTGCCGCAACTCGAGACAATCCAGGAGGTTCTCCCCTCCAGGCGAGATGAGGCCCATTTCCGCTGAGGCGTCTCGAGGCTGATCACACCTCACCTCTGGAACTTCGAAAGGGTCCTTCACACCCTTGGTGCAGATCAAGAAGTTCCCCGACATACCCGTCTCCACTCGAGAGGAAACACGAGGGTCCCGCCCACATCCAGAGGAGCCCCGTTTCCGCCTCGTAGCTCGAGATGAGGGATCCTTTCCCTGCTTCTTCGGGAAAGAGTTCCCAGCGTTCCCATCGCATCTCAAGCGGAGGCCCTCTCAACAGGAACGGCGAGAGGAACTCCAGGGTCGTGCCACGATTTCAAGAGTGCCCCAGATGTCTCAGTCCATTCCAGAGGAACCTCTTTTCCCTTCACCGGCTCGTCTTTCACGCCGAGGATCGACTCACACCAAGGTGGCACGTGGCACAGCCCTGTGGGAAAGCCTCGTGGGAAAGCCTCAAGGGACAGCCTCGAGGGAAAGACACAGATCCCTTGATCCACGTGACAGGAAGCGTGACACTACTGCTGCAGCTCGGGAGGAAAGCGCACGTGCATGCCCCCACTCGAGACGAGGCCTGACTCCCCTGGGGAGACTCAGAAGCACCCCAAAATCCATGGCAACACTGGAGAGGAATCCTCAGGTTCCGTCCCGACGCCACACAAGGACTGAGGCCCCGGCATGGTCGGGAGAGGAATCCCGAGATGTCCCCTAGCATCTCGCATGGGGACTGGCCTTTCCTGAGGCCAACAGAGCGGGTCCCTGAGGTCCCCGTCGTAACTCGAGAAGACCTGCCGCAACTCGAGAAAATGCAGGAGGTTCTCCCCTCCAGGCGAGATGAGGCCCATTTCCGCTGAGGCGTCTCGAGGCTGATCACACCTCACCTCTGGAACTTCGAAAGGGTCCTTCACACCCTTGGTGCAAATCAAGAAGTTCCCCGACATACCCGTCTCCACTCGAGAGGAAACACGAGGGTCCCGCCCACATCCAGAGGAGCCCCGTTTCCGCCTCGTAGCTCGAGATGAGGGATCCTTTCCCTGCTTCTTCGGGAAAGAGTTCCCGGCGTTCCCGTCGCATCTCAAGAGGAGGCCCTCTCAACACGAACGGCGAGAGGAACTCCAGGGTCGTGCCACGATTCCAAGAGTGCCCCAGATATCTCAGTCCATTCCAGAGGAACCTCTTTTCCCTTCATTGGCTCGTCTTTCACGCCGAGGATCGACTCACACCAAGGTGGCACGTGGCACAGCCCTGTGGGAAAAATCGTGGGAAAGCCTCAAGGGGCAGCCTCGAGGGAAAGACACAGATCCCTTGATCCACGTGACAGGAAGCGTGACACTACTGCTGCAGCTCGGGAGGAAAGCGCACGTGCATGCCCCCACTCGAGACGAGGCCTGACTCCCCTGGAGAGACGTAGAAGCACCCCAAGATCCATGGCAACACTGGAGAGGAATCCTCAGGTTCCGTCCCCGACTCCACACAAGGACTGAGACCCCGGCATGGACTGGAGAGGAATCCCGAGTTGGCCCCTAGCAACTCGCATGGGGACTGGCCTTTCCTGAGGCCACCAGAGCGGGTCCCTGAAGTCCCCGTCATAACACGGGAAGTCCTCCTCAACTCGAGAAAATCCAGGAGGTTCTCCCCTCCAGGCGAGATGAGGCCCATTTCTGATGAGGCGTCTCGAGGCTGATGACACCTCACCTCTTGAACTTCGAAAGGGTCCTTCACACCCTTGGTGCAAATCAAGAAGTTCCCCGACATACCCGTCTCCACTCGAGAGGAAACACGAGGGTCCCGCCCACATCCATAGGAGCCCCGTTTCCGCCTCGTAGCTCGAGATGAGGGATCCTATCCCTGATTCGTCGGGAAAGAGTTTCCGTCGTTCCCCTCGCATCTCAAGAGGAGGCCCTCTCAACAGGAACGGCGAGAGGAACTCCAGGGTCTTGCCACCATTCCAAGAGTCCCCGGGATGTCTCAGTCCATACCAGAGGAACCTCTTTTCCCTTCACCGGCTCGTATTTCACGCCGAGGATCGACTCACACCAAGGTGGCACGTGGCACAGCCCTGTGGGAAAGCCTCGTGGGAAAGCCTCGAGGGACAGCCTCGAGGGAAAGCCAAATATCCCTTGATCCACGTGACAGGAAGCGTGACACTACTGGTGCAGCTCGGGAAGAAAGCGCACGTGCATGCCCCCACTCGAGACGAGGCCTGACTCCCCTGGGGAGACTCAGAAGCACCCCAAGATCCATGGCAACACTGGAGAGGAATCCTCAGGTTCCGTCCCGAGTCCACACAAGGACTGAGGCCCCGGCATGGTCGGGAGAGGAATCCCGAGAGGTCCCCTAGCATCTCGCATGGGGACTGGCCTTTCCTGAGGCCAACAGAGCGGGTCCCTGAGGTCCCCGTCGTAACTCGAGAAGACTTGCCGCAACTCGAGACAATCCAGGAGGTTCTCCCCTCCAGGCGAGATGAGGCCCATTTCCGCTGAGGCGTCTCGAGGCTGATCACACCTCACCTCTGGAACTTCGAAAGGGTCCTTCACACCCTTGGTGCAAATCAAGAAGTTCCCCGACATACCCGTCTCCACTCGAGAGGAAACACGAGGGTCCCGCCCACATCCAGAGGAGCCCCGTTTCCGCCTCGTAGCTCGAGATGAGGGATCCTTTCCCTGCTTCTTCGGGAAAGAGTTCCCAGCGTTCCCATCGCATCTCAAGCGGAGGCCCTCTCAACAGGAACGGCGAGAGGAACTCCAGGGTCGTGCCACGATTTCAAGAGTGCCCCAGATGTCTCAGTCCATTCCAGAGGAACCTCTTTTCCCTTCACCGGCTCGTCTTTCACGCCGAGGATCGACTCACACCAAGGTGGCACGTGGCACAGCCCTGTGGGAAAGCCTCGTGGGAAAGCCTCAAGGGACAGCCTCGAGGGAAAGACACAGATCCCTTGATCCACGTGACAGGAAGCGTGACACTACTGCTGCAGCTCGGGAGGAAAGCGCACGTGCATGCCCCCACTCGAGACGAGGCCTGACTCCCCTGGGGAGACTCAGAAGCACCCCAAAATCCATGGCAACACTGGAGAGGAATCCTCAGGTTCCGTCCCGACGCCACACAAGGACTGAGGCCCCGGCATGGTCGGGAGAGGAATCCCGAGATGTCCCCTAGCATCTCGCATGGGGACTGGCCTTTCCTGAGGCCAACAGAGCGGGTCCCTGAGGTCCCCGTCGTAACTCGAGAAGACCTGCCGCAACTCGAGAAAATGCAGGAGGTTCTCCCCTCCAGGCGAGATGAGGCCCATTTCCGCTGAGGCGTCTCGAGGCTGATCACACCTCACCTCTGGAACTTCGAAAGGGTCCTTCACACCCTTGGTGCAAATCAAGAAGTTCCCCGACATACCCGTCTCCACTCGAGAGGAAACACGAGGGTCCCGCCCACATCCAGAGGAGCCCCGTTTCCGCCTCGTAGCTCGAGATGAGGGATCCTTTCCCTGCTTCTTCGGGAAAGAGTTCCCGGCGTTCCCGTCGCATCTCAAGAGGAGGCCCTCTCAACACGAACGGCGAGAGGAACTCCAGGGTCGTGCCACGATTCCAAGAGTGCCCCAGATATCTCAGTCCATTCCAGAGGAACCTCTTTTCCCTTCATTGGCTCGTCTTTCACGCCGAGGATCGACTCACACCAAGGTGGCACGTGGCACAGCCCTGTGGGAAAAATCGTGGGAAAGCCTCAAGGGGCAGCCTCGAGGGAAAGACACAGATCCCTTGATCCACGTGACAGGAAGCGTGACACTACTGCTGCAGCTCGGGAGGAAAGCGCACGTGCATGCCCCCACTCGAGACGAGGCCTGACTCCCCTGGAGAGACGTAGAAGCACCCCAAGATCCATGGCAACACTGGAGAGGAATCCTCAGGTTCCGTCCCCGACTCCACACAAGGACTGAGACCCCGGCATGGACTGGAGAGGAATCCCGAGTTGGCCCCTAGCAACTCGCATGGGGACTGGCCTTTCCTGAGGCCACCAGAGCGGGTCCCTGAAGTCCCCGTCATAACACGGGAAGTCCTCCTCAACTCGAGAAAATCCAGGAGGTTCTCCCCTCCAGGCGAGATGAGGCCCATTTCTGATGAGGCGTCTCGAGGCTGATGACACCTCACCTCTTGAACTTCGAAAGGGTCCTTCACACCCTTGGTGCAAATCAAGAAGTTCCCCGACATACCCGTCTCCACTCGAGAGGAAACACGAGGGTCCCGCCCACATCCATAGGAGCCCCGTTTCCGCCTCGTAGCTCGAGATGAGGGATCCTATCCCTGATTCGTCGGGAAAGAGTTTCCGTCGTTCCCCTCGCATCTCAAGAGGAGGCCCTCTCAACAGGAACGGCGAGAGGAACTCCAGGGTCTTGCCACCATTCCAAGAGTCCCCGGGATGTCTCAGTCCATACCAGAGGAACCTCTTTTCCCTTCACCGGCTCGTATTTCACGCCGAGGATCGACTCACACCAAGGTGGCACGTGGCACAGCCCTGTGGGAAAGCCTCGTGGGAAAGCCTCGAGGGACAGCCTCGAGGGAAAGCCAAATATCCCTTGATCCACGTGACAGGAAGCGTGACACTACTGGTGCAGCTCGGGAAGAAAGCGCACGTGCATGCCCCCACTCGAGACGAGGCCTGACTCCCCTGGGGAGACTCAGAAGCACCCCAAGATCCATGGCAACACTGGAGAGGAATCCTCAGGTTCCGTCCCGAGTCCACACAAGGACTGAGGCCCCGGCATGGTCGGGAGAGGAATCCCGAGAGGTCCCCTAGCATCTCGCATGGGGACTGGCCTTTCCTGAGGCCAACAGAGCGGGTCCCTGAGGTCCCCGTCGTAACTCGAGAAGACTTGCCGCAACTCGAGACAATCCAGGAGGTTCTCCCCTCCAGGCGAGATGAGGCCCATTTCCGCTGAGGCGTCTCGAGGCTGATCACACCTCACCTCTGGAACTTCGAAAGGGTCCTTCACACCCTTGGTGCAAATCAAGAAGTTCCCCGACATACCCGTCTCCACTCGAGAGGAAACACGAGGGTCCCGCCCACATCCAGAGGAGCCCCGTTTCCGCCTCGTAGCTCGAGATGAGGGATCCTTTCCCTGCTTCGTCGGGAAAGAGTTCCCGGCGTTCCCGTCGCATCTCAAGAGGAGGCCCTCTCAACACGAACGGCGAGAGGAACTCCAGGGTCGTGCCACCATTCCAAGAGTCCCCCAGATGTCTCAGTCCATTCCAGAGGAACCTCTTTTCCCTTCATTGGCTCGTCTTTCACGCCGAGGATCGACTCACACCAAGGTGGCACGTGGCACAGCCCTGTGGGAAAGACTCGTGTGAAAGCCTCGAGGGAAAGCCTCGAGGGAAAGCCACAGATCCCTTGATCCACGTGACAGGAAGCGTGACACTACTGCTGCAGCACGGGAGGAAAGCACACGTGCATGCCCCCACTCGAGACGAGGCCTGACTCCCCTGGGGAGACTCAGAAGCACCCCAAGATCCATGACAACACGGGAGAGTAAACCTCAGGTTCCGGCCCCGACTCCACACAAGGTCTTAGGCCCCGGCATGGACGGGAGAGGAATCCCGAGATGTCCCCTAGCAACTCGCATGGGGACTTGCCTTTCATGAGGCCACCAGAGCGGGTCCCTGAGGTCCCCGTCGTAACTCGAGAAGACCTGCCGCAACTCGAGAAAATCCAGGAGGTTCTCCCCTCCAGGCGAGATGAGGCCCATTTCTGATGAGGCGTCTCGAGGCTGATCACACTTCACCTCTGGAACTTCGAAAGGGTCCTTCACACCCTTGGTGCAAATCAAGAAGTTCCCCGACATACCCGTCTCCACTCTAGAGGAAACATGAGGGACCCGCCCACATCCAGAGGAGTCCCGTTTCCGCTTCGTAGCTCGAGATGAGGTTTCCTCTCCCTGCTTCGTTGGGAAAGAGTTCCCGGCCTCCCCTGCGCATCTCAAGAGGAGGCCCTCTCAACAGGAACGACGAGAGGAACTCCAGGGTCGTGCCACCATTCCAAGAGTCCCCCAGATGTCTCAGTCCATTCCAGAGGAACCTCTTTTCCCTTCACCGGCTCGTCTTTCACGCCGAGGATCGACTCACAACAAGGTGGCACGTGGCACAGCCCTGGGGGAAATCCTCGTGGGAAAGCCTCGAGCGAAAGCCTCGAGGGAAAGCCACAGATCCCTTGATCCACGTGACAGGAAGCGTGACACTACTGCTGCAGCTCGGGAGGAAAGCGCACGTGCATGCCCCCACTCGAGACGAGGCCTGACTCCCCTGGGGAGACTCAGAAGCACCCCAAGATCCATGGCAACACTGGAGAGGAATCCTCAGGTTCCGGCCCCGACTCCACACAAGGGCTTAGGCCCCGGCATGGAGGGGAGAGGAATCCCGAGATAGTCCCTAGCAACTCGCATGGCGACTCCCCTTCCTGAGGCCACCAGAGCGGGTCCCTGAGGTCCCCGTCGTAACTCGAGAAGACCTGCCGCAACTCGAGAAAATCCAGGAGGTTCTCCCCTCCAGGCGAGATGAGACCCATTTCCGCTGAGGCGTCTCGAGGCTGATCACACCTCACCTCTGGAACTTCGAAAGGGTACTTCACACCCTTGGTGGAAATCAAGAAGTTCCCCGACATACCCGTCTCCACTCGAGACGAAACACGAGGGACCCGCCCACATCCAGAGGAGTCCCGTTTCCGCTTCGTAGCTCGAGATGAGGTTTCCTCTCCCTGCTTCGTTGGGAAAGAGTTCCCGGCCTCCCCTGCGCATCTCAAGAGGAGGCCCTCTCAACAGGAAGGGCGAGAGGAACTCCAGGGTCGTGCCACCATTCCAAGTGTCCCCCAGATGTCTCAGTCCATTCCAGAGGAACCTCTTTTCCCTTCACCGGCTCGTCTTTCACGCCGAGGATCGACTCACACCAAGGTGGCACGTGGCACAGCCCTGGGGGAAATCCTCGTGGGAAAGCCTCGAGCGAAAGCCTCGAGGGAAAGCCACAGATCCCTTGATCCACGTGACAGGAAGCGTGACACTACTGGTGCAGCTCGGGAGGAAAGCGCACGTGCATGCCCCCACTCGAGACGAGGCCTGACTCCCCTGGGGAGACTCAGAAGCACCCCAAGATCCATGGCAACACTGGAGAGGAATCCTCAGGTTCCGTCCCGACTCCACACAAGAACTGAGGCCCCGGCATGGTCGGGAGAGGAATCCCGAGAGGTCCCCTAGCATCTCGCATGGGGACTGGCCTTTCCTGAGGCCAACAGAGCGGGTCCCTGAGGTCCCCGTCGTAACTCGAGAAGACTTGCCGCAACTCGAGACAATCCAGGAGGTTCTCCCCTCCAGGCGAGATGAGGCCCATTTCCGCTGAGGCGTCTCGAGGCTGATCACACCTCACCTCTGGAACTTCGAAAGGGTCCTTCACACCCTTGGTGCAAATCAAGAAGTTCCCCGACATACCCGTCTCCACTCGAGAGGAAACACGAGGGTCCCGCCCACATCCAGAGGAGCCCCGTTTCCGCCTCGTAGCTCAAGATGAGGGATCCTTTCCCTGCTTCTTCGGGAAAGAGTTCCCGGCGTTCCCGTCGCATCTCAAGAGGAGGCCCTCTCAACACGAACGGCGAGAGGAACTCCAGGGTCGTGCCACCATTCCAAGAGTGCCCCAGATGTCTCAGTCCATTCCAGAGGAACCTCTTTTCCCTTCATTGGCTCGTCTTTCACGCCGAGGATCGACTCACACCAAGGTGGCACGTGGCACAGCCCTGGGGGAAATCTTCGTTGGAAAGCCTCGAGCGAAAGCCTCGAGGGAAAGCCACAGATCCCTTGATCCACGTGACAGGAAGCGTGACACTACTGCTGCAGCTCGGGAGGAAAGCGCACGTGCATGCCCCCATTCGAGACGAGGCCTGACTCCCCTGGGGAGACTCAGAAGCACCCCAAGATCCATGGCAACACTGGAGAGGAATCCTCAGGTTCCGCCCCGACTCCACACAAGGGCTTAGGCCCCGGCATGGACTGTAGAGGAATCCCGAGATAGTCCCTAGCAATTCGCATGGCGACTCCCCTTCCTGAGGCCACCAGAGCGGGTCCCTGAGGTCCCCGTCGTAACTCGAGAAGACCTGCCGCAACTCGAGAAAATCCAGGAGGTTCTCCCCTCCAGGCGAGATGAGGCCCATTTCCGCTGAGGCGTCTCGAGGCTGATCACACCTCACCTCTGGAACTTCGAAAGGGTCCTTCACACCCTTGGTGGAAATCAAGAAGTTCCCCGACATACCCGTCTCCACTCGAGAGGAAACACGATGGTCCCGCCCACATCCAGAGGAGCCCCGTTTCCGCCTCGTAGCTCGAGATGAGGGATCCTATCCCCGCTTCGTCGGGAAAGAGTTCCCGGCGTTCCCGTCGCATCTCAAAAGGAGGCCCTCTCAACAGGAACGGCGAGAGGAACTCCATGGTCGTCCCACCATTCCAAGAGTCCCCCAGATGTCTCAGTCCATTCCAGAGGAACCTCTTATCCCTTCACCGGCTCGTCTTTCACGCCGAGGATCGACTCACACCAAGGTGGCACGTGGCACAGCCCTGTGGGAAAGCCTCGTGGGAAAGCCTCGAGGGATAGCCTCGAGGGAAAGCCACAGATCCCTTGATCCACGTGACAGGAAGCGTGACACTACTGCTGCAGCTCGGGAGGAAAGCGCACGTGCATGCCCCCACTCGAGACGAGGCCTGACTCCCCTGGGGAGACTCAGAAGCACCCCAAGATCCATGGAAACACTGGAGAGGAATCCTCAAATTCCGTCCCGACGCCACACAAGGACTGAGGCCCCGGGATGGTCGGGAGAGGAATCCCGAGAGGTCCCCTAGCAACTCGCATGGGGACTGGCCTTTCCTGAGGCCACCAGAGCGGGTCCCTGAGGTCCCCGTTGTAACTCGAGATAACCTGCCGAAACTCGAGAAAATCCAGGAGGTTCTGCCGTTCAGGCGAGATGAGGCCCATTTCTGCTGAGGGGTCTCGAGGCTGATCACACCTCACCTCTGGAACTTCGAAAGGGTCCTTCACACCCTTGGTGCAAATCAAGAAGTTCCCCGACATACCCGTCTCCACTCGAGAGGAAACACGAGGGTCCCGCCCACATCCAGAGGAGCCCCGTTTCCGCCTCATAGCTCGAGATGAGGGATCCTTTCCCTGCTTCTTCGGGAAAGAGTTCCCAGCGTTCCCGTCGCATCTCAAGCGGAGGCCCTCTCAACAGGAACGGCGAGAGGAACTCCAGGTTCGTGCCATGATTTCAAGAGTGCCCCAGATGTCTCAGTCCATTCCAGAGGAACCTCTTTTCCCTTCACCAGCTCGTCTTTCACGCCGAGGATCGACTCACACCAAGGTGGCACGTGGCACAGCCGTGTGGGAAAGCCTCGTGGGAAAGCCTCAAGGGACAGCCTCGTGGGAAAGCCACAGATCCCTTGATCCACGTGACAGGAAGCGTGACACTACTGCTGTAGCTCGGGAGGAAAGCGCACGTGCATGCCCCCACTCGAGACGAGGCCTGACTCCCCTGGGGAGACTCTGAAGCACCCCAAGATCCATGGCAACACTGGAGAGGAATCCTCAGGTTCCGGCCCCGACTCCACACAAGGACTGAGGCCCCGGCATGGTCGGGAGTGGAAACCCGAGAGGTCCCCTAGCATCTTGCATGGGGACTGGCCTTTCCTGAGGCCACCAAAGCGGGTCCCTGAGGTCCCCGTCGTAACTCGGGAAGACCTGCCGCAACTCAAGAAAATCCAGGAGGTTCTCCCCTCCAGGCGAGATGACGCCCATTTCTGATGAGGCGTCTCGAGGCTGATCACACCTCACCTCTGGAACTTCGAAAGGGTCCTTCACACCTTTGGTGCAAATCAAGAATTTCCCCGACATACCCGTCTCCACTCGAGAGGAAACACGAGGGTCCCGCACACATCCAGAGGAGCCCCGTTTCCGCCTCGTAGCTCGAGATGAGGGATCCTATCCCTGCTTCTTCGGGAAAGAATTCCCGTCGTTCCCGTCGCATCTCAAGAGGAGGCCCTCTCAACAAGAACGGCGACAGGAACTCCAGGGTCGTGCCACCATTCCAAGAGTCCCCCGGATGTCTCAGTCCATACCAGAGGAACCTCTTTTCCCTTCACCGGCTCGTCTTTCATGCCGAGGATCGACTCACACCAAGGTGGCACGTGGCACAGCCCTGTGGGAAAGAATAGTGGGAAAGCCTCAAGGGGCAGCCTCGAGGGAAAGCCACAGATCCCTTGATCCAAGTGACAGGAAGCGTGACACTACTGCTGCAGCTCGGGAGGAAAGCGCACGTGCATGCCCCCACTCGAGACGAGGCCTGACTCCCCTGGGGAGACGTAGAAGCACCCCAAGATCCATGGCAACACTGGAAAGGAATCCTCAGGTTCCGTCCCCGACTCCACACAAGGACTGAGACCCCGGCATGGACTGGAGAGGAATCCCGAGTTGGCCCCTAGCAACTCGCATGGGGACTGGCCTTTCCTGAGGCCACCAGAGCGGGTCCCTGAGGTCCCCGTCATAACACGGGAAGTCCTCCTCAACTCGAGAAAATCCAGGAGGTTCTCCCCTCCAGGCGAGATGAGGCCCATTTCTGATGAGGCGTCTCGAGGCTGATGACACCTCACCTCTTGAACTTCGAAAGGGTCCTTCACACCCTTGGTGCAAATCAAGAAGTTCCCCGACATACCCGTCTCCACTCGAGAGGAAACACGAGGGTCCCGCCCACATCCATAGGAGCCCCGTTTCCGCCTCGTAGCTCGAGATGAGGGATCCTATCCCTGATTCGTCGGGAAAGAGTTTCCGTCGTTCCCCTCGCATCTCAAGAGGAGGCCCTCTCAACAGGAACGGCGAGAGGAACTCCAGGGTCTTGCCACCATTCCAAGAGTCCCCGGGATGTCTCAGTCCATACCAGAGGAACCTCTTTTCCCTTCACCGGCTCGTATTTCACGCCGAGGATCGACTCACACCAAGGTGGCACGTGGCACAGCCCTGTGGGAAAGCCTCGTGGGAAAGCCTCGAGGGACAGCCTCGAGGGAAAGCCAATTATCCCTTGATCCACGTGACAGGAAGCGTGACACTACTGCTGCAGCTCGGGAGGAAAGCGCACGTGCATGCCCCCACTCGAGACGAGGCCTGACTCCCCTGGGGAGACTCAGAAGCACCCCAAGATCCATGGCAACACTGGAGAGGAATCCTCAGGTTCCGGCCCCGTCTCCACACAAGGGCTTAGGCCCCGGCATGGAGGGGAGAGGAATCCCGAGATAGTCCCTAGCAACTCTCATGGCGACTCCCCTTCCTGAGGCCACCAGAGCGGTTCCCTGAGGTCCCCGTCGTAACTCGAGAAGACCTGCCGCAACTCGAGAAAATCCAGGAGGTTCCCCCACCAGGCGAGATGAGGCCCATTTTCGCTGAGGCGTCTCGAGGCTGATCACACCTCACCTCTGGAACTTCGAAAGGGTCCTTCACACCCTTGGTGCAAATCAAGAAGTTCCCCGACATACCCGTCTCCACTCGAGAGGAAACACGATGGTCCCGCCCACATCCAGAGGAGCCCCGATTCCGCCTCGTAGCTCGAGATGAGGGATCCTATCCCCGCTTCGTCGGGAAAGAGTTCCCGGCGTTCCCGTCGCATCTCAAAAGGAGGCCCCCTCAACAGGAACGGCGAGAGGAACTCCAGGGTCGTCCCAACATTCCAAGAGTCCCCCGGATGTCTCAGTCCATACCAGAGGAACCTCTTTTCCCTACACCGGCTCGTCTTTCACGCCGAGGATCGACTCACACCAAGGTGGCACGTGGCACAGCCCTGTGGGAAAGCCTCGTGGGAAAGCCTCGAGGGATAGCCTCGAGGGAAAGCCACATATCCCTTGATCCACGTGACAGGAAGCGTGACACTACTGCTGCAGCTCGGGAGGAAAGCGCACGTTCATGCCCACACTCGAGACGAGGCCTGACTCCCCTGGGTAGACTCAGAAGCACCCCAAGATCCATGGAAACACTGGAGAGGAATCCTCAAGTTCCGTCCCGACGCCACACAAGGACTGAGGCCCCGGGATGGTCGGGAGAGGAATCCCGAGAGGTCCCCTAGCAACTCGCATGGGGACTGGCCTTTCCTGAGGCCACCAGAGCGGGTCCCTGAGGTCCCCGTGTAACTCGAGAAGACCTGCCGCAACTCGAGAAAATCCAGGAGGTTCTGCCGTCCAGGCGAGATGAGGCCCATTTCTTCTGAGGCGTCTCGAGGCTGATCACACCTCACCTCTGGAACTTCGAAAGGGTCCTTCACACCCTTGGTGCAAATCAAGAAGTACCCCGACATACCCGTCTCCACTCGAGAGGAAACACGAGGGTCCCGCCCACATCCATAGGAGCCCCGTTTCCGCCTCGTAGCTCGAGATGAGGGATCCTTTCCCTGCTTCTTCGGGAAAGAGTTCCCGGCGTTCCCGTCGCATCTCAAGAGGAGGCCCTCTAAACACGAACGGCGAGAGAACTCCAGGGTCGTGCCACCATTCCAAGAGTCCCCCAGATGTCTCAGTCCATTCCAGAGGAACCTCTTTTTCCTTCACCGGCTCGTCTTTCACGCCGAGGATCCACTCACACCAAGGTGGCACGTGGCACAGCCCTGTGGGAAAGCCTCGTGGGAAAGCCTCGAGGGACAGCCTCGAGGGAAAGCCAATTATCCCTTGATCCACGTGACAGGAAGCGTGACACTACTGGTGCAGCTCGGGAGGAAAGCGCACGTGCATGCCCCCACTCGAGATGAGGCCTGACTCCCCTGGGGAGACTCAGAAGCACCCCAAAATCCATGGCAACACTGGAGAGGAATCCTCAGGTTCCGTCCCGACGCCACACAAGGACTGAGGCCCCGGCATGGTCGGGAGAGGAATCCCGAGATGTCCCCTAGCATCTCGCATGGGGACTGGCCTTTCCTGAGGCCAACAGAGCGGGTCCCTGAGGTCCCCGTCGTAACTCGAGAAGACCTGCCGCAACTCGAGAAAATGCAGGAGGTTCTCCCCGCCAGGCGAGATGAGGCCCATTTCCGCTGAGGCGTCTCGAGGCTGATCACACCTCACCTCTGGAACTTCGAAAGGGTCCTTCACACCCTTGGTGCAAATCAAGAAGTTCCCCGACATACCCGTCTCCACTCGAGAGGAAACACGAGGGTCCCGCCCACATCCAGAGGAGCCCCGTTTCCGCCTCGTAGCTCGAGATGAGGGATCCTTTCCCTGCTTCTTCGGGAAAGAGTTCCCGGCGTTCCCGTCGCATCTCAAGAGGAGGCCCTCTCAACACGAACGGCGAGAGGAACTCCAGGGTCGTGCCACGATTCCAAGAGTGCCCCAGATATCTCAGTCCATTCCAGAGGAACCTCTTTTCCCTTCATTGGCTCGTCTTTAACGCCGAGGATCGACTCACACCAAGGTGGCACGTGGCACAGCCCTGTGGGAAAGAATCGTGGGAAAGCCTCAAGGGGCAGCCTCGAGGAAAAGCCACAGATCCCTTGATCCAAGTGACAGGAAGCGTGACACTACTGCTGCAGCTCGGGAGGAAAGCGCACGTGCATGCCCCCACTCGAGACGAGGCCTGACTCCCCTGGGGAGACGTAGAAGCACCCCAAGATCCATGGCAACACTGGAGAGGAATCCTCAGGTTCCGTCCCCGACTCCACACAAGGACTGAGACCCCGGCATGGACTGGAGAGGAATCCCGAGTTGGCCCCTAGCAACTCGCATGGGGACTGGCCTTTCCTGAGGCCACCAGAGCGGGTCCCTGAGGTCCCCGTCATAACACGGGAAGTCCTGCCTCAACTCGAGAAAATCCAGGAGGTTCTCCACTCCAGGCGAGATGAGGCCCATTTCTGATGAGGCGTCTCGAGGCTGATGACACCTCACCTCTTGAACTTCGAAAGGGTCCTTCACACCCTTGGTGCAAATCAAGAAGTTCCCCGACATACCCGTCTCCACTCGAGAGGAAACACGAGGGTCCCGCCCACATCCATAGGAGCCCCGTTTCCGCCTCGTAGCTCGAGATGAGGGATCCTATCCCTGATTGGTCGGGAAAGAGTTTCCGTCGTTCCCCTCGCATCTCAAGAGGAGGCCCTCTCAACAGGAACGGCGAGAGGAACTCCAGGGTCGTGCCACGATTCCAAGAGTGCCCCAGATGTCTCAGTCCATTCCAGAGGAACCTCTTTTCCCTTCATTGGCTCGTCTTTCACGCCGAGGATCGACTCACACCAAGGTGGCACGTGGCACAGCCCTGTGGGAAAGACTCGTGTGAAAGCCTCGAGGGAAAGCCTCGAGGGAAAGTCACAGATCCCTTGATCCACGTGACAGGAAGCGTGACACTACTGCTGCAGCACGGGACGAAAGCGCACGTGCATGCCCCCACTCGAGACGAGGCCTGACTCCCCTGGGGAGACTCAGAAGCACCCCAAGGTCCATGAAAACACGGGAGAGTAAACCTCAGGTTCCGGCCCCGACTCCACACAAGGTCTTAGGCCCCGGCATGGACGGGAGAGGAATCCGGAGATGTCCCCTAGCAACTCGCATGGGGACTGGCCTTTCATGAGGCCACCAGAGCGTGTCCCTGAGGTCCCCGTCGTAACTCCAGAAGACCTGCCGCAACTCGAGAAAATCCAGGAGGTTCTCCCCTCCAGGCGAGATGAGGCCCATTTCCGCTGAGGCGTCTCGAGGCTGATCACACCTCACCTCTGGAACTTCGAAAGGGTCCTTCACACCCTTGGTGGAAATCAAGAAGTTCCCCGACATACCCGTCTCCACTCGAGAGGAAACACGAGGGACCCGCCCACATCCAGAGGAGTCCCATTTCCGCTTCGTAGCTCGAGATGAGGTTTCCTCTCCCTGCTTCGTTGGGAAAGAGTTCCCGGCCTCCCCTGCGCATCTCAAGAGGAGGCCCTCTAAACAGGAACGGCGAGAGGAACTCCAGGGTCGTGCCACCATTCCAAGAGTCCCGCAGACGTCTCAGACCATTCCAGAGGAACGTCTTTTCCCTTCACCGGCTCGTCTTTCACGCCGAGGATCGACTCACACCAAGGTGGCACGTGGCACAGCCCTGTGGGAAAGCCTCGTGGGAAAGCCTCGAGGGACAGCCTCGAGGGAAAGCCACAGATCCCTTGATCCACGTGACAGGAAGCGTGACACTACTGCTGCAGCTCGGGAGGAAAGCGCACGTGCACGCCCCCACTCGAGACGAGGCCTGACTCCCCTGGGGAGACTCAGAAGCACCCCAAGATCCATGGCAACACTGGAGAGGAATCCTCAGGTTCTGGCCCCGACTCCACACAAGGACTGAGGCCCCGGCATGGACGGGAGAGGAATCCCGAGAGGTCCCCTAGCAACTCGCATGGGGACTGGCCTTTCCTGAGGCCACCAGAGCGGGTCCCTGAGGTCCCCGACGTAACTCGAGAAGACCTGCCGCAACTCGAGAAAATCCAGGTGGTTCTCCTTTCAAGGCGAGATGACACCCAATTCCGCTGAGGCGTCTCGAGGCTGATCACACCTCACCTGTGGAACTTAGAAAGGGTCCTTGACACCCTTGGTGCAAATGAAGTTCCCCGACACAACCGTCTCCACTCGAGAGGAAACACGAGGGTCCCGCCCCCATCCAGAGGAGCACCGTTTCCGCCTCGTAGCTCGAGATGAGGGATCATTTCCCTGCTTGTTCGGGCAAGAGTTCCCGACGGTCCCGTTGCATCTAAAGAGGAGGCCCTCTCAACAGGAAAGGCGAGAGGAACTCCAGGGTCGTGCCACCAATCCAAGAAACCCCCAGATGTCTCAGTCCATTCCAGAGGAACCTCTTTTCCCTTCACCGGCTCGCCTTTCACGCCGAGGAACGTCTCACACCAAGGTGGCACGTGGCACAGCCCTGTGGGAAAGCCTCGTGGGAAAACCTCGAGGGAAAGATTCGAGGGAAAGCCACAGATCCCTTGATCCACGTGACAGGAAGCGTGACACTACTGCTGCAGCTCCGGAGGAAACGCACGTGCATGCCCCCACTCGAGACGAGGCCTGACTCCCCTGGGGAGACTCAGAAGCACCCCAAGATCCATGGCAACACTGGAGAGGAATCCTCAGGTTCCGGCCCCGACTCCACACAAGGACTGAGGCCCCGGCATGGACGGGAGAGGAATCCCGAGAGGTCCCCTAGCAACTCGCATGGGGACTGGCCTTTCCTGAGGCCACCAGAGCGGGTCCCTGAGGTCCCCGTCGTAACTCGAGAAGACCTGCCGCAACTCGAGAAAATCCAGGAGGTTCTCCCCTTCTGACGAGATGAGGCCCATTTCCGCTGAGGCGTCTCGAGGCTGATCACATCTCACCTCTGGAACTTCGAAACGGTCCTTCACACCCTTGGTGCAAATCAAGAATTTCCCCGACATACCCGTCTCCACTCGAGAGGAAACACGAGGGTCCCGCCCACATCCAGAGGAGCCCCGTTTCTGCCTCGTAGCTCGAGATGAGGGATCCTTTCCCTGCTTCGTCGGGAAAGTGTTCCCGGCGTTCCCGTCGCATCACAAGAGGAGGCCATCTCAACAAGAACGGCGATTGGCACTCCAGGGTCGTGCCACCATTTCAAGAGTCCCCCAGATGTCTCAGTCCATTCCAGAGGAACCTCTTAACCCTTCACCGGCTCGTCTTTCACGCCGAGGATCTACTCACACGAAGGTGGCACGTTGCACAGCCCTGTGGGAAACCCTCGTGGGATAGCCTCGAGCGAAAGCCTCGAGGGAAACCAAAGATCCCTTGATCCACGTGACAGGAAGCGTGACAATACTGCTGCAGCTCGGGAGGAAAGCGCACGTGCATGCCCCCACTCGAGACGAGGCCTGACTCCCCTGGGGAGACTCAGAAGCACCCCAAGATCCATGGCAACACTGGAGAGGAATCCTGAGGTCCCGGCCCCGACTCCACACAAGGTCTTAGTCCCCGGCATGGACGGGAGAGGAATCCCGAGATGCCCCCTAGCAAATCGCATGGGGACTGGCCTTTCCTGAGGCCACCAGAGCGGGTCCCTGAGGTCCCCGTCGTAACTCGAGAAGACCTGCCGCAACTCGAGAAAATCCAGGAGGTTCTCCCCTCCAGGCGAGATGAGGCCCATTTCCGCTGAGGCGTCTCGAGGCTGATTACACCTCACCTCTGGAACTTCGAAAGTTTCCTTCACACCCTTGGTGCAAATCAAGAAGTTCCCCGACATACCCGTCTCCACTCGAGAGGAAACACGAGGGGCCCGCCCACATCCAGAGCAGACCCGTTTCCGCCTCGTAGCTCGAGATGAGGGATCCTTTCCCTGCTTCGTCGGGAAAGAGTTCCCGGCGTTCCCGTCGCATCTCAAGAGAAGACCCTCTCAACAGGAACTGTGAGAGGAACTCCAGGGTCGTGCCACCATTCCAAGAGTCCCCCAGATGTCTCAGTCCGTTCCAGAGGAACCTCTTTTCCTGTCACCGGCTCGACTTTCACGCCGAGGATTGACTCACACCAAGGTGGCACGTGGCACATGCCTGTGGGAAAGACTCGTGGGAAAGCCTCGAGGGAAAGCCTCGAGGGAAAGCCTCGAGGGAAAGCCACAGATCCCTTGATCCACGTGACAGGAAGCGTGACACTACTGCTGCAGCACGGGAGGAAAGCGCACGTGCATGCCCCCACTCGAGACGAGGCCTGACTCCCCTGGGGAGACTCAGAAGCACCCCAAGATCCATGACAACACGGGAGAGTAAACCTCAGGTTCCGGCCCCGACTCCACACAAGCTCTTAGGCCCCGACATGGACGGGAGAGGAATCCCGAGATGTCCCCTAGCAACTCGCATGGGGACTGGCCTTTCATGAGGCCACCAGAGCGGGTCCCTGAGGTCCCCGTCGTAACTCGAGAAGACCTGCCGCAACTCGAGAAAATCCAGGAGGTTCTCCCTTCCAGGCGAGATGAGGCCCATTTCCGCTGAGGCGTCTCGAGGCTGATCACACCTCACCTCTGGAACTTTGAAAGGGTCCTTCACAGCCTTGGTGGAAATCAAGAAGTTCCCCGACATACCCGTCTCCACTCGAGAGGAAACACGAGGGACCCGCCCACATCCAGAGGAGTCCCGTTTCCGCTTCGTAGCTCGAGATGAGGTTTCCTCTCCCTGCTTCGTTGGGAAAGAGTTCCCGGCCTCCCCGGCGCATCTCAAGAGGAGGCCCTATCAACAGGAACGGCGAGAAGAACTCCAGGGTCGTGCCACCATTCCAAGAGTCCCCCAGATGTCTCAGTCCATTCCAGAGGAACCTCTTATCCCTTCACCGGCTCGTCTTTCACGCCGAGGATCTACTCACACGAAGGTGGCACGTTGCACAGCCCTGTGGGAAACCCTCGTGGGAAAGCCTCGAGGGACAGCCTGGAGGGAAAGCCACAGATCCCTTGATCCACGTGACAGGAAGCGTGACACTACTGCTGCAGCTCGGGAGGAAAGCGCACGTGCATGCCCCCACTCGAGACGAGGCCTGACTCCCCTGGGGAGTCTCAGAAGCACCCCAAGATCCATGGAAACACTGGAGAGGAATCCTCAAGTTCCGTCCCGACGCCACACAAGGACTGAGGCCCCGAGATGGTCGGGGAGAGGAATCCCGAGAGGTCCCCTAGCAACTCGCATGGGGACTGGGCTTTCCTGAGGCCACCAGAGCGGGTCCCTGAGGTCCCCGTTGTAACTCGAGAAGACCTGCCGAAACTCGAGAAAATCCAGGAGGTTCTGCCGTCCAGGCGAGATGAGGCCCATTTCTTCTGAGGCGTCTAGAGGCTGATCACACCTCACCTCTGGAACTTCGAAAGGGTCCTTCACAGCCTTGGTGGAAATCAAGAAGTTCCCCGACATACCCGTCTCCACTCGAGAGGAAACACGAGGGTCCCGCCCACATCCATAGGAGCCCCGTTTCCGCCTCGTAGCTCGAGATGAGGGATCCTTTCCCTGCTTCTTCGGGAAAGAGTTCCCGGCGTTCCCGTCGCATCTCAAGAGGAGGCCCTCTCAACAAGAACGGCGAGAGGAACTCCAGGGTCGTGCCACCAATCCAAAAAACCCCCAGATGTCTCAGTCCATTCCAGAGGAACCTCTTTTCCCTTCACCGGCTCGCCTTTCACGCCGAGGAACGTCTCACACCAAGGTGGCACGTGGCACAGCCCTGTGGGAAAGCCTCGTGGGAAAACCTCGAGGGAAAGATTCGAGGGAAAGCCACAGATCCCTTGATCCACGTGACAGGAAGCGTGACACTACTGCTGCAGCTCCGGAGGAAACGCACGTGCATGCCCCCACTCGAGACGAGGCCTGACTCCCCTGGGGAGACTCAGAAGCACCCCAAGATCCATGGCAACACTGGAGAGGAATCCTCAGGTTCCGGCCCCGACTCCACACAAGGACTGAGGCCCCGGCATGGACGGGAGAGGAATCCCGAGAGGTCCCCTAGCAACTCGCATGGGGACTGGCCTTTCCTGAGGCCACCAGAGCGGGTCCCTGAGGTCCCCGTCGTAACTCGAGAAGACCTGCCGCAACTCGAGAAAATCCAGGAGGTTCTCCCCTTCTGACGAGATGAGGCCCATTTCCGCTGAGGCGTCTCGAGGCTGATCACATCTCACCTCTGGAACTTCGAAACGGTCCTTCACACCCTTGGTGCAAATCAAGAATTTCCCCGACATACCCGTCTCCACTCGAGAGGAAACACGAGGGTCCCGCCCACATCCAGAGGAGCCCCGTTTCTGCCTCGTAGCTCGAGATGAGGGATCCTTTCCCTGCTTCGTCGGGAAAGTGTTCCCGGCATTCCCGTCGCATCACAAGAGGAGGCCATCTCAACAAGAACGGCGATTGGCACTCCAGGGTCGTGCCACCATTTCAAGAGTCCCCCAGATGTCTCAGTCCATTCCAGAGGAACCTCTTAACCCTTCACCGGCTCGTCTTTCACGCCGAGGATCTACTCACATGAAGGTGGCACGTTGCACAGCCCTGTGGGAAACCCTCGTGGGATAGCCTCGAGCGAAAGCCTCGAGGGAAACCTAAGATCCCTTGATCCACGTGACAGGAAGCGTGACAATACTGCTGCAGCTCGGGAGGAAAGCGCACGTGCATGCCCCCACTCGAGACGAGCCCTGACTCCCCTGGGGAGACTCAGAAGCACCCCAAGATCCATGGCAACACTGGAGAGGAATCCTGAGGTCCCGGCCCCGACTCCACACAAGGTCTTAGTCCCCGGCATGGACGGGAGAGGAATCCCGAGATGCCCCCTAGCAAATCGCATGGGGACTGGCCTTTCCTGAGGCCACCAGAGCGGGTCCCTGAGGTCCCCGTCGTAACTCGAGAAGACCTGCCGCAACTCGAGAAAATCCAGGAGGTTCTCCCCTCCAGGCGAGATGAGGCCCATTTCCGCTGAGGCGTCTCAAGGCTGATTACACCTCACCTCTGGAACTTCGAAAGTTTCCTTCACACCCTTGGTGCAAATCAAGAAGTTCCCCGACATACCCGTCTCCACTCGAGAGGAAACACGAGGGGCCCGCCCACATCCAGAGCAGACCCGTTTCCGATTCGTAGCTCGAGATGAGGGATCCTTTCCCTGCTTCTTCGGGAAAGAGTTCCCGGCGTTCCCGTCGCATCTCAAGAGAAGACCCTCTCAACAGGAACTGTGAGAGGAACTCCAGGGTCGTGCCACCATTCCAAGAGTCCCCCAGATGTCTCAGTCCGTTCCAGAGGAACCTCTTTTCCCGTCACCGGCTCGACTTTCACGCCGAGGATCGACTCACACCAAGGTGGCACGTGGCACATGCCTGTGGGAAAGACTCGTGGGAAAGCCTCGAGGGAAAGCCTCGAGGGAAAGCCACAGATCCCTTGATCCACGTGACAGGAAGCGTGACACTACTGCTGCAGCACGGGAGGAAAGCGCACGTGCATGCCCCCACTCGAGACGAGGCCTGACTCCCCTGGGGAGACTCAGAAGCACCCCAAGATCCATGACAACACGGGAGAGTAAACCTCAGGTTCCGGCCCCGACTCCACACAAGCTCTTAGGCCCCGACATGGACGGGAGAGGAATCCCGAGATGTCCCCTAGCAACTCGCATGGGGACTGGCCTTTCATGAGGCCACCAGATCGGGTCCCTGAGGTCCCCGTCGTAACTCGAGAAGACCTGCCGCAACTCGAGAAAATCCAGGAGGTTCTCCCTTCCAGGCGAGATGAGGCCCATTTCCGCTGAGGCGTCTCGAGGCTGATCACACCTCACCTCTGGAACTTCGAAAGGGTCCTTCACAGCCTTGGTGGAAATCAAGAAGTTCCCCGACATACCCGTCTCCACTCGAGAGGAAACACGAGGGACCCGCCCACATCCAGAGGAGTCCCGTTTCCGCTTCGTAGCTCGAGATGAGGTTTCCTCTCCCTGCTTCGTTGGGAAAGAGTTCCCGGCCTCCCCGGCGCATCTCAAGAGGAGGCCCTATCAACAGGAACGGCGAGAAGAACTCCAGGGTCGTGCCACCATTCCAAGAGTCCCCGGGATGTCTCAGACCATTCCAGAGGAACGTCTTTTCCCTTCATCGGCTCGTCTTTCACGCCGAGGATCGACTCACACCAAGGTGGCACGTGGCACAGCCCTGTGGGAAAGCCTCGTGGGAAAGCCTCGAGGGACAGCCTCGAGGGAAAGCCACAGATCCCTTGATGCACGAGACAGGAAGCGTGACACTACTGGTGCAGCTCGGGAGGAAATCGCACGTGCATGCCCGCACTCGAGACGAGGCCTGACTCCCCTGGGGAGACTCAGAAGCACCCCAAGATCCATGGAAACACTGGAGAGGAATCCTCAGGTTCTGTCCCGTCTCCACACAAGGACTGAGGCCCCGGCATGGTCGGGAGAGGAATCCCGAGAGGTCCCCTAGCATCTCGCATGGGGACTGGCCTTTCCTGAGGCCAACAGAGCGGGTCCCTGAGGTCCCCGTCGTAACTCGAGAAGACCTGCCGCAACTAGAGAAAATCCAGGAGGTTCTCCCCTCCAGGCGAGATGAGGCCCATTTCCGCTGAGGCGTCTCGAGGCTGATCACACCTCACCTCTGGAACTTCGAAAGGGTCCTTCACACCCTTGGTGCAAATCAAGAAGTTCCCCGACATACCCGTCTCCATTCGAGAGGAAACACGAGGGCCCCGCCCACATCCAGAGGAGCCCCGTTTCCGCCTCGTAGCTCGAGATGAGGGATCCTTTCCCTGCTTCTTCGGGAAAGAGTTCCCGGCGTTCCCGTCGCATCTCAAGAGGAGGCCCTCTCAACAGGAACTGCGAGAGGAACTCCAGGGTCGTGCCTCCATTCCAAGAGTCCCCCGGATGTCTCAGTCCATACCAGAGGAAACTCTTTTCCCTTCACCGGCTCGTCTTTCACGCCGAGGATCGACTCACACCAAGGTGGCACGTGGCACAGCCCTGTGGGAAAGCCTCGTGGGAAAGCCTCGAGGGACAGCCTCGAGGGAAAGCCACAGATCCCTTGATCCACGTGACAGGAAGCGTGACACTACTGCTGCAGCTCGGGAGGAAAGCGCACGTGCATGCCCCCACTCGAGACGAGGCCTGACTCCCCTGGGGAGACTCAGAAGCACCCCAAGATTCATGGCAACACTGGAGAGGAATCCTCAGGTTCCGTCCCGACTCCACACAAGGACTGAGGCCCCGGCATGGTCGGGAGAGGAAACCCGAGAGGTCCCCTAGCATCTTGCATGGGGACTGGCCTTTCCTGAGGCCACCAAAGCGGGTCCCTGAGGTCCCTGTCGTAACTCGGGAAGACCTGCCGCAACTCAAGAAAATCCAGGAGGTTCTCCCCTCCAGGCGAGATGACGCCCATTTCTGATGAGGCGTCTCGAGGCTGATCACACCTCACCTCTGGAACTTCGAAAGGGTCCTTCACACCCTTGGTGCAAATCAAGAAGTTTCCCGACATACCCGTCTCCACTCGAGAGGAAACACGAGGGTCCCGCCCACATCCAGATGAGCCCCGTTTCCGCCTCGTAGTTCGAGATGAGGGATCCTTTCCCTGCTTCGTCGGAAATAGTTCCCGGCGCTCCCGCGCATCTCAAGAAGAGGACCTCTCAACGGGAACGGCGAGAGGAACTCCAGGGTCCTGCCACCATTCCAAGAGTCCCCCAGATGTCTCAGTCCATTCCAGAGGAACCTCTTATCCCTTCACCGGCTCGTCTTTCACGCCGAGGATCGACTCACACCAAGGTGGCACGAGGCACAGCCCTGTGGGATAGCCTCGTGGGAAAGCCTCGAGGAACAGCCTCGAGGGAAACCGACAGATCCCTTGATCCACGTAACAGGATGCGTGACACTACTGCTGCAGTACGGGAGGTAAGCGCACGTGCATGCCCCCACTCGAGACGAGGCCTGACTCCCCTGGGGAGACTCAGAAGCACCCCAAGATCCATGGCAACACGGGAGAGGAATCCTCAGGTTCCGGCCCCAACTCCACACAAGGTCTTACTCCCCGGCATGGACCGGAGAGGAATCCCGAGATGCCCCCTAGCAACTCGCATGGGGACTGGCCTTTCCTGAGGCCACCAGAGCGGGTCCCTGAGGTCCCCGTCGTAACTCGAGAAGACCTGCCGCAACTCGAGAAAATCCAGGAGGTTCTCCCCTCCAGGCGAGATGTGGCCCATTTCAGCTGAGGCGTCTCGAGGCTGATCACACCTCACCTCTGGAACTTCGAAAGGGTCCTTCACACCCTTGGTGCAAATCAAGAAGTTCCCCAACATACCCGTCTCCACTCGAGAAGAAACACGAGGCTCCCGCCCACATCCAAAGGAGCCCCGTTTCCTCCTCGTAGCTCGAGATGAGGGATCCTATACCTGCTTCCTCGGGAAAGAGTTCCCGGCGTTCCCGTCGCATCTCAAGAGGAGACCCTCTCAACAGGAACAGCAAGAGGAACTCCAGGGTCGTGCCACCATTCCAAGAGTCCCCCAGATGTCTCAGTCCATTCCAGAGGATCCTCTTTTCCCTTCACCGGCTCGTCTTTCACGCCGAGGATGGACTCACACCAAGGTGGCACGTGGCACAGCCCTGTGGGAAAGCCTCGTGGGAAAGCCTCGAGGGACAGCCTCGAGGGAAAGCCACAGATCCCTTGATCCAAGTGACAGGAAGCATGACACTACTGCTGCAGCTCGGGAGGAAAGCGCACGTGCATGCCCCCACTCGAGACGAGGCCTGACTCCCCTGGGGAGACTCAGAAGCACCCCAAGATTCATGGCAACACTGGAGAGGAATCCTCAGGTTCCGTCCCGATTCCACACAAGGACTGAGGCCCCGGCATGTTCGGGAGAGGAAACCCGAGAGGTCCCCTAGCATCTTGCATGGGGACTGGCCTTTCCTGAGGCCACCAAAGCGGGTACCTGAGGTTCCCGTCGTAACACGGGGAGACCTGGCGCAACTCAAGAAAATCCAGGAGGTTCTCCCCTCCAAGCGAGATGACGCCCATTTCTGATGAGGCGTCTCGAGGCTGATCACACCTCACCTCTGGAACTTCGAAAGGGTCCTTCACACCCTTGGTGCAAATCAAGATGTTCCCCGACATACCCGTCTCCACTCGAGAGGAAACACGAGGGTCCCGCTCACATCCAGAGGAGCACCGTTTCCGCCTCGTAGCTCGAGATGAGGGATCCTATCCCTGCTTCTTCGGGAAGAAATTCCCGTTGTTCCCGTCGCATCTCAAGAGGAGGCCCTCTCAACAAGAACGGCGAGAGGAACTCCAGGGTCGTGCCACCATTCCAAGAGTCCCCCGGATGTCTCAGTACATACCAGAGGATCCTCTTTTCCCTTCACCGGCTCGTCTTTCACGCCGAGGATCCACTCACACCAAGGTGGCACGTGGCACAGCCCTGTGGGAAAGCCTCGTGGGAAAGCCTCGAGGGACAGCCTCGAGGGAAAGCCAATTATCCCTTGATCCACGTGACAGGAAGCGTGACACTACTGGTGCAGCACGGGAGGAAAGCGCACGTGCATGCCCCCACTCGAGACGAGGCCTGACTCCCCTGGGGAGACTCAGAAGCACCCCAAGATCCATGACAACACGGGAGAGTAAACCTCAGGTTCCGGCCCCGACTCCACACAAGCTCTTAGGCCCCGACATGGACGGGAGAGGAATCCCGAGATGTCCCCTAGCAACTCGCATGGGGACTGGCCTTTCATGAGGCCACCAGAGCGGGTCCCTGAGGTCCCCGTCGTAACTCGAGAAGACCTGCCGCAACTCGAGAAAATCCAGGAGGTTCTCCCTTCCAGGCGAGATGAGGCCCATTTCCGCTGAGGCGTCTCGAGGCTGATCACACCTCACCTCTGGAACTTCGAAAGGGTCCTTCACACCCTTGGTGGAAATCAAGAAGTTCCCCGACATACCCGTCTCCACTCGAGAGGAAACACGAGCGACCCGCCCACATCCAGAGGAGTCCCGTTTCCGCTTCGTAGCTCGAGATGAGGTTTCCTCTCCCTGCTTCGTTGGGAAAGAGTTCCCGGCCTCCCCGGCGCATCTCAAGAGGAGGCCCTATCAACAGGAACGGCGAGAAGAACTCCAGGGTCGTGCCACCATTCCAAGAGTCCCGCAGATGTCTCAGACCATTCCAGAGGAACGTCTTTTCCCTTCATCGGCTCGTCTTTCACGCCGTGGATCGACTCACACCAAGGTGGCACGTGGCACAGCCCTGTGGGAAAGCCTCGTGGGAAAGCCTCGAGGGACAGCCTCGAGGGAAAGCCACAGATCCCTTGATGCACGAAACAGGAAGCGTGACACTACTGGTGCAGCTCGGGAGGAAAGCGCACGTGCATGCCCGCACTCGAGACGAGGCCTGACTCCCCTGGGGAGACTCAGAAGCACCCCAAGATCCATGGAAACACTGGAGAGGAATCCTCAGGTTCCGTCCCGTCTCCACACAAGGACTGAGGCCCCGGCATGGTCGGGAGAGGAATCCCGAGAGGTCCCCTAGCATCTCGCATGGGGACTGGCCTTTCCTGAGGCCAACAGAGCGGGTCCCTGAGGTCCCCGTCGTAACTCGAGAAGACCTGCCGCAACTAGAGAAAATCCAGGAGGTTCTCCCCTCCAGGCGAGATGAGGCCCATTTCCGCTGAGGCGTCTCGAGGCTGATCACACCTCACCTCTGGAACTTCGAAAGGGTCCTTCACACCCTTGGTGCAAATCAAGAAGTTCCCCGACATACCCGTCTCCACTCGAGAGGAAACACGAGGGCCCCGCCCACATCCAGAGGAGCCCCGTTTCCGCCTCGTAGCTCGAGATGAGGGATCCTTTCCCTGCTTCTTCGGGAAAGAGTTCCCGGCGTTCCCGTCGCATCTCAAGAGGAGGCCCTCTCAACAGGAACTGCGAGAGGAACTCCAGGGTCGTGCCTCCATTCCAAGAGTCCCCCGGATGTCTCAGTCCATACCAGAGGAAACTCTTTTCCCTTCACCGGCTCGTCTTTCACGCCGAGGATCGACTCACACCAAGGTGGCACGTGGCACAGCCCTGTGGGAAAGCCTCGTGGGAAAGCCTCGAGGGACAGCCTCGAGGGAAAGCCACAGATCCCTTGATCCACGTGACAGGAAGCGTGACACTACTGCTGCAGCTCGGGAGGAAAGCGCACGTGCATGCCCCCACTCGAGACGAGGCCTGACTCCCCTGGGGAGACTCAGAAGCACCCCAAGATTCATGGCAACACTGGAGAGGAATCCTCAGGTTCCGTCCCGACTCCACACAAGGACTGAGGCCCCGGCATGGTCGGGAGAGGAAACCCGAGAGGTCCCCTAGCAACTCGCATGGGGACTGGCCTTTCCTGAGGCCACCAGAGCGGGTCCCTGAGGTCCCCGTCGTAACTCGAGAAGACCTGCCGCAACTCGAGAAAATCCAGGAGGTTCTCCCCTCCAGGCGAGATGTGGCCCATTTCAGCTGAGGCGTCTCGAGGCTGATCACACCTCACCTCTGGAACTTCGAAAGGGTCCTTCACACCCTTGGTGCAAATCAAGAAGTTCCCCAACATACCCGTCTCCACTCGAGAAGAAACACGAGGCTCCCGCCCACATCCAAAGGAGCCCCGTTTCCTCCTCGTAGCTCGAGATGAGGGATCCTATACCTGCTTCCTCGGGAAAGAGTTCCCGGCGTTCCCGTCGCATCTCAAGAGGAGACCCTCTCAACAGGAACAGCAAGAGGAACTCCAGGGTCGTGCCACCATTCCAAGAGTCCCCCAGATGTCTCAGTCCATTCCAGAGGATCCTCTTTTCCCTTCACCGGCTCGTCTTTCACGCCGAGGATGGACTCACACCAAGGTGGCACGTGGCACAGCCCTGTGGGAAAGCCTCGTGGGAAAGCCTCGAGGGACAGCCTCGAGGGAAAGCCACAGATCCCTTGATCCAAGTGACAGGAAGCATGACACTACTGCTGCAGCTCGGGAGGAAAGCGCACGTGCATGCCCCCACTCGAGACGAGGCCTGACTCCCCTGGGGAGACTCAGAAGCACCCCAAGATTCATGGCAACACTGGAGAGGAATCCTCAGGTTCCGTCCCGATTCCACACAAGGACTGAGGCCCCGGCATGTTCGGGAGAGGAAACCCGAGAGGTCCCCTAGCATCTTGCATGGGGACTGGCCTTTCCTGAGGCCACCAAAGCGGGTACCTGAGGTTCCCGTCGTAACTCGGGGAGACCTGCCGCAACTCAAGAAAATCCAGGAGGTTCTCCCCTCCAGGCGAGATGACGCCCATTTCTGATGAGGCGTCTCGAGGCTGATCACACCTCACCTCTGGAACTTCGAAAGGGTCCTTCACACCCTTGGTGCAAATCAAGAAGTTCCCCGACATACCCGTCTCCACTCGAGAGGAAACACGAGGGTCCCGCTCACATCCAGAGGAGCACCGTTTCCGCCTCGTAGCTCGAGATGAGGGATCCTATCCCTGCTTCTTCGGGAAGGAATTCCCGTTGTTCCCGTCGCATCTCAAGAGGAGGCCCTCTCAACAAGAACGGCGAGAGGAACTCCAGGGTCGTGCCACCATTCCAAGAGTCCCCCGGATGTCTCAGTACATACCAGAGGATCCTCTTTTCCCTTCACCGGCTCGTCTTTCACGCCGAGGATCCACTCACACCAAGGTGGCACGTGGCACAGCCCTGTGGGAAAGCCTCGTGGGAAAGCCTCGAGGGACAGCCTCGAGGGAAAGCCAATTATCCCTTGATCCACGTGACAGGAAGCGTGACACTACTGGTGCAGCTCGGGAGGAAAGCGCACGTGCATGCCCGCACTCGAGACGAGGCCTGACTCCCCTGGGGAGACTCAGAAGCACCCCAAGATCCATGGAAACACTGGAGAGGAATCCTCAGGTTCCGTCCCGTCTCCACACAAGGACTGAGGCCCCGGCATGGTCGGGAGAGGAATCCCGAGAGGTCCCCTAGCATCTCGCATGGGGACTGGCCTTTCCTGAGGCCAACAGAGCGGGTCCCTGAGGTCCCCGTCGTAACTCGAGAAGACCTGCCGCAACTCGAGAAAATCCAGGAGGTTCTCCCCTCCAGGCGAGATGAGGCCCATTTCCGCTGAGGCGTCTCGAGGCTGATCACACCTCACCTCTGGAACTTCGAAAGGGTCCTTCACACCCTTGGTGCAAATCAAGAAGTTCCCCGACATACCCGTCTCCACTCGAGAGGAAACACGAGGGCCCCGCCCACATCAAGAGGAGCCCCGTTTCCGCCTCGTAGCTCGAGATGAGGGATCCTTTCCCTGCTTCTTCGGGAAAGAGTTCCCGGCGTTCCCGTCGCATCTCAAGAGGAGGCCCTCTCAACACGAACGGCGAGAGGAACTCCAGGGTCGTGCCACGATTCCAAGAGTGCCCCAGATGTCTCAGTCCATTCCAGAGGAACCTCTTTTCCCTTCATTGGCTCGTCTTTCACGCCGAGGATCGACTCACACCAAGGTGGCACATGGCACAGCCCTGTGGGAAAGCCTCGTGGGAAAGCCTTGAGGGACAGCCTCGAGGGAAAGCCACAGATCCCTTGATCCACGTGACAGGAAGCGTGACACTACTGCTGAAGCTCGGGAGGAAAGCGCACGTGCATGCCCCCACTCGAGACGAGGCCTGACTCCCCTGGGGAGACTCAGAAGCACCCCAAGATTCATGGCAACACTGGAGAGGAATCCTCAGGTTCCGTCCCGACTCCACACAAGGACTGAGGCCCCGGCATGGTCGGGAGAGGAAACCCGAGAGGTCCCCTAGCATCTTGCATGGGGACTGGCCTTTCCTGAGGCCACCAAAGCGGGTCCCTGAGGTCCCTGTCGTAACTCGGGAAGACCTGCCGCAACTCAAGAAAATCCAGGAGGTTCTCCCCTCCAGGCGAGATGACGCCCATTTCTGATGAGGCGTCTCGAGGCTGATCACACCTCACCTCTGGAACTTCGAAAGGGTCCTTCACACCCTTGGTGCAAATCAAGAAGTTCCCCGACATACCCGTCTCCACTCGAGAGGAAACACGAGGGTCCCGCCCACATCCAGAGGAGCCCCGTTTCCGACTCGTACCTCGAGATGAGGGATCCTATCCCTGCTTCTTCGAGAAAGAATTCCCGTCGTTCCCGTCGCGTCTCAAGAGGAGGCCCTCTCAACAAGAACGGCGAGAGGAACTCCAGGGTCGTGCCACCATGCCAAGAGTCTCCCGGATGTCTCAGTCCATACCAGAGGAACCTCTTTTCCCTTCACCGGCTCGTCTTTCACGCCGAGGATCCACTCACACCAAGGTGGCACGTGGCACAGCCCTGTGGGAAAGCCTCGTGGGAAAGCCTCGAGGGACAGCCTCGAGGGAAAGCCAATTATCCCTTGATCCACGTGACAGGAAGCGTGACACTACTGGTGCAGCTCGGGAGGAAAGCGCACGTGCATGGCCCCACTCGAGACGGGGCCTGACTCCCCTGGGGAGACTCAGAAGCACCCCAAGATCCATGGCAACACTGGAGAGGAATCCTCAGGTTCCGTCCCGACTCCACACAAGCACTGAGGCCCCGGCATGGTCGGGAGAGGAATCCCGAGAGGTCCCCTAATATCTCGCATGGGGACTGGCCTTTACTGAGGCCACCAGAGCGCGTCCCTGAGGTCCCCGTCGTAACTCGAGAAGACCTGCCGCAACTCGAGAAAATCCAGGAGGTTCCCCCACCAGGCGAGATGAGGCCCATTTTCGCTGAGGCGTCTCGAGGCTGATCACACCTCACCTCTGGAACTTCGAAAGGGTCCTTCACACCCTTGGTGCAAATCAAGAAGTTCCCCGACATACCCGTCTCCACTCGAGAGGAAACACGAGGGTCCCGCCCACATCCAGAGGAGCCCCGTTTCCGCCTCGTAGCTCGAGATGAGGGATCCTATCCCCGCTTCGTCGGGAAAGAGTTCCCGGCGTTCCCGTCGCATCTCAAAAGGAGGCCCTCTCAACAGGAACGGCGAGAGGAACTCCAGGGTCGCCCCACCATTCCAAGAGTCCCCCGGATGTCTCAGTCCATACCAGAGGAACCTCTTTTCCCTTCACCGGCTTGTCTTTCACGCCGAGGATTGACTCTCACCAAGGTGGCACGTGGCACAGCCCTGTGGGAAAGCCTCGTGGGAAAGCCTCGAGGGACAGCCTCGAGGGAAAGACACAGATCCCTTGATCCACGTGACAGGAAGCGTGACACTACTGCTGCAGCTCGGGAGGAAAGCGAACGTGCATGCCCCCACTCGAGACGAGGCCTGACTCCCCTGGGGAGACTCAGAAGCACCCCAATATCCATGGAAACACTGGAGAGGAATCCTCAAGTTCCGTCCCGACGCCACACAAGGACTGAGGCCCCGGCATGGACGGGAGAGGAATCCCGAGAGGTCCCCTAGCAACTCGCATGGGGACTGGCCTTTCCTGAGGCCACCAGAGCGGGTCCCTGAGGTCCCCGTTGTAACTCGAGAAGACCTGGAGAAACTCGAGAAAATCCAGGAGGTTCTGCCGTCCAGGCGAGATGAGGCCCATTTCCGCTGAGGCGTCTCGAGGCTGATCACACCTCACCTCTGGAACTTCGAAAGGGTCCTTCACACCCTTGGTGGAAATCAAGAAGTTCCCCGACATACCCGTCTCAACTCGAGAGGAAACACGAGGGACCCGCCCACATCCAGAGGAGTCCCGTTTCCGCTTCGTAGCTCGAGATGAGGTTTCCTCTCCCTGCTTCGTTGGGAAAGAGTTCCCGGCCTCCCCTGCGCATCTCAAGAGGAGGCCCTCTCAACAGGAACGGCGAGAGGAACTCCAGGGTCGTGCCACCATTCCAAGAGTCCCGCAGATGTCTCAGTCCATTCCAGAGGAACGTTTTTTCCCTTCACCGGCTCGTCTTTCACGCCGAGTATCGACTCACATCAAGGTGGCACGTGGCACAGCCCTGTGGGAAAGCCTCGTGGGAAAGCCTCGAGGGACAGCCTCGAGGGAAAGCCACAGATCCCTTGATCCACGTGACAGGAAGCGTGACACTACTGCTGCAGCTCGGGAGGAAAGCGCACGTGCATGCCCCCACACGAGACGAGGCCTGACTCCCCTGGGGAGACTCAGAAGCACTCCAAGATCCATGGCAACACTGGAGAGGAATCCTCAGGTTCTGGCCCCGACTCCACACAAGGACTGAGGCCCCGGCATGGACGGGAGAGGAATCCCGAGTGGTCCCCTAGCAACTCGCATGGGGACTGGCCTTTCCTGAGGCCAACAGAGCGGGTCCCTGAGGTCCCCGTCGTAACTCGAGAAGACCTGCCGCAACTCGAGAAAATCCAGGAGGTTCTCCTTTCAAGGCGAGATGACGCCCAATTCCGCTGAGGCGTCTCGAGGCTGATCACACCTCACCTGTGGAACTTAGAAAGGGTCCTTCACACCCCTGGTGCAAATGAAGTTCCCCGACACAACCGTCTCCACTAGAGAGGAAACACGAGGGTCCCGCCCACATCCAGAGGAGCACCGTTTCCGCCTCGTAGCTCGAGATGAGGGATCATTTCCCTGCTTGTTCGGGCAAGAGTTCCCGACGTTCCCGTTGCATCTAAAGAGGAGGCCCTCTCAACAGGAAAGGCGAGAGGAACTCCAGGGTCGTGCCACCAATCCAAGAAACCCCCAGATGTCTCAGTCCATTCCAGAGGAACCTCTTTTCCTGTCACCGGCTCGACTTTCACGCCGAGGATCGACTCACACCAAGGTGGCACGTGGCACATCCCTGTGGGAAAGACTCGTGTGAAAGCCTCGAGGGAAAGCCTCGAGGGAAAGCCACAGATCCCTTGATCCACATGACAGGAAGCGTGACACTACTGCTGCAGCACGGGGGGAAAGCGCACGTGCATGCCCCCACTCGAGACGAGGCCTGACTCCCCTGGGGAGACTCAGAAGCACCCCAAGATCCATGACAACACGGGAGAGTAAACCTCAGGTTCCGGCCCCGACTCCACACAAGGTCTTAGGCCCCGGCATGGACGGGAGAGGAATCCCAAGATGTACCCTAGCAACTCGCATGGGGACTGGCCTTTCATGAGGCCACCAGAGCGGGTCCCTGAGGTCCCCGTCGTAACTCGAGAAGACCTGCCGCAACTCGAGAAAATCCAGGAGGTTCTCCCCTCCAGGCGAGATGAGGCACATTTCCGCTGAGGCGTCTCGAGGCTGATCACACCTCACCTCTGGAGCTTCGAAAGGGTCCTTCACACCCTTGGTGCAAATCAAGAAGTTGCCCAACATACCCGACTCCACTCGAGAGGAAACACGAGGGTCCCGCCCACATCCAGAAGAGCCCCGTTTCCGCCTCGTAGCTCGAGATGAGGGATCCTTTCCCTGCTTCGTCGGGAAAGAGTTCCCGGCCTTCCCGTAGTATCTCAAGAGAAGGCCCTCTCAACAGGAACGGCGAGAGGAACTCGAGGGTCGTGCCACCATTCCAAGAGTCCCCCAGATGTCTCAGTCCATTCCAGAGGAACCTCTTTTCCCTTCACCGGCTCGTCTTTCATGCCGAGGATCGACTCACACCAAGGTGGCACATGGCACAGCCCTGTGGGAAAGCCTCGTGGGAAAGCCTCGAGGGATAGCCTCGAGGGAAAGCCACAGATCCCTTGATCCACGTGACAGGAAGCGTGACACTACTGCTGCAGCTCGGGAGGAAAGCGCACGTGCATGCCCCCACTCGAGACGAGGCCTGACTCCCCTGGGGAGACTCAGAAGCACCCCAAGATCCATGGCAACACTGGAGAGGAATCCTCAGGTTCCGGCTCCGACTCCACACAAGAATGAGGCCCCGGCATGGACGGGAGAGGAATCCCGAGAGGTCCCCTAGCAACACGCATGGGGACTGGCCTTTCCTGAGGCCACCAGAGCGGGTCCCTGAGGTCCCCGTCGTAACTCGAGAAGACCTGCCGCAACTCGAGAAAATCCAGGATGTTCTCCCCTTCTGACGAGATGAGGCCCATTTCCGCTGAGGCGTCTCGAGGCTGATCACACCTCACCTCTGGAACTTCGAAACGGTCCTTCACACCCTTGGTGCAAATCAAGAATTTCCCCGACATACCCGTCTCCACTCGAGAGGAAACACGAGGGTCCCGCCCACATCCAGAGGAGCCCCGTTTCTGCCTCGTAGCTCGAGATGAGGGATCCTTTCCCTGCTTCGTCGGGAAAGTGTTCCCGGCGTTCCCGTCGCATCTCAAGAGGAGGCCATCTCAACAAGAACGGCGATTGGCACTCCAGGGTCGTGCCACCATTTCAAGAGTCCCCCAGATGTCTCAGTCCATTCCAGAGTAACCTCTTAACCCTTCACTGGCTCGTCTTTCACGCCGAGGATCTACTCACACGAAAGTGGCACGTTGCACAGCCCTGTGGGAAACCCTCGTGGGATAGCCTCGAGCGAAAGCCTCGAGGGAAACCAAAGATCCCTTGATCCACGTGACAGGAAGCCTGACAATACTGCTGCAGCTCGGGAGGAAAGCGCACGTGCATGCCCCCACTCGAGACGAGGCCTGACTCCCCTGGGGAGACTCAGAAGCACCCCAAGATCCATGGCAACACTGGAGAGGAATCCTCAGGTTCCGACCCCGACTCCACACAAGGTCTTAGTCCCCGGCATGGACGGGAGAGGAATCCCGAGATGCCCCCTAGCAACTCGCATGGGAACTGGCCTTTCCTGAGGCCATCAGAGCGGGTCCCTGAGGCCCCGTCGTAACTCGAGAAGACCTGCCGCAACTCGAGAAAATCCTGGAGGTTCTCCCCTCCAGGCGAGATGAGGCCATTTCCGCTGAGGCGTCTCGAGGCTGATCACACCTCACCTCTGGAACTTCGAAAGTTTCCTTCACACCCTTGGTGCAAATCAAGAAGTTCCCCGACATACCCGTCTCCACTCGAGAGGAAACAAGAGGGGCCCGCCCACATCCAGAGGAGCCCCGTTTCCGCCTCGTAGCTCGAGATGAGGGATCCTTTCCCTGCTTCGTCGGGAAAGAGTTCCCGGCCTTCCCGTAGTATCTCAAGAGAAGGCCCTCTCAACAGGAACGGCGAGAGGAACTCGAGGGTCGTGCCACCATTCCAAGAGTCCCCCAGATGTCTCAGTCCATTCCAGAGGAACCTCTTTTCCCTTCACCGGCTCGTCTTTCATGCCGAGGATCGACTCACACCAAGGTGGCACATGGCACAGCCCTGTGGGAAAGCCTCGTGGGAAAGCCTCGAGGGATAGCCTCGAGGGAAAGCCACAGATCCCTTGATCCACGTGACAGGAAGCGTGACACTACTGCTGCAGCTCGGGAGGAAAGCGCACGTGCATGCCCCCACTCGAGACAAGGCCTGACTCCCCTGGGGAGACTCAGAAGCACCCCAAGATCCATGGAAACACTGGAGAGGAATCCTCAAGTTCCGTCCCGACGCCACACAAGGACTGAGGCCCCGGGATGGTCGGGAGAGGAATCCCGAGAGGTCCCCTAGCAACTCGCATGGGGACTGGCCTTTCCTGAGGCCACCAGAGCGGGTCCCTGAGGTCCCCGTTGTAACTCGAGAAGACCTGCCGAAACTCGAGAAAATCCAGGAGGTTCTGCCGTCCAGGCGAGATGAGGCCCATTTCTTCTGAGGCGTCTCGAGGCTGATCACACCTCACCTCTGGAACTTCGAAAGGGTCCTTCACACCCTTGGTGCAAATCAAGAAGTTCCCCGACATACCCGTCTCCACACGAGAGGAAACACGAGGGTCCCGCCCACATCCAGAGGAGCCCCGTTTCCGCCTCGTAGCTCGAGATGAGGGATCCTTTCCCTGCTTCTTCGGGAAAGAGTTCCCGGCGTTCCCGTCGCATCTCAAGAGGAGGCCCTCTAAACACGAACGGCGAGAGGAACTCCAGGGTCGTGCCACCATTCCAAGAGTCCCCCAGATGTCTCAGTCCATTCCAGAGGAACCTCTTTTCCGTTCACCGGCTCGTCTTTCACGCCGAGGATCGACTCACACCAAGGTGGCACGTGGCACAGCCCTGGGGGAAATCCTCGTGGGAAAGCCTCGAGCGAAAGCCTCGAGGGAAAGCCACAGATCCCTTGATCCACGTGACAGGAAGCGTGACACTACTGCTGCAGCTCCGGAGGAAACGCACGTGCATGCCCCCACTCGAGACGAGGCCTGACTCCCCTGGGGAGACTCAGAAGCACCCCAAGATCCATGGCAACACTGGAGAGGAATCCTCAGGTTCCGGCTCCGACTCCACACAAGAATGAGGCCCCGGCATGGACGGGAGAGGAATCCCGAGAGGTCCCCTAACAACACGCATGGGGACTGGCCTTTCCTGAGGCCACCAGAGCGGGTCCCTGAGGTCCCCGTCGTAACTCGAGAAGACCTGCCGCAACTCGAGAAAATCCAGGATGTTCTCCCCTTCTGACGAGATGAGGCCCATTTCCGCTGAGGCGTCTCGAGGCTGATCACACCTCACCTCTGGAACTTCGAAACGGTCCTTCACACCCTTGGTGCAAATCAAGAATTTCCCCGACATACCCGTCTCCACTCGAGAGGAAACACGAGGGTCCCGCCCACATCCAGAGGAGCCCCGTTTCTGCCTCGTAGCTCGAGATGAGGGATCCTTTCCCTGCTTCGTCGGGAAAGTGTTCCCGGCGTTCCCGTCGCATCTCAAGAGGAGGCCATCTCAACAAGAACGGCGATTGGCACTCCAGGGTCGTGCCACCATTTCAAGAGTCCCCCAGATGTCTCAGTCCATTCCAGAGTAACCTCTTAACCCTTCACTGGCTCGTCTTTCACGCCGAGGATCTACTCACACGAAAGTGGCACGTTGCACAGCCCTGTGGGAAACCCTCGTGGGATAGCCTCGAGCGAAAGCCTCGAGGGAAACCAAAGATCCCTTGATCCACGTGACAGGAAGCCTGACAATACTGCTGCAGCTCGGGAGGAAAGCGCACGTGCATGCCCCCACTCGAGACGAGGCCTGACTCCCCTGGGGAGACTCAGAAGCACCCCAAGATCCATGGCAACACTGGAGAGGAATCCTCAGGTTCCGACCCCGACTCCACACAAGGTCTTAGTCCCCGGCATGGACGGGAGAGGAATCCCGAGATGCCCCCTAGCAACTCGCATGGGAACTGGCCTTTCCTGAGGCCATCAGAGCGGGTCCCTGAGGCCCCGTCGTAACTCGAGAAGACCTGCCGCAACTCGAGAAAATCCTGGAGGTTCTCCCCTCCAGGCGAGATGAGGCCATTTCCGCTGAGGCGTCTCGAGGCTGATCACACCTCACCTCTGGAACTTCGAAAGTTTCCTTCACACCCTTGGTGCAAATCAAGAAGTTCCCCGACATACCCGTCTCCACTCGAGAGGAAACAAGAGGGGCCCGCCCACATCCAGAGGAGCCCCGTTTCCGCCTCGTAGCTCGAGATGAGGGATCCTTTCCCTGGTTCTTCGGGAAAGAGTTCCCGGCGTTCCCGTCGCATCTCAAAAGAAGACCCTCTCAACAGGAACTGTGAGAGGAACTCCAGGGTCGTGCCACCATTTGAAGAGTACCCCAGATGTGTCAGTCCATTACAGAGGAACCTCTTTTCCCTTCACCGGCTCGTCTTTCACGCCGAGGATCGACTCACACCAAGGTGGCACGTGGCACAGCCCTGTGGGAAAGCCTCGTTGGAAAGCCTCGAAGGACAGCCTCGAGGGAAAGCCACAGATCCCTTGATCCACGTGACAGGAAGCGTGACACTACTGCTGCAGCTCGGGAGGAAAGCGCACGTGCATGCCCCCACACGAGACGAGGCCTGACTCCCCTGGGAAGACTCAGAAGCACCCCAAGATCCATGGCAACACTGGAGAGGAATCCTCAGGTTCTGGCCCCGACTCCACACAAGGACTGAGGCCCCGGCATGGACGGGAGAGGAATCCCGAGAGGTCCCCTAGCAACTCGCATGGGGACTGGCCTTTCCTGAGGCCAACAGAGCGGGTCCCTGAGGTCCCCGTCGTAACTCGAGAAGACCTGCCGCAACTCGAGAAAATCCAGGAGGTTCTCCTTTCAAGGCGAGTTGACGCCCATTTCCGCTGAGGCGTCTCGAGTCTGATCACACCTCACCTGTGGAACTTAGAAAGGGTCCTTCACACCCTTGGTGCAAATGAAGTTCCCCGACACAACCGTCTCCACTGGAGAGGAAACACGAGGGTCCCGCCCACATCCAGAGGAGCACCGTTTCCGCCTCGTAGCTCGAGATGAGGGATCCTATCCCCGCTTCGTCGGGAAAGAGTTCCCGGCGTTCCCGTCGCATCTCAAAAGGAGGCCCTCTCAACAGGAAAGGCGAGAGGAACTCCAGGGTCGTCCCACCATTCCAAGAGTCCCCCGGATGTCTCAGTCCATACCAGAGGAACCTCTTTTCCCTTCACGGGCTCGTCTTTCACGCCGAGGATCGACTCACACCAAGGTGGCACGTGGCACAGCCCTGTGGGAAAGCCTCGTGGGAAAGCCTCGAGGGACAGCCTCGAGGGAAAGCCACAGATCCCTTGATCCACGTGACAGGAAACGTGACACTACTGCTGCAGCTCGGGAGGAAAGCGCACGTGCATGCCCCCACTCGAGACGAGGCCTGACTCCCCTGGGGGGACTCAGAAGCACCCCAAGATCCATGGAAACACTGGAGAGGAATCCTCAAGTTCCGTCCCGACGCCACACAAGGACTGAGGCCCCGGGATGGTCGGGAGAGGAATCCCGAGAGGTCCCCTAGCAACTCGCATGGGAACTGGCCTTTCCTGAGGCCACCAGAGCGGGTCCCTGAGGTCCCCGTTGTAACTCGAGAAGACCTGCCGAAACTCGAGAAAATCCAGCAGGTTCTGCCGTCCAGGCGAGATGAGGCCCATTTCTGATGAGGCGTCTCGAGGCTGATCACACCTCACCTCTGGAACTTCGAAAGGGTCCTTCACACCCTTGGTGCAAATCAAGAAGTTCCCCGACATACCCGTCTCCACTCGAGAGGAAACACGAGGGTCCCGCCCACATCCAGAGGAGCCCCGTTTCCACCTCGTAGCTCGAGATGAGGGATCCTTTCCCTGCTTCTTCAGGAAAGAGTTCCCGGCGTTCCCGTCGCATCTCAAGAGGAGGCCATCTCAACAAGAACGGCGATTGGCACTCCAGGGTCGTGCCACCATTTCAAGAGTCCCCCAGATGTCTCAGTCCATTCCAGAGGAACCTCTTAACCCTTCACCGGCTCGTCTTTCACGCCGAGGATCTACTCACACGAAGGTGGCACGTTGCACAGCCCTGTGGGAAACCCTCGTGGGATAGCCTCGAGGGAAAGCCTCTAGGGAAACCAAAGATCCCTTTATCAACGTGACAGGAAGCGTGACAATACTGCTGCAGCTCGGGAGGAAAGCGCACGTGCATGCCCCCACTCGAGACGAGGCCTGACTCCCCTGGGGAGACTCAGAAGCACCCCAAGATCCATGGCAACACTGGAGAGGAATCCTCAGGTTCCGGCCCCGACTCCACACAAGGTCTTAGTCCCCGGCATGGACGGGAGAGGAATCCCGAGTTGCCCCCTAGCAACTCTCATGGGGACTGGCCTTTCCTGAGGCCACCAGAGCGGGTCCCTGAGGTCCCCGTCGTAACTCGAGAAGACCTGTAGCAACTCCAGAAAATCCAGGTGGTTCTCCCCTCCAGGCTAGATGAGGCCCATTTCCGCTGAGGCGTCTCGAGGCTGATCACACCTCACCTCTGGAACTTCGAAAGGGTCCTTCACACCCTTGGTTCAAATCAAGAATTTCCCCGACATACCCGTCTCCACTCGAGAGGAAACACGAGGGTCCCGCCCACATCCAGAGGAGCCCCGTTTCCGCCTCGTAGCTCGAGATGAGGGATCCTTTCCCTGCTTGGTCGGGAAAGAGTTCCCGGCGTTTCCGTCGCATCTCAAGAGAAGACCCTCTCAACAGGAACTGTGAGAGGAACTCCAGGGTCGTGCCACCATTCCAAGAGTCCCCCAGATGTCTCAGTCCGTTCCAGAGGAACCTCTTTTCCCGTCACCGGCTCGTCTTTCACGCCGAGGATCGACTCACACCAAGGTGGCACGTGGCACATCCCTGTGGGAAAGACTCGTGTGAAAGCCTCGAGGGAAAGCCTCGAGGGAAAGCCACAGATCCCTTGATCCACGTGACAGGAAGCGTGAAACTACTGCTGCAGCACGGGAGGAAAGCGTACGTGCATGCCCCCACACGAGACGAGGCCTGACTCCCCTGGGGAGACTCAGAAGCACCCCAAGATCCATGACAACACGGGAGAGTAAACCTCAGGTTCCGGCCCCGACTCCACACAAGGTCTTAGGCCCCGGCATGGACGGGAGAGGAATCCCGAGATGTCCCCTAGCAACTCGCATGGGGACTGGCCTTTCATGAGGCCACCAGAGCGGGTCCCTGAGGTCCCCGTCGTAACTCGAGAAGACCTGCCGCAACTCGAGAAAATCCAGGAGGTTCTCCCCTCCAGGCGAGATGAGGCCCATTTCCGCTGAGGCGTCTCGAGGCTGATCACACCTCACCTCTGGAACTTCGAAAGGGTCCTTCACACCCTTGGTGGAAATCAAGAAGTTCCCCGACATACCCGTCTCCACTCGAGAGGAAACACGAGGGACCCGCCCACATCCAGAGGAGTCCCGTTTCCGCTTCGTAGCTCGAGATGAGGTTTCCTCTCCCTGCTTCGTTGGGAAAGAGTTCCCGGCCTCCCCTGCGCATCTCAAGAGGAGGCCCTCTCAACAGGAACGGCGAGAGGAACTCCAGGGTCGTGCCACCATTCCAAGAGTCCCGCAGATGTCTCAGTCCATTCCAGAGGAACGTCTTTTCCCTTCACCGGCTCGTCTTTCACGCCGAGGATCGACTCACATCAAGGTGGCACGTGGCACAGCCCTGTGGGAAAGCCTCGAGGGAAAGCCTCGAGGGACAGCCTCGAGGGAAAGCCACAGATCCCTTGATCCACGTGACAGGAAGCGTGACACTACTGCTGCAGCTCGGGAGGAAAGCGCACGTGCATGCCCCCACACGAGACGAGGCCTGACTCCCCTGGGGAAACTCAGAAGCACCCCAAGATCCATGGCAACACTGGAGAGGAATCCTCAGGTTCTGGCCCCGACTCCACACAAGGACTGAGGCCCGGGCATGGACGGGAGAGGAATCCCGAGAGGTCCCCTAGCAACTCGCATGGGGACTGGCCTTTCCTGAGGCCACCAGAGCGGGTCCCTGAGGTCCCCGTCGTAACTCGAGAAGACCTGCCGCAACTCGAGAAAATCCAGGAGGTTCTCCTTTCAAGGCGAGATGACGCCCAATTCCGCTGAGGCGTCTCGAGGCTGATCACACTACACCTGTGGAATTTAGAAAGGGTCCTTCACACCCTTGGTTCAAATGAAGTTCCCCGACACAACCGTCTCCACTAGAGAGGAAACACGAGGGACCCGCCCACATCCAGAGGAGCACCGTTTCCGCCTCGTAGCTCGAGATGAGGGATCATTTCCCTGCTTGTTCGGGCAAGAGTTCCCGACATTCCCGTTGCATCTAAAGAGGAGGCCCTCTCAACAGGAAAGGCGAGAGGAACTCCAGGGTCGTGCCACCAATCCAAGAAACCCCCAGATGTCTCAGTCCATTCCAGAGGAACCTCTTTTCCCTTCACCGGCTCGCCTTTCACGCCGAGGAACGTCTCACACCAAGGTGGCACGTGGCACAGCCCTGTGGGAAAGCCTCGTGGGAAAACCTCGAGGGAAAGATTCGAGGGAAAGACACAGATCCCTTGATCCACGTGACAGGAAGCGTGACACTAGTGCTGCAGCTCCGGAGGAAACGCACGTGCATGCCCCCACTCGAGACGAGGCCTGACTCCCCTGGGGAGACTCAGAAGCACCCCAAGATCCATGGCAACACTGGAGAGGAATCCTCAGGTTTCGGCTCCGACTCCACACAAGAATGAGGCCCCGGCATGGCCGGGAGAGGAATCCCGAGAGGTCCCCTAGCAACTCGCATGGGGACTGGCCTTTCCTGAGGCCACCAGAGCGGGTCCCTGAGGTCCCCGTCATAACTCGAGAAGACCTGCCGCAACTCGAGAAAATCCAGGAGGTTCTCCCCTCCAGGCGAGATGAGGCACATTTCCGCTGAGGCGTCTCGAGGCTGATCACACCTCACCTCTGGAACTTCGAAAGGATCCTTCACACCCTTGGTGCTAATCAAGAAGTTGCCCAACATACCCGTCTCCACTCGAGAGGAAACACGAGGGTCCCGCCCACATCCAGAAGAGCCCCGTTTCCGCCTCGTAGCTCGAGATGAGGGATCCTTTCCCTGCTTCGTCGGGAAAGAGTTCCCGGCCTTCCCGTAGTATCTCAAGAGGAGGCCCTCTCAACAGGAACGGCGAGAGGAACTCGAGGGTCGTGCCACCATGCCAAGAGTCCCCCAGATGTCTCAGTCCATTCCAGAGGAACCTCTTTTCCCTTCACCGGCTCGTCTTTCACGCCGAGGATCGATTCACACCAAGGTGGCACGTGGCACAGCCCTGTGGGAAATCCTCGTGGGAAAGCCTCGAGCGAAAGCCTCGAGGGAAAGCCACAGATCCCTTGATCCACGTAACAGGAAGCGTGACACTACTGCTGCAGCTCCGGAGGAAACGCACGTGCATGCCCCCACTCGAGACGGGACCTGACTCCCCTGGGGAGACTCAGAAGCACCCCAAGATCCATGGCAACACTGGAGAGGAATCCTCAGGTTCCGGCCCCGACTCCACACAAGGGCTTAGGCCCCGGCAAGGAGGGGAGAGGAATCCCGAGATAGTCCCTAGCAACTCGCATGGCGACTCCCCTTCCTGAGGCCACCAGAGCGGGTCCCTGAGTTCCCCGTCATAACTCGAGAAGACCTGCCGCAACTCGAGAAAATCCAGGACGTTCTCCCCTCCAGGCGAGATGTGGCCCATTTCCGCTGAGGCGTCTCGAGGCTGATCACACCTCACCTCTGGAACTTCAAAAGGTTCCTTCACACCCTTGGTGTAAATCAAGAAGTTCCCCGACATACCCGTCTCCACTCGAGAGGAAACACGAGGGTCCCGCCCACATCCAGAGGAGCCCCGTTTCCTCCTCGTAGATCGAGATGAGGGATCCTTTCCCTGCTTCGTCGGGAAAGAGTTCCCGGCGTTCCCGTCGCATCCCAAGAGGAGGCCCTCTCAACAGGAACGGCGAGAGGAACTCCAGGATCGTGCCACCATTCCAAGAGTACCCCAGATGTGTCAGTCCATTCCAGAGGAACCTCTTTTCCCTTCACCGGCTCGGCTTTCACGCCGAGGATCGACTCACACCAAGGTGGCACGTTGCACAGCCCTGTGGGAAACCCTCGTGGGATAGCCTCGAGCGAAAGCCTCGAGGGAAACCAAAGATCCCTTGATCCACGTGACAGGAAGCGTGACAATACTGCTGCAGCTCGGGAGGAAAGCGCTCGTGCATGCCCCCTCTCGAGACGAGGCCCGACTCCCCTGGGGAGACTCAGAAGCACCCCAAGATCCATGGCAACACTGGAGAGGAATCCTCAGGTTCCGGCCCCGACTCCACACAAGGACTGAGGCCCCGGCATGGACGGGAGAGGAATCCCGAGAGGTCCCCTAGCAACTCGCATGGGGACTGACCTTTCCTGAGGCCACCAGAGAGGGTCCCTGAGGTCCCCGTCGTAACTCGAGAAGACCTGCCGCAACTCGAGAAAATCCAGGAGGTTCTCCTTTCAAGGCGAGATGACGCCCAATTCCGCTGAGGCGTCTCGAGGCTGATCACACCTCACCTGTGGAACTTAGAAAGGGTCCTTCACACCCTTGGTGCAAATGAAGTTCCCCGACACAACCGTCTCCACTAGAGAGGAAACACGAGGGTCCCGCCCACATCCAGAGGAGCCCCGTTTCCGCCTCGTAGCTCGAGATGAGGGATCCTTTCCCTTCTTCTTCAGGAAAGAGTTCCCGGCGTTCCCGTCGCATCTCAAGAGGAGGCCATCTCAACAAGAACGGCGATTGGCACTCCAGGGTCGTGCCACCATTTCAAGAGTCCCCCAGATGTCTCAGTCCATTCCAGAGGAACCTCTTAACCCTTCAGCGGCTCGTCTTTCACGCCGAGGATCTACTCACACGAAGGTGGCACGTTGCACAGCCCTGTGGGAAACCCTCGTGGGATAGCCTCGAGGGAAAGCCTCTAGGGAAACCAAAGATCCCTTTATCAACGTGACAGGAAGCGTGACAATACTGCTGCAGCTCGGGAGGAAAGCGCACGTGCATGCCCCCACTCGAGACGAGGCCTGACTCCCCTGGGGAGACTCAGAAGCACCCAAGAGCCATGGCAACACTGGAGAGGAATCCTCAGGTTCCGGCCCCGATTCCACACAAGGTCTTAGGCCCCGGCATGGACGGGAGAGGAATCCCGAGATGCCCCCTAGCAACTCGCATGGGGACTGGCCTTTCCTGAGGCCACCAGAGCGGGTCCCTGAGGTCCCCGTCGTAACTCGAGAAGACCTGCCGCAACTCGAGAAAATCCAGGAGGTTCTCCCCTCCAGGCGAGATGAGGCCCATTTCCGCTGAGGCGTCTCGAGGCTGATCACACCTCACCTCTGGAACTTCGAAACGGTCCTTCACACCCTTGGTGCAAATCAAGAAGTTCCCCGACATACCCGTCTCCACTCGAAAGGAATCACGAGGGTCCCGCCCACATCCAGAGGAGCCCCGATTCCGCCTCGTAGCTCGAGATGAGGGATCCTTTCCCTGCTTCGTCGGGAAAGAGTTCCCAGCGTTCCCGTCGCATCTCAAGAGGAGGCCCTCTCAACAGGAACGGCGAGAGGAACTCCAGGGTCGTGCCACCATTCCAAGAGTCCCCCAGATGTCTCAGTCCATTCCAGAGGAACCTCTTTTCCCTTCACCAGCTCGTCTTTCACGCCGAGGATCGACTCACACCAAGGTGGCACGTGGCACAGCCCTGTGGGAAAGCCTCGTGGGAAAGCCTCGAGGGACAGCCTCGAGGGAAAGCCACAGATCCCTTGATCCACGTGACAGGAAGCGTGACACTACTGCTGCAGCTCGGGAGGAAAGCGCACGTGCATGCCCCCACTCGAGACGAGGCCTGACTCCCCTGGGGAGACTCAGAAGCACCCAAGAGCCATGGCAACACTGGAGAGGAATCCTCAGGTTCCGGCCCCGACTCCACACAAGGACTGAGGCCCCGGCATGGACGGGAGAGGAATCCCGATCGGTTCCCTAGCAACTCGCATGGGGACTGGCCTTTCCTGAGGCCACCAGAGCGGGTTGCTGAGGTCCCCGTCGTAACTCGAGAAGACCTGCCGCAACTCGAGAAAATCCAGGAGGTTCTCCCCTCCAGGCGAGATGAGGCCCATTTCCGCTGAGGCGTCTCGAGGCTGATCACACCTCACCTCTGGAACTTCGAAAGGGTCCTTCACACCCTTGGTGCAAATCAAGAAGTTCCCCGACCTAGCCGTCTCCACTCGAGAGGAATCACGAGGGTCCCGCCCACATCCAGAGGAGCCCCGTTTCCGCCTCGTAGCTCGAGATGAGGGATCCTTTCCCTGCTTCGTCGGGAAAGAGTTCCCGGCGTTCCCGTCGCATCTCAAGAGGAGGCCCTCTCAACAGGAACGGCGAGAGTAACTCCAGGGTCGTGCCACCATTCCAAGAGTCCCCCAGATGTCTCAGTCCATTCCAGAGGAACCTCTTTTCCCTTCACCGGCTCGTCTTTCACGCCGAGGATCGACTCACACCAATGTGGCACGTGGCACAGCCCTGTGGGAAAGCCTCGTGGGAAAGCCTCGAGGGACAGCCTTGAGGGAAAGCCACAGATCCCTTGATCCACGTGACAGGAAGCGTGACACTACTGCTGCAGCTCGGGAGGAAAGCGCACGTGCATGCCTCCACTCGAGACGAGGCCTGAATCCCCTGGGGAGACACAGAAGCACCCCAAGATCCATGGCAACACTGGAGAGGAATCCTCAGGTTCCGGCCCCGACTCCACACAAGGACTGAGGCCCCGGCATGGACGGGAGAGGAATCCCGAGAGGTCCCCTAGCAACTCGCATGGGGACTGACCTTTCCTGAGGCCACCAGAGAGGGTCCCTGAGGTCCCCGTCGTAACTCGAGAAGACCTGCCGCAACTCGAGAAAATCCAGGAGGTTCTCCTTTCAAGGCGAGATGACGCCCAATTCCGCAGAGGCGTCTCGAGGCTGATCACACCTCACCTGTGGAACTTAGAAAGGGTCCTTCACACCCTTGGTGCAAATGAAGTTCCCCGACACAACCGTCTCCACTAGAGAGGAAACACGAGGGTCCCGCCCACATCCAGAGGAGCACCGTTTCCGCCTCGTAGCTCGAGATGAGGGATCCTTTCCCTTCTTCTTCAGGAAAGAGTTCCCGGCGTTCCCGTCGCATCTCAAGAGGAGGCCATCTCAACAAGAACGGCGATTGGCACTCCAGGGTCGTGCCACCATTTCAAGAGTCCCCCAGATATCTCAGTCCATTCGAGAGGAACCTCTTAACCCTTCAGCGGCTCGTCTTTCACGCCGAGGATCTACTCACACGAAGGTGGCACGTTGCACAGCCCTGTGGGAAACCCTCGTGGGATAGCCTCGAGGGAAAGCCTCGAGGGAAACCAAAGATCCCTTTATCAACGTGACAGGAAGCGTGACAATACTGCTGCAGCTCGGGAGGAATGCGCACGTGCATGCCCCCACTCGAGACGAGGCCTGACTCCCCTGGGGAGACTCAGAAGCACCCAAGAGCCATGGCAACACTGGAGAGGAATCCTCAGGTTCCGGCCCCGACTCCACACAAGGTCTTAGGCCCCGGCATGGACGGGAGAGGAATCCCGAGATGCCCCCTAGCAACTCGCATGGGGACTGGCCTTTCCTGAGGCCACCAGAGCGGGTCCCTGAGGTCCCCGTCGTAACTCGAGAAGACCTGCCGCAACTCGAGAAAATCCAGGAGGTTCTCCCCTCCAGGCGAGATGAGGCCCATTTCCGCTGAGGCGTCTCGAGGCTGATCACACCTCACCTCTGGAACTTCGAAAGGGTCCTTCACACCCTTGGTGCAAATCAAGAAGTTCCCCGACCTAGCCGTCTCCACTCGAGAGGAATCACGAGGGTCCCGCCCACATCCAGAGGAGCCCCGTTTCCGCCTTGTAGATCGAGATGAGGGATCCTTTCCCTGCTTCGACGGGAAAGACTTCCCGGCGTTCCCGTCGAATCTCAAGAGGAGGCCCTCTCAACAGGAACGGCGAGAGTAACTCCAGAGTTGTGCCACCATTCCAAGAGTCCCCCAGATGTCTCAGTCCATTCCAGAGGAAGCTCTTTTCCCTTCACCGGCTCGTCTTTCACGCCGAGGATCGACTCACACCAAGGTGGCACGTGGCAAAGCCCTGTGGGAGAGCCTCGTGGGAAAGGCTCGAGGGACAGCCTCGAGGGAAAGCCACAGATCCCTTGATCCACGTGACAGGAAGCGTGACACTACTGCTGCAGCTCGGGAGGAAAGCGCACTTGCATGCCCCCACTCGAGACGAGGCCTGACTCCCCTGGGGAGACTCAGAAGCACCCCAAGATCCATGGCAACACTGGAGAGCAATCCTCAGGTTCCGGCCCCGACTCCACACAAGGACTGAGGCCCCGGCATGGACGGGAGAGGAATCCCGAGAGGTCCCCTAGCAACTCGCATGGGGACTGGCCTTTCCTGAGGCCACCAGAGCGGGTCCCTGAGGTCCCCGTCGTAACTCGAGAAGACCTGCCGCAACTCGAGAAAATCCAGGAGGTTCTCCCCTCCAGGCGAGATGAGGCCCATTTCCGCTGAGGCGTCTCGAGGCTGATCACACCTCACCTCTGGAACTTCGAAAGGGTCCTTCACACCCTTGGTGCAAATCAAGAAGTTCCCCGACCTAGCCGTCTCCACTCGAGAGGATTCACGAGGGTCCCGCCCACATCCAGAGGAGCCCCGTTTCCGCCTCGTAGCTCGAGATGAGGGATCCTTTCCCTGCTTCGTCGGGAAAGAGTTCCCGGCGTTCCCGTCGCATCTCAAGAGGAGGCCCTCTCAACAGGAACGGCGAGAGGAACTCCAGGGTCGTGCCACCATTCCAAGAGTCCCCCAGATGTCTCTGTCCATTCCAGAGGAACCACTTTTCCCTTCACCGGCTCGTCTTTCACGCCGAGGATCGACTCACACCAAGGTGGCACGTGGCACAGCCCTGTGGGAAAGCCTCGTGGGAAAGCCTCGAGGGACAGGCTCGAGGGAAAGCCACAGATCCCTTGATCCACGTGACAGGAAGCGTGACACTACTGCTGCAGCTCGGGAGGAAAGCGCACGTGCATGCCCCCACTCGAGACGAGGCCTGACTCCCCTGGGGAGACTCAGAAGCACCCCAAGAGCCATGGCAACACTGGAGAGGAATCCTCAGGTTCCGGCCCCGACTCCACACAAGGACTGAGGCCCCGGCATGGACGGGAGAGGAATCCCGATCGGTTCCCTAGCAACTCGCATGGGGACTGGCCTTTCCTGAGGCCACCAGAGCGGGTTCCTGAGGTCCCCGTCGTAACTCGAGAAGACCTGCCGCAACTCGAGAAAATCCAGGAGGTTCTCCCCTCCAGGCGAGATGAGGCCCATTTCCGCTGAGGCGTCTCGAGGCTGATCACACCTCACCTCTGGAACTTCGAAAGGGTCCTTCACACCCTTGGTGCAAATCAAGAAGTTCCCCGACCTAGCCGTCTCCACTCGAGAGGAATCACGAGGGTCCCGCCCACATCCAGAGGAGCCCCGTTTCCGCCTCGTAGCTCGAGATGAGGGATCCTTTCCCTGCTTCGTCGGGAAAGAGTTCCCGGCGTTCCCGTCGCATCTCAAGAGGAGGCCCTCTCAACAGGAACGGCGAGAGTAACTCCAGGGTCGTGCCACCATTCCAAGAGTCCCCCAGATGTCTCAGTCCATACCAGAGGAACCTCTTTTCCCTTCACCGGCTCGTCTTTCACGCCGAGGATCGACTCACACCAAGGTGGCACGTGGCACAGCCCTGTGGGAAAGCCTCGTGGGAAAGCCTCGAGGGACAGCCTTGAGGGAAAGCCACAGATCCCTTGATCCACGTGACAGGAAGCGTGACACTACTGCTGCAGCTCGGGAGGAAAGCGCACGTGCATGCCCCCACTCGAGACGAGGCCTGAATCCCCTGGGGAGACACAGAAGCACCCCAAGATCCATGGCAACACTGGAGAGGAATCCTCAGGTTCCGGCCCCGACTCCACACAAGGACTGAGGCCCCGGCATGGACGGGAGAGGAATCCCGAGAGGTCCCCTAGCAACTCGCATGGGGACTGGCCTTTCCTGAGGCCACCAGAGCGGGTCCCTGAGGTCCCCGTCGTAACTCGAGAAGACCTGCCGCAACTCGAGAAAATCCAGGAGGTTCTCCCCTCCAGGCGAGATGAGGCCCATTTCCGCTGAGGCGTCTCGAGGCTGATCAAACTTCACCTCTGGAACTTCGAAAGGGTCCTTCACACCCTTGGTGCAAATCAAGAAGTTCCCCGACCTAGCCGTCTCCACTCGAGAGGAATCACGAGGGTCCCGCCCACATCCAGAGGAGCCCCGTTTCCGCCTCGTAGCTCGAGATGAGGGATCCTTTCCCTGCTTCGTCGGGAAAGAGTTCCCGGCGTTCCCGTCGCATCTCAAGAGGAGGCCCTCTCAACAGGAACGGCGAGAGGAACTCCAGGGTCGTGCCACCATTCCAAGAGTCCCCCAGATGTCTCAGTCCATTCCAGAGGAACCTCTTTTCCCTTCACCGGCTCGTCTTTCACGCCGAGGATCGACTCACACCAAGGTGGCACGTGGCACAGCCCTGTGGGAAAGCCTCGTGGGAAAGCCTCGAGGGACAGCCTCGAGGGAAAGCCACAGATCCCTTGATCCACGTGACAGGAAGCGTGACACTACTGCTGCAGCTCGGGAGGAAAGCGCACGTGCATGCCCCCACTCGAGACGAGGCCTGACTCCCCTGGGGAGACTCAGAAGCACCCCAAGATCCATGGCAACACTGGAGAGCAATCCTCAGGTTCCGGCCCCGACTCCACACAAGGACTGAGGCCCTGGCATGGACGGGAGAGGAATCCCGAGAGGTCCCCTAGCAACTCGCATGGGGACTGGCCTTTCCTGAGGCCACCAGAGCGGGTCCCTGAGGTCCCCGTCGTAACTCGAGAAGACCTGCCGCAACTCGAGAAAATCCAGGAGGTTCTCCCCTCCAGGCGAGATGAGGCCCATTTCCGCTGAGGCGTCTCAAGGCTGATCACACCTCACCTCTGGAACTTCGAAACGGTCCTTCACACCCTTGGTGCAAATCAAGAAGTTCCCCGACCTAGCCGTCTCCACTCGAGAGGAATCACGAGGGTCCCGCCCACATCCAGAGGAGCCCCGTTTCCGCCTCGTAGCTCGAGATGAGGGATCCTTTCCCTGCTTCGTCGGGAAAGAGTCCCCGGCGTTCCCGTCGCATCTCAAGAGGAGGCCCTCTCAACAGGAACGGCGAGAGGAACTCCAGGGTCGTGCCACCAATCCAAGAGTCCCCCAGATGTCTCAGTCCATTCCAGAGGAACCTCTTTTCCCTTCACCGGCTCGTCTTTCACGCCGAGGATCGACTCACACCAAGGTGGCACGTGGCACAGCCCTGTGGGAAAGCCTCGTGGGAAAGCCTCGAGGGACAGCCTCGAGGGAAAGCCACAGATCCCTTGATCCACGTGACAGGAAGCGTGACACTACTGCTGCAGCTCGGGAGGAAAGCGCACGTGCATGCCCCCACTCGAGACGAGGCCTGACTCCCCTGGGGAGACTCAGAAGCACCCCAAGATCCATGGCAACACTGGAGAGGAATCCTCAGGTTCCGGCCCCGACTCCACACAAGGACTGAGGCCCCGGCATGGACGGGAGAGGAATCCCGAGAGGTCCCCTTGCAACTCGCATGGGGACTGGCCTTTCCTGAGGCCACCAGAGCGGGTCCCTGAGGTCCCCGTCGTAACTCGAGAAGACCTGCCGCAACTCGAGAAAATCCAGGAGGTTCTCCCCTCCAGGCGAGATGAGGCCCATTTCCGCTGATGCGTCTCGAGGCTGACCACACCTCACCTCTGGAACTTCGAAAGGGTCCTTCACACCCTTGGTGCAAATCAAGAAGTTCCCCGACCTAGCCGTCTCCACTCGAGAGGAATCACGAGGGTCCCGCCCACATCCAGAGGAGCCCCGTTTCCGCCTCGTAGCTCGAGATGAGGGATCCTTTCCCTGCTTCGTCGGGAAAGAGTTCCCGGCGTTCCCGTCGCATCTCAAGAGGAGGCCCTCTCAACAGGAACGGCGAGAGGAACTCCAGGGTCGTGCCACCATTCCAAGAGTCCCCCAGATGTCTCAGTCCATTCCAGAGGAACCTCTTTTCCCTTCACCGGCTCGTCTTTCACGCCGAGGATCGACTCACACCAAGGTGGCACGTGGCACAGCCCTGTGGGAAAGCCTCGTGGGAAAGCCTCGAGGGACAGCCTCGAGGGAAAGCCACAGATCCCTTGATCCACGTGACAGGAAGCGTGACACTACTGCTGCAGCTCGGGAGGAAAGTGCACGTGCATGCCCCCACTCGAGACGAGGCCTGACTCCCCTGGGGAGACTCAGAAGCACCCCAAGATCCATGGCAACACTGGAGAGGAATCCTCAGGTTCCGGCCCCGACTCCACACAAGGACTGAGGCCCCGGCATGGACGGGAGAGGAATCCCGAGAGGTCCCCTAGCAACTCGCATGGGGACTGGCCTTTCCTGAGGCCACCAGAGCGGGTCCCTGAGGTCCCCGTCGTAACTCGAGAAGACCTGCCGCAACTCGAGAAAATCCAGGAGGTTCTCCCCTCCAGGCGAGATGAGGCCGATTTCCGCTGAGGCGTCTCGAGGCTGATCACACCTCACCTCTGGAACTTCGAAAGGGTCCTTCACACCCTTGGTGCAAATCAAGAAGTTCCCCGACCTAGCCGTCTCCACTCGAGAGGAATCACGAGGGTCCCGCCCACATCCAGAGGAGCCCCGTTTCCGCCTCGTAGCTCGAGATGAGGGATCCTTTCCCTGCTTCGTCGGGAAAGAGTCCCCGGCGTTCCCGTCGCATCTCAAGAGGAGGCCCTCTCAACAGGAACGGCGAGAGGAACTCCAGGGTCGTGCCACCATTCCAAGAGTCCCCCAGATGTCTCAGTCCATTCCAGAGGAACCTCTTTTCCCTTCACCGGCTCGTCTTTCACGCCGAGGATCGACTCACACCAAGGTGGCACGTGGCACAGCCCTGTGGGAAAGCCTCGTGGGAAAGCCTCGAGGGACAGCCTCGAGGGAAAGCCACAGATCCCTTGATCCACGTGACAGGAAGCGTGACACTACTGCTGCAGCTCGGGAGGAAAGCGCACGTGCATGCCCCCACTGGAGACGAGGCCTGACTCCCCTGGGGAGACTCAGAAGCACCCCAAGATCCATGGCAACACTGGAGAGGAATCCTCAGGTTCCGGCCCCGACTCCACACAAGGACTGAGGCCCCGGCATGGACGGGAGAGGAATCCCGAGAGGTCCCCTAGCAACTCGCATGGGGACTGGCCTTTCCTGAGGCCACCAGAGCGGGTCCCTGAGGTCCCCGTCGTAACTCGAGAAGACCTGCCGCAACTCGAGAAAATCCAGGAGGTTCTCCCCTCCAGGCGAGATGAGGCCCATTTCCGCTGAGGCGTCTCGAGGCTGATCACACCTCACCTCTGGAACTTCGAAAGGGTCCTTCACACCCTTGGTGCAAATCAAGAAGTTCCCCGACCTAGCCGTCTCCACTCGAGAGGAATCACGAGGGTCCCGCCCACATCCAGAGGAGCCCCGTTTCCGCCTCGTAGCTCGAGATGAGGGATCCTTTCCCTGCTTCGTCGGGAAAGAGTCCCCGGCGTTCCCGTCGCATCTCAAGAGGAGGCCCTCTCAACAGGAACGGCGAGAGGAACTCCAGGGTCGTGCCACCAATCCAAGAGTCCCCCAGATGTCTCAGTCCATTCCAGAGGAACCTCTTTTCCCTTCACCGGCTCGTCTTTCACGCCGAGGATCGACTCACACCAAGGTGGCACGTGGCTCAGCCCTGTGGGAAAGCCTCGTGGGAAAGCCTCGAGGGACAGCCTCGAGGGAAAGCCACAGATCCCTTGATCCACGTGACAGGAAGCGTGACACTACTGCTGCAGCTCGGGAGGAAAGCGCACGTGCATGCCCCCACTCGAGACGAGGCCTGACTCCCCTGGGGAGACTCAGAAGCACCCCAAGATCCATGGCAACACTGGAGAGCAATCCTCAGGTTCCGGCCCCGACTCCACACAAGGACTGAGGCCCCGGCATGGACGGGAGAGGAATCCCGAGAGGTCCCCTAGCAACTCACATGGGGAATGGCCTTTCCTGAGGCCACCAGAGCGGGTCCCTGAGGTCCCCGTCGTAACTCGAGAAGACCATAACTCGAGAAGACCTGCCGCAACTGGAGAAAATCCAGGAGGTTCTCCCCTCCAGGCGAGATGAGGCCCATTTCCGCTGAGGCGTCTCGAGGCTGATCACACCTCACCTCTGGAACTTCGAAAGGGTCCTTCACACCCTTGGTGCAAATCAAGAAGTTCCCCGACATACCCGTCTCCACTCGAGAGGAATCACGACGGTCCCGCCCACATCCAGAGGAGCCCCGTTTCCGCCTCGTAGCTCGAGATGAGGGATCCTTTCCCTGCTTCGTCGGGAAAGAGTTCCCGGCGTTCCCGTCGCATCTCAAGAGGAGGCCCTCTCAACAGGAACGGCGAGAGGAACTCCAGGGTCGTGCCACCATTCCAAGAGTCCCCCAGATGTCTCAGTCCATTCCAGAGGAACCTCTTTTCCCTTCACCGGCTCGTCTTTCACGCCGAGGATCGACTCACACCAAGGTGGCACGTGGCACAGCCCTGTGGGAAAGCCTCGTGGGAAAGCCTCGAGGGACAGCCTCGAGGGAAAGCCACAGATCCCTTGATCCACGTGACAGGAAGCGTGACACTACTGCTACAGCTCGGGAGGAAAGCGCTCGTGCATGCCCCCACTCAAGACGAGGCCTGACTCCCCTGGGGAGACTCAGAAGCACCCCAAGATCCATGGCAACACTGGAGAGCAATCCTCAGGTTCCGGCCCCGACTCCACACAAGGACTGAGGCCCCGGCATGGACGGGAGAGGAATCCCGAGAGGTCCCCTAGCAACTCGCATGGGGACTGGCCTTTCCTGAGGCCACCAGAGCGGGTCCCTGAGGTCCCCGTCGTAACTCGAGAAGACCTGCCGCAACTGGAGAAAATCCAGGAGGTTCTCCCCTCCAGGCGAGATGAGGCCCATTTCCGCTGAGGCGTCTCGAGGCTGATCACACCTCACCTCTGGAACTTCGAAAGGGTCCTTCACACCCTTGGTGCAAATCAAGAAGTTCCCCGACCTAGCCGTCTCCACTCGAGAGGAATCACGAGGGTCCCGCCCACATCCAGAGGAGCCCCGTTTCCGCCTCGTAGCTCGAGATGAGGGATCCTTTCCCTGCTTCGTCGGGAAAGAGTTCCCGGCGTTCCCGTCGCATCTCAAGAGGAGGCCCTCTCAACAGGAACGGCGAGAGGAACTCCAGGGTCGTGCCACCATTCCAAGAGTCCCCCAGATGTCTCAGTCCATTCCAGAGCAACCTCTTTTCCCTTCACCGGCTCGTCTTTCACGCCGAGGATCGACTCACACCAAGGTGGCACGTGGCACAGCCCTGTGGGAAAGCCTCGTGGGAAAGCCTCGAGGGACAGCCTCGAGGGAAAGCCACAGATCCCTTGATCCACGTGACAGGAAGCGTGACACTACTGCTGCAGCTCGGGAGGAAAGCGCACGTGCATGCCCCCACTCGAGACGAGGCCTGACTCCCCTGGGGAGACTCAGAAGTACCCCAAGATCCATGGCAACACTGGAGAGGAATCCTCAGGTTCCGGCCCCGACTCCACACAAGGACTGAGGCCCCGGCATGGATGGGAGAGGAATCCCGTGAGGTCCCCTAGCAACTCGCATGGGGACTGGCCTTTCCTGAGGCCACCAGAGCGGGTCCCTGAGGTTCCCGTCGTAACTCGAGAAGACCTGCCGCAACTCGAGAAAATCCAGGAGGTTCTCCCCTCCAGGCGAGATGAGGCCCATTTACGCTGAGGCGTCTCGAGGCTGATCACACCTCACCTCTGGAACTTCGAAAGGGTCCTTCACACCCTTGGTGCAAATCAAGATGTTCCCCGACATACCCGTCTCCCCTCGGTAGGAATCACGAGGGTCCCGCCCACATCCAGAGGAGCCCCGTTTCCGCCTCGTAGCTCGAGATGAGGGATCCTTTCCCTGCTTCGTCGGGAAAGAGTTCCCGGTGTTCCCGTCGCATCTCAAGAGGAGGCCCTCTCAACAGGAACGGCGAGAGGAACTCCAGGGTCGTGCCACCATTCCAAGAGTCCCCCAGATGTCTCAGTCCATTCCAGAGGAACCTCTTTTCCCTTCACCGGCTCGTCTTTCACGCCGAGGATCGACTCACACCAAGGTGGCACGTGGCACAGCCCTGTGGGAAAGCCTCGTGGGAAAGCCTCGAGGGACAGCCTCGAGGGAAAGCCACAGATGCCTTGATCCACGTGACAGGAAGCGTGACACTACTGCTGCAGCTCGGGAGGAAAGCGCACGTGCATGCCCCCACTCGAGACGAGGCCTGACTCCCCTGGGGAGACTCAGAAGCACCCCAAGATCCATGGCAACACTGGAGAGGAATCCTCAGGTTCCGTCCCCGAATCCACACAAGGACTGAGGCCCCGGCATGGATGGGAGAGGAATCCCGAGAGGTCCCCTAGCAACTCGCATGGGGACTGGCCTTTCCTGAGGCCACCAGAGCGGGTCCCTGAGGTCCCCGTCGTAACTCGAGAAGACCTGCCGCAACTCGAGAAAATCCAGGAGGTTCTCCCCTCCAGTCGAGATGAGGCCCATTTCCGCTGAGGCGTCTCGAGGCTGATCACACCTCACCTCTGGAACTTCGAAAGGGTCCTTCACACCCTTGGTGCAAATCAAGAAGTTCCCCGACCTAGCCGTCTCCACTTGAGAGGAATCACGAGGGTCCCGCCCACATCCAGAGGAGCCCCGTTTCCGCCTCGTAGCTCGAGATGAGGGATCCTTTCCCTGCTTCGTCGGGAAAGAGTTCCCGGCGTTCCCGTCGCATCTCAAGAGGAGGCCCTCTCAACAGGAACGGCGAGAGGAACTCCAGGGTCGTGCCACCATTCCAAGAGTCGCCCAGATGTCTCAGTCCATTCCAGAGGAACCTCTTTTCCCTTCAGCGGCTCGTCTTTCACGCCGAGGATCGACTCACACCAAGGTGGCACGTGGCACAGCCCTGTGGGAAACCTCGTGGGAATGCCTCGAGGGACAGCCTCGAGGGAAAGCCACAGATCCCTTGATCCACGTGACAGGAAGCGTGACACTACTGCTGCAGCTCGGGAGGAAAGCGCACGTGCATGCCCCCACTCGAGACGAGGCCTGACTCCCCTGGGGAGACTCAGAAGCACCCCAAGATCCATGGCAACACTGGAGAGGAATCCTCAGGTTCCGGCCCCGACTCCACACAAGGACTGAGGCCCCGGCATGGACGGGAGAGGAATCCCGAGCGGTCCCCTAGCAACTCGCATGGGGACTGGCCTTTCCTGAGGCCACCAGAGCGGGTCCCTGTGGTCCCCGTCGTAACACAAGAAGACCTGCCGCAGCTCGAGAAAATCCAGGAGGTTCTCCCCTCCAGGCGAGATGAGGCCCATTTCCGCTGAGGCGTCTCGAGGCTGATCACACCTCACCTCTGGAACTTCGAAACGGTCCTTCACACCCTTGATGCAAATCAAGAAGTTCCCCGACCTAGCCGTCTCCACTCGAGAGGAATCACGGGGGTCCCGCCCACATCCAGAGGAGCCCCGTTTCCGCCTCGTAGCTCGAGATGAGGGATCCTTTCCCTGCTTCGTCGGGAAAGAGTTCCCGGCGTTCCCGTCGCATCTCAAGAGGAGGCCCTCTCAACAGGAACGGCGAGAGGAACTCCAGGGTCGTGCCACCATTCCAAGAGTCCCCCAGATGTCTCAGTCCATTCCAGAGGAACCTCTTTTCCCTTCACCGGCTCGTCTTTCACGCCGAGGATCGACTCACACCAAGGTGGCACGTGGCACAGCCCTGTGGGAAAGCCTCGTGGGAAAGCCTCGAGGGACAGCCTCGAGGGAAAGCCACAGATCCCTTGATCCACGTGACAGGAAGCGTGACACTACTGCTGCAGCTCGGGAGGAAAGCGCACGTGCATGCCCCCACTCGAGACGAGGCCTGACTCCCCTGGGGAGACTCAGAAGCACCCCAAGATCCATGGCAACACTGGAGAGCAATCCTCAGGTTCCGGCCCCGACTCCACACAAGGACTGAGTGTCCGGCATGGACGGGAGAGGAATCCCGAGAGGTCCCCTAGCAACTCGCATGGGGACTGGCCTTTCCTGAGGCCACCAGAGCGGGTCCCTGAGGTCCCCGTCGTAACTCGAGAAGACCTGCCGCAACTCGAGAAAATCCAGGAGGTTCTCCCCTCCAGGCGAGATGAGGCCCATTTCCGCTGAGGCGTCTCGAGGCTGATCACACCTCACCTCTGGAACTTCGAAACGGTCCTTCACACCCTTGATGCAAATCAAGAAGTTCCCCGACCTAGCCGTCTCCACTCGAGAGGAATCACGAGGGTCCCGCCCACATCCAGAGGAGCCCCGTTTCCGCCTCGTAGCTCGAGATGAGGGATCCTTTCCCTGCTTCGTCGGGAAAGAGTTCCCGGCGTTCCCGTCGCATCTCAAGAGGAGGCCCTCTCAACAGGAACGGCGAGAGGAACTCCAGGGTCGTCCACCATTCCAAGAGTCCCCCAGATGTCTCAGTCCATTCCAGAGGAACCTCTTTTCCCTTCACCGGCTCGTCTTTCACGCCGAGGATCGACTCACACCAAGGTGGCACGTGGCACAGCCCTGTGGGAAAGCCTCGAGGAACAGCCTCGAGGGAAAGCCACAGATCCCTTGATCCACGTGACAGGAAGCGTGACACTAATGCTGCAGCTCGGGAGGAAAGCGCACGTGCATGCCCCCACTCGAGACGAGGCCTGACTCCCCTGGGGAGACTCAGAAGCACCCCAAGATCCATGGCAACACTGGAGAGGAATCCTCAGGTTCCGGCCCCGACTCCACACAAGGACTGAGGCCCCGGCATGGACGGGAGAGGAATCCCGAGCGGTCCCCTAGCAACTCGCATGGGGACTGGCCTTTCCTGAGGCCACCAGAGCGGGTCCCTGAGGTCCCCGTCGTAACTCGAGAAGACCTGCCGCAACTCGAGAAAATCCAGGACGTTCTCCCCTCCAGGCGAGATGAGGCCCATTTCCGCTGAGGCGTCTCGAGGCTGATCACACCTCACCTCTGGAACTTCGAAAGGGTCCTTCACACCCTTGGTGCAAATCAAGAAGTTCCCCGACCTAGCCGTCTCCACTCGAGAGGAATCACGAGGGTCCCGCCCACATCCAGAGGAGCCCCGTTTCCGCCTCGTAACTCGAGATGAGGGATCCTTTCCCTGCTTCGTCGAGAAAGAGTTCCCTGCGTTCCCGTCGCATCTCAAGAGGAGGCCCTCTCAACAGGAACGGCGAGAGGAACTCCAGGGTCGTGCCACCATTCCAAGAGTCCCCCAGATGTCTCAGTCCATTCCAGAGGAACCTCTTTTCCCTTCACCGGCTCGTCTTTCACGCCGAGGATCGACTCACACCAAGGTGGCACGTGGCACAGCCCTGTGGGAAAGCCTCGTGGGAAAGCCTCGAGGGACAGCCTCGAGGGAAAGCCACAGATCCCTTGATCCACGTGACAGGAAGCGTGACACTAATGCTGCAGCTCGGGAGGAAAGCGCACGTGCATGCCCCCACTCGAGACGAGGCCTGACTCCCCTGGGGAGACTCAGAAGCACCCCAAGATCCATGGCAACACTGGAGAGGAATCCTCAGGTTCCGGCCCCGACTCCACACAAGGACTGAGGCCCCGGCATGGACGGGAGAGGAATCCCGAGCGGTCCCCTAGCAACTCGCATGGGGACTGGCCTTTCCTGAGGCCACCAGAGCGGGTCCCTGAGGTCCCCGTCGTAACTCGAGAAGACCTGCCGCAACTCGAGAAAATCCAGGACGTTCTCCCCTCCAGGCGAGATGAGGCCCATTTCCGCTGAGGCGTCTCGAGGCTGATCACACCTCACCTCTGGAACTTCGAAAGGGTCCTTCACACCCTTGGTGCAAATCAAGAAGTTCCCCGACCTAGCCGTCTCCACTCGAGAGGAATCACGAGGGTCCCGCCCACATCCAGAGGAGCCCCGTTTCCGCCTCGTAACTCGAGATGAGGGATCCTTTCCCTGCTTCGTCGGGAAAGAGTTCCCGGCGTTCCCGTCGCATCTCAAGAGGAGGCCCTCTCAACAGGAACGGCGAGAGGAACTCCAGGGTCGTGCCACCATTCCAAGAGTCCCCCAGATGTCTCAGTCCATTCCAGAGGAACCTCTTTTCCCTTCACCGGCTCGTCTTTCACGCCGAGGATCGACTCACACCAAGGTGGCCTTTGGCACAGCCCTGTGGGAAAGCCTCGTGGGAAAGCCTCGAGGGACAGCCTCGAGGGAAAGCCACAGATCCATTGATCCACGTGACAGGAAGCGTGACACTACTGCTGCAGCTCGGGAGGAAAGCGCACGTGCATGCCCCCACTCGAGACGAGGGCTGACTCCCCTGGGGAGACTCAGAAGCACCCCAAGATCCATGGCAACACTGGAGAGCAATCCTCAGGTTCCGGCCCCGACTCCACACAAGGACTGAGGCCCCGGCATGGACGGGAGAGGAATCCCGAGAGGTCCGCTAGCAAGACGCATTTGGACTGGCCTTTCCTGAGGCCACCAGAGCGGGTCCCTGTGGTCCCCGTCGTAACACAAGAAGACCTGCCGCAGCTCGAGAAAATCCAGGAGGTTCTCCCCTCCAGGCGAGATGAGGCCCATTTCCGCTGAGGCGTCTCGAGGCTGATCACACCTCACCTCTGGAACTTCGAAACGGTCCTTCACACCCTTGATGCAAATCAAGAAGTTCCCCGACCTAGCCGTCTCCACTCGAGAGGAATCACGAGGGTCCCGCCCACATCCAGAGGAGCCCCGTTTCCGCCTCGTAGCTCGAGATGAGGGATCCTTTCCCTGCTTCTTCGGGAAAGAGTTCCCGGCGTTCCCGTCGCATCTCAAGAGGAGGCCCTCTCAACAGGAACGGCGAGAGGAACTCCAGGGTCGTGCCACCATTCCAAGAGTCCCCCAGATGTCTCAGTCCATTCCAGAGGAACCTCTTTTCCCTTCACCGGCTCGTCTTTCACGCCGAGGATCGACTCACACCAAGGTGGCACGTGGCACAGCCCTGTGGGAAAGCCTCGTGGGAAAGCCTCGAGGGACAGCCTCGAGGGAAAGCCACAGATCCCTTGATCCAGGTGACAGGAAGCGTGACACTACTGCTGCAGCTCGGGAGGAAAGCGCACGTGCATGCCCCACTCGAGACGAGGCCTGACTCCCCTGGGGAGACTCAGAAGCACCCCAAGATCCATGGCAACACTGGAGAGCAATCCTCAGGTTCCGGCCCCGACTCCACACAAGGACTGAGGCCCCGGCATGGACGGGAGAGGAATCCCGAGAGGTCCCCTAGCAACTCGCATGGGGACTGGCCTTTCCTGAGGCCACCAGAGCGGGTCCCTGAGGTCCCCGTCGTAACTCGAGAAGACCTGCCGCAACTCGAGAAAATCCAGGAGGTTCTCCCCTCCAGGCGAGATGAGGCCCATTTCCGCTGAGGCGTCTCGAGGCTGATCACACCTCACCTCTGGAACTTCGAAACGGTCCTTCACACCCTTGGTGCAAATCAAGAAGTTCCCCGACCTAGCCGTCTCCACTCGAGAGGAATCACGAGGGTCCCGCCCACATCCAGAGGAGCCCCGTTTCCGCCTCGTAGCTCGAGATGAGGTATCCTTTCCCTGCTTCGTCGAGAAAGAGTTCCCGGCGTTCCCGTCGCATCTCAAGAGGAGGCCCTCTCAACAGGAACGGCGAGAGGAACTCCAGGGTCGTGCCACCATTCCAAGAGTCCCCCAGATGTCTCAGTCCATTCCAGAGGAACCTCTTTTCCCTTCACCGGCTCGTCTTTCACGCCGAGGATCGACTCACACCAAGGTGGCACGTGGCACAGCCCTGTGGGAAAGCCTCGTGGGAAAGCCTCGAGGGACAGCCTCGAGGGAAAGCCACAGATCCCTTGATCCACGTGACAGGAAGCGTGACACTACTGCTGCAGCTCGGGAGGAAAGCGCACGTGCATGCCCCACTCGAGACGAGGCCTGACTCCCCTGGGGAGACTCAGAAGCACCCCAAGATCCATGGCAACACTGGAGAGCAATCCTCAGGTTCCGGCCCCGACTCCACACAAGGACTGAGGCCCCGGCATGGACGGGAGAGGAATCCCGAGAGGTCCCCTAGCAACTCGCATGGGGACTGGCCTTTCCTGAGGCCACCAGAGCGGGTCCCTGAGGTCCCCGTCGTAACTCGAGAAGACCTGCCGCAACTCGAGAAAATCCAGGAGGTTCTCCCCTCCAGGCGAGATGAGGCCCATTTCCGCTGAGGCGTCTCGAGGCTGATCACACCTCACCTCTGGAACTTCGAAACGGTCCTTCACACCCTTGGTGCAAATCAAGAAGTTCCCCGACCTAGCCGTCTCCACTCGAGAGGAATCACGAGAGTCCCGCCCACATCCAGAGGAGCCCCGTTTCCGCCTCGTAGCTCGAGATGAGGGATCCTTTCCCTGCTTCGTCGGGAAAGAGTTCCCGGCGTTCCCGTCGCATCTCAAGAGGAGGCCCTCTCAACAGGAACGGCGAGAGGAACTCCAGGGTCGTGCCACCATTCCAAGAGTCCCCCAGATGTCTCAGTCCATTCCAGAGGAACCTCTTTTCCCTTCACCGGCTCGTCTTTCACGCCGAGGATCGACTCACACCAAGGTGGCACGTGGCACGGCCCTGTGGGAAAGCCTCGTGGGAAAGCCTCGAGGGACAGCATCGAGGGAAAGCCACAGATCCCTTGATCCACGTGACAGGAAGCGTGACACTACTGCTGTAGCTCGGGAGGAAAGCACACGTGCATGCCCCCACTCGAGACGAGGCCTGACTCCCCTGGGGAGACTCAGAAGCACCCCAAGATCCATGGCAACACTGGAGAGGAATCCTCAGGTTCCGGGCCCGACTCCACACAAGGACTGAGGCCCCGGCATGGACGGGAGAGGAATCCCGAGTGGTCCCCTAGCAACTCGCATGGGGACTGGCCTTTCCTGAGGCCACCAGAGCGGGTCCCTGAGGTCCCCGTCGTAACTCGAGAAGACCTGCCGCAACTCGAGAAAATCCAGGAGGTTCTCCCCTCCAGGCGAGATGAGGCCCATTTCCGCTGAGGCGTCTCGAGGCTGATCACACCTCACCTCTGGAACTTCGAAAGGGTCCTTCACACCCTTGGTGCAAATCAAGAAGTTCCCCGACCTAGCCGTCTCCACTCGAGAGGAATCACGAGGGTCCCGCCCACATCCAGAGGAGCCCCGTTTCCGCCTCGTAGCTCGAGATGAGGTATCCTTTCCCTGCTTCGTCGAGAAAGAGTTCCCGGCGTTCCCGTCGCATCTCAAGAGGAGGCCCTCTCAACAGGAACGGCGAGAGGAACTCCAGGGTCGTGCCACCATTCCAAGAGTCCCCCAGATGTCTCAGTCCATTCCAGAGGAACCTCTTTTCCCTTCACCGGCTCGTCTTTCACGCCGAGGATCGACTCACACCAAGGTGGCACGTGGCACAGCCCTGTGGGAAAGCCTCGTGGGAAAGCCTCGAGGGACAGCCTCGAGGGAAAGCCACAGATCCCTTGATCCACGTGACAGGAAGCGTGACACTACTGCTGCAGCTCGGGAGGAAAGCGCACGTGCATGCCCCCACTCGAGACGAGGCCTGACTCCCCTGGGGAGACTCAGAAGCACCCCAAGATCCATGGCAACACTGGAGAGCAATCCTCAGGTTCCGGCCCCGACTCCACACAAGGACTGAGGCCCCGGCATGGTCGGGAGAGGAATCCCGAGAGGTCCCCTAGCAAGACGCATTTGGACTGGCCTTTCCTGAGGCCACAAGAGCGGGTCCCTGTGGTCCCCGTCGTAACACAAGACGACCTGCCGCAGCTCGAGAAAATCCAGGAGGTTCTCCCCTCCAGGCGAGATGAGGCCCATTTCCGCTGAGGCGTCTCGAGGCTGATCACACCTCACCTCTGGAACTTCGAAACGGTCCTTCACACCCTTGATGCAAATCAAGAAGTTCCCCGACCTAGCCGTCTCCACTCGAGAGGAATCACGAGGGTCCCGCCCACATCCAGAGGAGCCCCGTTTCCGCCTCGTAGCTCGAGATGAGGGATCCTTTCCCTGCTTCGTCGGGAAAGAGTTCCCGGCGTTCCCGTCGCATCTCAAGAGGAGGCCCTCTCAACAGGAACGGCGAGAGGAACTCCAGGGTCGTGCCACCATTCCAACAGTCCCCCAGATGTCTCAGTCCATTCCAGAGGAACCTCTTTTCCCTTCACCGGCTCGTCTTTCACGCCGAGGATCGACTCACACCAAGGTGGCACGTGGCACAGCCCTGTGGGAAAGCCTCGTGGGAAAGCCTCGAGGGACAGCCTCGAGGGAAAGCCACAGATCCCTTGATCCACGTGAAAGGAAGCGTGACTCTACTGCTGCAGCTCGGGAGGAAAGCGCACGTGCATGCCCCCACTCGAGACGAGGCCTGACTCCCCTGGGGAGACTCAGAAGCACCCCAAGATCCATGGCAACACTGGAGAGCAATCCTCAGGTTCCGGCCCCGACTCCACACAAGGACTGAGGCCCCGGCATGGACGGGAGTGGAATCCCGAGAGGTCCCCTAGCAACTCGCATGGGGACTGGCCTTTCCTGAGGCCACCAGAGCGGGTCCCTGAGGTCCCCGTCGTAACTCGAGAAGACCTGCCGCAACTCGAGAAAATCCAGGAGGTTCTCCCCTCCAGGCGAGATGAGGCCCATTTCCGCTGAGGCGTCTCGAGGCTGATCACACCTCACCTCTGGAACTTCGAAAGGCTCCTTCACACCCTTGGTGCAAATCAAGAAGTTCCCCGACCTAGCCGTCTCCACTCGAGAGGAATCACGAGGGTCCCGCCCACATCCAGAGGAGCCCCGTTTCCGCCTCGTAGCTCGAGATGAGGGATCCTTTCCCTGCTTCGTCGGGAAAGAGTTCCCGGTGTTCCCGTCGCATCTCAAGAGGAGGCCCTCTCAACAGGAACGGCGAGAGGAACTCCAGGGTCGTGCCACCATTCCAAGAGTCCCCCAGATGTCTCAGTCCATTCCAGAGGAACCTCTTTTCCCTTCACCGGCTCGTCTTTCACGCGGAGGATCGACTCACACCAAGGTGGCACGTGGCACAGCCCTGTGGGAAAGCCTCGTGGGAAAGCCTCGAGGAACAGCCTCGAGGGAAAGCCACAGATCCCTTGATCCACGTGACAGGAAGCGTGACACTACTGCTGCAGCTCGGGAGGAAAGCGCACGTGCATGCCCCCACTCGAGACGAGGCCTGACTCCCCTGGGGAGACTCAGAAGCACCCCAAGATCCATGGCAACACTGGAGAGGAATCCTCAGGTTCCGGCCCCGAATCCACACAAGGACTGAGGCCCCGGCATGGACGGGAGAGGAATCCCGAGCGGCCCCCAGCAACTCGCATGGGGACTGGCCTTTCCTGAGGCCACCAGAGCGGGTCCCTGAGGTCCCCGTCGTAACTCGAGAAGACCTGCCGCAACTCGAGAATATCCAGGACGTTCTCCCCTCCAGGCGAGATGAGGCCCATTTCCGCTGAGGCGTCTCGAGGCTGATCACACCTCACCTCTGGAACTTCGAAAGGGTCCTTCACAACCTTGGTGCAAATCAAGAAGTTCCCCGACCAAGCCGTCTCCACTCGAGAGGAATCACGAGGGTCCCGCCCACATCCAGAGGAGCCCCGTTTCCACCTCGTAGCTCGAGATGAGGGATCCTTTCCCTGCTTCGTCGGGAAAGAGTTCCCGGCGTTCCCGTCGCATCTCAAGAGGAGGCCCTCTCAACAGGAACAGCGAGAGGAACTCCAGGGTCGTGCCACCATTCCAAGAGACCCCAGATGTCTCAGTCCATTCCAGAGGAATCTCTTTTCCCTTCACCGGCTCGTCTTTCACGCCGAGGATCGACTCACACCAAGGTGGAACGTGGCACAGCCCTGTGGGAAAGCCTCGTGGGAAAGCCTCGAGGGACAGCCTCGAGGGAAAGCCACAGATCCCTTGATCCACGTGACAGGAAGCGTGACACTACTGCTGCAGCTCGGGAGGAAAGCGCACGTGCATGCCACCACTCGAGACGAGGCCTGACTCCCCTGGGGAGACTCAGAAGCACCCCAAGATCCATGGCAACACTGGAGAGCAATCCTCAGGTTCCGGCCCCGACTCCACACAAGGACTGAGGCCCCGGCATGGACGGGAGAGGAATCCCGAGAGGTCCCCTAGCAAGACGCATGGGGACTGGCCTTTCCTGAGGCCACCAGAGCGGGTCCCTGTGGTCCCCGTCGTAACTCGAGAAGACCTGCCGCAACTCGAGAAAATCCAGGAGGTTCTCCCCTCCACGCGAGATGAGGCCCATTTCCGCTGAGGCGTCTCGAGGCTGATCACACCTCACCTCTGGAACTTCGAAACGGTCCTTCACACCCTTGGTGCAAATCAAGAAGTTCCCGACATACCCGTCTCCACTCGAGAGGAATCACGAGGGTCCCGCCCACATCCAGAGGAGCCCCGTTTCCGCCTCGTAGCTCGAGATGAGGGATCCTTTCCCTGCTTCGTCGGGAAAGAGTTCCCGGCGTTCCCGTCGCATCTCAAGTGGAGGCCCTCTCAACAGGAACGGCGAGAGGAACTCCAGGGTCGTGCCACCATTCCAAGAGTCCCCCAGATGTCTCAGTCCATTCCAGAGAAACCTCTTTTCCCTTCACCGGCTCGTCTTTCACGCCGAGGATCGACTCACACCAAGGTGGCACGTGGCACAGCCCTGTGGGAAAGCCTCGTGGGAAAGCCTCGAGGGACAGCCTCGAGGGAAAGCCACAGATCCCTTGATCCACGTGACAGGAAAGGTGACACTACTGCTGCAGCTCGGGAGGAAAGCGCACGTGCATGCCCCCACTCGAGACGAGGCCTGACTCCCTTGGGGAGACTCAGAAGCACCCCAAGATCCATGGCAACACTGGAGAGGAATCCTCAGGTTCCGGCCCCGACTCCACACAAGGACTGAGGCCCCGGCATGGACGGAAGAGGAATCCCGAGTGGTCCCCTAGCAACTCGCATGGGGAATGGCCTTTCCTGAGGGCACCAGAGCAGGTCCCTGAGGTCCCCGTCGTAACTCGAGAAGACCTGCCGCAACTCGAGAAAATCCAGGAGGTTCTCCCCTCCAGGCGAGATGAGGCCCATTTCCACTGAGGCGTCTCGAGGCTGATCACACCTCACCTCTGGAACTTCGAAAGGGTCCTTCACACCCTTGGTGCAAATCAAGGAGTTCCCCGACCTAGCCGTCTCCACTCGAGAGGAATCACGAGGGTCCCGCGCCCATCCAGAGGAGCCCCGTTTCCGCCTCGTAGCTCGAGATGAGGGATCCTTTCCCTGCTTCGTCGGGAAAGAGTCCCCGGCGTTCCCGTCGCATCTCAAGAGGAGGCCCTCTCAACAGGAACGGCGAGAGGAACTCCAGGGTCGGCCACCATTCCAAGAGTCCCCCAGATGTCTCAGTCCATTCCAGAGGAACCTCTTTTCCCTTCACCGGCTCGTCTTTCACGCGGAGGATCGACTCACACCAAGGTGGCACGTGGCACAGCCCTGTGGGAAAGCCTCGTGGGAAAGCCTCGAGGAACAGCCTCGAGGGAAAGCCACAGATCCCTTGATCCAGGTGACAGGAAGCGTGACACTACTGCTGCAGCTCGGGAGGAAAGCGCACGTGCATGCCCCCACTCGAGACGAGGCCTGACTCCCCTGGGGAGACTCAGAAGCACCCCAAGATCCATGGCAACACTGGAGAGGAATCCTCAGGTTCCGGGCCCAACTCCACACAAGGACTGAGGCCCCGGCATGGACGGGAGAGGAATCCCGAGAGGTCCCCTAGCAACTCGCATGGGGACTGGCCTTTCCTGAGGCCACCAGAGCGGGTCCCTGAGGTCCCCGTCGTAACTCGAGAAGACCTGCCGCAACTTGAGAAAATCCAGGAGGTTCTCCCCTCCAGGCGAGATGAGGCCCATTTCCGCTGAGGCGTCTCGAGGCTGATCACACCTCACCTCTGGAACTTCGAAAGGCTCCTTCACACCCTTGGTGCAAATCAAGAAGTTCCCCGACCTAGCCGTCTCCACTCGAGAGGAATCACGAGGGTCCCGCCCACATCCAGAGGAGCCCCGTTTCGGCCTCGTAGCTCGAGATGAGGGATCCTTTCCCTGCTTCGTCGGGAAAGAGTTCCCGGCGTTCCCGTCGCATCTCAAGAGGAGGCCCTCTCAACAGGAACGGCGAGAGGAACTCCAGGGTCGTGCCACCATTCCAAGAGTCCCCCAGATGTCTCAGTCCATTCCAGAGGAACCTCTTTTCCCTTCACCGGCTCGTCTTTCACGCCGAGGATCGACTCACACCAAGGTGGCACGTGGCACAGCCCTGTGGGAAAGCCTCGTGGGAAAGCCTCGAGGGACAGCCTCGAGGGAAAGCCACAGATCCCTTGATCCACGTGACAGGAAGCGTGACACTACTGCTGCAGCTCGGGAGGAAAGCGCACGTGCATGCCCCCACTCGAGACGAGGCCTGACTCCCCTGGGGAGACTCAGAAGCACCCCAAGATCCATGGCAACACTGGAGAGGAATCCTCAGGTTCCGGCCCCGACTCCACACAAGGACTGAGGCCCCGGCATGGACGGGAGAGGAATCCCGAGCGGTCCCCTAGCAACTCGCATGGGGACTGGCCTTTCCTGAGGCCACCAGAGCGGGTCCCTGAGGTCCCCGTCGTAACTCGAGAAGACCTGCCGCAACTCGAGAAATTCCAGGACGTTCTCCCCTCCAGGCGAGATGAGGCCCATTTCCGCTGAGGCGTCTCGAGGCTGATCACACCTCACCTCTGGAACTTCGAAAGGGTCCTTCACACCCTTGGTGCAAATCAAGAAGTTCCCCGACCAAGCCGTCTCCACTCGAGAGGAATCACGAGGGTCCCGCCCACATCCAGAGGAGCCCCGTTTCCAACTCGTAGCGCGAGATGAGGGATCCTTTCCCTGCTTCTTCGGGAAAGAGTTCCCGGCGTTCCCGTCGCATCTCAAGAGGAGGCCCTCTCAACAGGAACGGCGAGAGGAACTCCAGGGTCGTGCCACCATTCCAAGAGTCCCCCAGATGTCTCAGTCCATTCCAGAGGAACCTCTTTTCCCTTCACCGGCTCGTCTTTCACGCCGAGGATCGACTCACACCAAGGTGGCACGTGGCACAGCCCTGTGGGAAAGCCTCGTGGGAAAGCCTCGAGGAACAGCCTCGAGGGAAAGCCACAGATCCCTTGATCCACGTGACAGGAAGCGTGACACTACTGCTGCAGCTCGGGAGGAAAGCGCACGTGCATTCCCCCACTCGAGACGAGGCCTGACTCCCCTGGGGAGACTCAGAAGCACCCCAAGATCCATGGCAACACTGGAGAGGAATCCTCAGGTTCCGGCCCCGACTCCACACAAGGACTGAGGCCCCGGCATGGACGGGAGAGGAATCCCGAGCGGTCCCCTAGCAACTCGCATGGGGACTGGCCTTTCCTGAGGCCACCAGAGCGGGTCCCTGAGGTCCCCGTCGTCACTCGAGAAGACCTGCCGCAACTCGAGAAATTCCAGGACGTTCTCCCCTCCAGGCGAGATGAGGCCCATTTCCGCTGAGGCGTCTCGAGGCTGATCACACCTCACCTCTGGAACTTCGAAAGGGTCCTTCACACCCTTGGTGCAAATCAAGAAGTTCCCCGACCAAGCCGTCTCCACTCGAGAGGAATCACGAGGGTCCCGCCCACATCCAGAGGAGCCCCGTTTCCAACTCGTAGCGCGAGATGAGGGATCCTTTCCCTGCTTCGTCGGGAAAGAGTTCCCGGCGTTCCCGTCGCATCTCAAGAGGAGGCCCTCTCAACAGGAACGGCGAGAGGAACTCCAGGGTCGTGCCACCATTCCAAGAGACCCCAGATGTCTCAGTCCATTCCAGAGGAATCTCTTTTCCCTTCACCGGCTCGTCTTTCACGCCGAGGATCGACTCACACCAAGGTGGCACGTGGCACAGCCCTGTGGGAAAGCCTCGTGGGAAAGCCTCGAGGGACAGCCTCGAGGGAAAGCCACAGATCCCTTGATCCACGTGACAGGAAGCGTGACACTACTGCTGCAGCTCGGGAGGAAAGCGCACGTGCATGCCCCCACTCGAGACGAGGCCTGAGTCCCCTGGGGAGTCTCAGAAGCACTCCAGGATCCATGGCAACACTGGAGAGGAATCCTCAGGTTCCGGCCCCGACTCCACACAAGGACTGAGGCCCCGGCATGGACGGAAGAGGAATCCCGAGTGGTCCCCTAGCAACTCGCATGGGGACTGGCCTTTCCTGAGGCCACCAGAGCGGGTCCCTGAGGTCCCCGTCGTAACTCGAGAAGACCTGCCGCAACTCGAGAAAATCCAGGACGTTCTCCCCTCCAGGCGAGATGAGGCCCATTTCCGCTGAGGCGTCTCGAGGCTGATCACACCTCACCTCTGGAACTTCGAAAGGGTCCTTCACACCCTTGGTGCAAATCAAGAAGTTCCCCGACATACCCGTCTCCACTCGAGAGGAATCACGTGGGTCCCGCCCACATCCAGAGGAGCCCCGTTTCCGCCTCGTAGCTCGAGATGAGGGATCCTTTCCCTGCTTCTTCGGGAAAGAGTTCCCGGCGTTCCCGTCGCATCTCAAGAGGAGGCCCTCTCAACAGGAACGGCGAGAGGAACTCCAGGGTCGTGCCACCATTCCAAGAGTCCCCCAGATGTCTCAGTCCATTCCAGAGGAACCTCTTTTCCCTTCACCGGCTCGTCTTTCACGCCGAGGATCGACTCACACCAAGGTGGCACGTGGCTCAGCCCTGTGGGAAAGCCTCGTGGGAAAGCCTCGAGGGACAGCCTCGAGGGAAAGCCACAGATCCCTTGATCCACGTGACAGGAAGCGTGACACTACTGCTGCAGCTCGGGAGGAAAGCGCACGTGCATGCCCCCACTCGAGACGAGGCCTGAGTCCCCTGGGGAGTCTCAGAAGCACTCCAGGATCCATGGCAACACTGGAGAGGAATCCTGAGGTTCTGGCCCCGACTCCACACAAGGACTGAGGCCCCGGCATGGACGGAAGAGGAATCCCGAGTGGTCCCCTAGCAACTCGCATGGGGACTGGCCTTTCCTGAGGCCACCAGAGCGGGTCCCTGAGGTCCCCGTCGTAACTCGAGAAGACCTGCCGCAACTCGGGAAAATCCAGGACGTTCTCCCCTCCAGGCGAGATGAGGCCCATTTCCGCTGAGGCGTCTCGAGGCTGATCACACCTCACCTCTGGAACTTCGAAAGGGTCCTTCACACCCTTGGTGCAAATCAAGAAGTTCCCCGCCCTAGCCGTCTCCACTCGAGAGGAATCACGAGGGTTCCGCCCACATCCTGAGGAGCCCCGTTTCCGCCTCGTAGCTCGAGATGAGGGATCCTTTCCCTGCTTCGTCGGGAAAGAGTTCCCGGCGTTCCCGTCGCATCTCAAGAGGAGGCCCTCTCAACAGGAACGGCGAGAGGAACTCCAGGGTCGTGCCACCATTCCAAGAGTCCCCCAGATGTCTCAGTCCATTCCAGAGGAACCTCTTTTCCCTTCACCGGCTCGTCTTTCACGCCGAGGATCGACTCACACCAAGGTGGCACGTGGCACAGCCCTGTGGGAAAGCCTCGTGGGAAAGCCTCGAGGGACAGCCTCGAGGGAAAGCCACAGATCCCTTGATCCACGTGACAGGAAGCGTGACACTACTGCTGCAGCTCGGGAGGAAAGCGCACGTGCATGCCCCACTCGAGACGAGGCCTGACTCCCCTGGGGAGACTCAGAAGCACCCCAAGATCCATGGCAACACTGGAGAGCAATCCTCAGGTTCCGGCCCCGACTCCACACAAGGACTGAGGCCCCGGCATGGACGGGAGAGGAATCCCGAGAGGTCCCCTAGCAACTCGCATGGGGAATGGCCTTTCCTGAGGCCACCAGAGCGGGTCCCTGAGGTCCCCGTCGTAACTCGAGAAGACCTGCCGCAACTTGAGAAAATCCAGGAGGTTCTCCCCTCCAGGCGAGATGAGGCCCATTTCCGCTGAGGCGTCTCGAGGCTGATCACACCTCACCTCTGGAACTTCGAAACGGTCCTTCACACCCTTGGTGCAAATCAAGAAGTTCCCCGACCAAGCCGTCTCCACTCGAGAGGAATCACGAGGGTCCCGCCCACATCCAGAGGAGCCCCGTTTCCGCCTCGTAGCTCGAGATGAGGGATCCTTTCCCTGCTTCGTCGGGAAAGAGTTCCCGGCGTTCCCGTCGCATCTCAAGAGGAGGCCCTCTCAACAGGAACGGCGAGAGGAACTCCAGGGTCGTGCCACCATTCCAAGAGTCCCCCAGATGTCTCAGTCCATTCCAGAGGAACCTCTTTTCCCTTCACCGGCTCGTCTTTCACGCCGAGGATCGACTCACACCAAGGTGGCACGTGGCTCAGCCCTGTGGGAAAGCCTCGTGGGAAAGCCTCGAGGGACAGCCTCGAGGGAAAGCCACAGATCCCTTGATCCACGTGACAGGAAGCGTGACACTACTGCTGCAGCTCGGGAGGAAAGCGCACGTGCATGCCCCCACTCGAGACGAGGCCTGAGTCCCCTGGGGAGTCTCAGAAGCCCCCCAAGATCCATGGCAACACTGGAGAGGAATCCTGAGGTTCCGGCCCCGACTCCACAAAAGGACTGAGGCCCCGGCATGGTCGGGAGAGGAATCCCGAGAGGTCCCCTAGCAACACGCATGGGGACTGGCCTTTCCTGAGGCCACCAGAGCGGGTCCCTGAGGTCCCCGTCGTAACTCGAGAAGACCTGCCGCAACTCGAGAAAATCCAGGAGGTTCTCCCCTCCAGGCGAGATGAGGCCCATTTCCGCTGAGGCGTCTCGAGGCTGATCACACCTCACCTCTGGAACTTCGAAAGGGTCCTTCACACCCTTGGTGCAAATCAAGAAGTTCCCCGACCTAGCCGTCTCCACTCGAGAGGAATCACGAGGGTCCCGCCCACATCCAGAGGAGCCCCGTTTCCGCCTTGTAGCTTGAGATGAGGGATCCTTTCCCTGCTTCGTCGGGAAAGAGTTCCCGGCGTTCCCGTCGCATCTCAAGAGGAGGCCCTCTCAACAGGAACGGCGAGAGGAACTCCAGGGTCGTGCCACCATTCCAAGAGTCCCCCAGATGTCTCAGTCCATTCCAGAGGAACCTCTTTTCCCTTCACCGGCTCGTCTTTCACGCCGAGGATCGACTCACACCAAGGTGGCACGTGGCACAGCCCTGTGGGAAAGCCTCGTGGGAAAGCCTCGAGGGACAGCCTCGAGGGAAAGCCACAGATCCCTTGATCCACGTGACAGGAAGCGTGACACTACTGCTGCAGCTCGGGAGGAAAGCGCACGTGCATGCCCCCACTCGAGACGAGGCCTGAGTCCCCTGGGGAGTCTCAGAAGCACTCCAGGATCCATGGCAACACTGGAGAGGAATCCTCAGGTTCCGGCCCCGACTCCACACAAGGACTGAGGCCCCGGCATGGACGGAAGAGGAATCCCGAGTGGTCCCCTAGCAACTCGCATGGGGACTGGCCTTTCCTGAGGCCACCAGAGCGGGTCCCTGAGGTCCCCGTCGTAACTCGAGAAGACCTGAGGCAACTCGGGAAAATCCAGGACGTTCTCCCCTCCAGGCGAGATGAGGCCCATTTCCGCTGAGGCGTCTCGAGGCTGATCACACCTCACCTCTGGAACTTCGAAAGGGTCCTTCACACCCTTGGTGCAAATCAAGAAGTTCCCCGACCTAGCCGTCTCCACTCGAGAGGAATCACGAGGGTTCCGCCCACATCCTGAGGAGCCCCGTTTCCGCCTCGTAGCTCGAGATGAGGGATCCTTTCCCTGCTTCGTCGGGAAAGAGTTCCCGGCGTTCCCGTCGCATCTCAAGAGGAGGCCCTCTCAACAGGAACGGCGAGAGGAACTCCAGGGTCGTGCCACCATTCCAAGAGTCCCCCAGATGTCTCAGTCCATTCCAGAGGAACCTCTTTTCCCTTCACCGGCTCGTCTTTCACGCCGAGGATCGACTCACACCAAGGTGGCACGTGGCACAGCCCTGTGGGAAAGCCTCGTGGGAAAGCCTCGAGGGACAGCCTCGAGGGAAAGCCACAGATCCCTTGATCCACGTGACAGGAAGCGTGACACTACTGCTGCAGCTCGGGAGGAAAGCGCACGTGCATGCCCCACTCGAGACGAGGCCTGACTCCCCTGGGGAGACTCAGAAGCACCCCAAGATCCATGGCAACACTGGAGAGCAATCCTCAGGTTCCGGCCCCGACTCCACACAAGGACTGAGGCCCCGGCATGGACGGGAGAGGAATCCCGAGAGGTCCCCTAGCAACTCGCATGGGGACTGGCCTTTCCTGAGGCCACCAGAGCGGGTCCCTGAGGTCCCCGTCGTAACTCGAGAAGACCTGCCGCAACTTGAGAAAATCCAGGAGGTTCTCCCCTCCAGGCGAGATGAGGCCCATTTCCGCTGAGGCGTCTCGAGGCTGATCACACCTCACGTCTGGAACTTCGAAAGGCTCCTTCACACCCTTGGTGCAAATCAAGAAGTTCCCCGACCTAGCCGTCTCCACTCGAGAGGAATCACGAGGGTCCCGCCCACATCCAGAGGAGCCCCGTTTCCGCCTCGTAGCTCGAGATGAGGGATCCTTTCCCTGCTTCGTCGGGAAAGAGTTCCCGGTGTTCCCGTCGCATCTCAAGAGGAGGCCCTCTCAACAGGAACGGCGAGAGGAACTCCAGGGTCGTGCCACCATTCCAAGAGTCCCCCAGATGTCTCAGTCCATTCCAGAGGAACCTCTTTTCCCTTCACCGGCTCGTCTTTCACGCGGAGGATCGACTCACACCAAGGTGGCACGTGGCACAGCCCTGTGGGAAAGCCTCGTGGGAAAGCCTCGAGGAACAGCCTCGAGGGAAAGCCACAGATCCCTTGATCCACGTGACAGGAAGCGTGACACTACTGCTGCAGCTCGGGAGGAAAGCGCACGTGCATGCCCCCACTCGAGACGAGGCCTGACTCCCCTGGGGAGACTCAGAAGCACCCCAAGATCCATGGCAACACTGGAGAGGAATCCTCAGGTTCCTGGCCCGACTCCACACAAGGACTGAGGCCCCGGCATGGACGGGAGAGGAATCCCGAGAGGTCCCCTAGCAACTCGCATGGGGACTGGCCTTTCCTGAGGCCACCAGAGCGGGTCCCTGAGGTCCCCGTCGTAACTCGAGAAGACCTGCCGCAACTTGAGAAAATCCAGGAGGTTCTCCCCTCCAGGCGAGATGAGGCCCATTTCCGCTGAGGCGTCTCGAGGCTGATCACACCTCACCTCTGGAACTTCGAAAGGCTCCTTCACACCCTTGGTGCAAATCAAGAAGTTCCCCGACCTAGCCGTCTCCACTCGAGAGGAATCACGAGGGTCCCGCCCACATCCAGAGGAGCCCCGTTTCCACCTCGTAGCTCGAGATGAGGGATCCTTTCCCTGCTTCGTCGGGAAAGAGTTCCCGGCGTTCCCGTCGCATCTCAAGAGGAGGCCCTCTCAACAGGAACGGCGAGAGGAACTCCAGGGTCGTGCCACCATTCCAAGAGTCCCCCAGATGTCTCAGTCCATTCCAGAGGAACCTCTTTTCCCTTCACCGGCTCGTCTTTCACGCCGAGGATCGACTCACACCAAGGTGGCACGTGGCACAGCCCTGTGGGAAAGCCTCGTGGGAAAGCCTCGAGGAACAGCCTCGAGGGAAAGCCACAGATCCCTTGATCCACGTGACAGGAAGCGTGACACTATTGCTGCAGCTCGGGAGGAAAGCGCACGTGCATGCCCCCACTCGAGACGAGGCCTGAGTCCCCTGGGGAGTCTCAGAAGCACTCCAGGATCCATGGCAACACTGGAGAGGAATCCTCAGGTTCCGGCCCCGACTCCACACAAGGACTGAGGCCCCGGCATGGACGGAAGAGGAATCCCGAGTGGTCCCCTAGCAACTCGCATGGGGACTGGCCTTTCCTGAGGCCACCAGAGCGGGTCCCTGAGGTCCCCGTCGTAACTCGAGAAGACCTGCCGCAACTCGGGAAAATCCAGGACGTTCTCCCCTCCAGGCGAGATGAGGCCCATTTCCGCTGAGGCGTCTCGAGGCTGATCACACCTCACCTCTGGAACTTCGAAAGGGTCCTTCACACCCTTGGTGCAAATCAAGAAGTTCCCCGACCTAGCCGTCTCCACTCGAGAGGAATCACGAGGGTTCCGCCCACATCCTGAGGAGCCCCGTTTCCGCCTCGTAGCTCGAGATGATGGATCCTTTCCCTGCTTCGTCGGGAAAGAGTTCCCGGCGTTCCCGTCGCATCTCAAGAGGAGGCCCTCTCAACAGGAACGGCGAGAGGAACTCCAGGGTCGTGCCACCATTCCAAGAGTCCCCCAGATGTCTCAGTCCATTCCAGAGGAACCTCTTTTCCCTTCACCGGCTCGTCTTTCACGCCGAGGATCGACTCACACCAAGGTGGCACGTGGCACAGCCCTGTGGGAAAGCCTCGTGGGAAAGCCTCGAGGGACAGCCTCGAGGGAAAGCCACAGATCCCTTGATCCACGTGACAGGAAGCGTGACACTACTGCTGCAGCTCGGGAGGAAAGCGCACGTGCATGCCCCACTCGAGACGAGGCCTGACTCCCCTGGGGAGACTCAGAAGCACCCCAAGATCCATGGCAACACTGGAGAGCAATCCTCAGGTTCCGGCCCCGACTCCACAAAAGGACTGAGGCCCCGGCATGGACGGGAGAGGAATCCCGAGAGGTCCCCTAGCAACTCGCATGGGGACTGGCCTTTCCTGAGGCCACCAGAGCGGGTCCCTGAGGTCCCCGTCGTAACTCGAGAAGACCTGCCGCATCTTGAGAAAATCCAGGAGGTTCTCCCCTCCAGGCGAGATGAGGCCCATTTCCGCTGAGGCGTCTCGAGGCTGATCACACCTCACCTCTGGAACTTCGAAACGGTCCTTCACACCCTTGGTGCAAATCAAGAAGTTCCCCGACCAAGCCGTCTCCACTCGAGAGGAATCACGAGGGTCCCGCCCACATCCAGAGGAGCCCCGTTTCCGCCTCGTAGCTCGAGATGAGGGATCCTTTCCCTGCTTCGTCGGGAAAGAGTTCCCGGCGTTCCCGTCGCATCTCAAGAGGAGGCCCTCTCAACAGGAACGGCGAGAGGAACTCCAGGGTCGTGCCACCATTCCAAGAGTCCCCCAGATGTCTCAGTCCATTCCAGAGGAACCTCTTTTCCCTTCACCGGCTCGTCTTTCACGCCGAGGATCGACTCACACCAAGGTGGCACGTGGCACAGCCCTGTGGGAAAGCCTCGTGGGAAAGCCTCGAGGGACAGCCTCGAGGGAAAGCCACAGATCCCTTGATCCACGTGACAGGAAGCGTGACACTACTGCTGCAGCTCGGGAGGAAAGCACAGGTGCATGCCCCCACTCGAGACGAGGCCTGACTCCCCTGGGGAGACTCAGAAGCACCCCAAGATCCATGGCAACACTGGAGAGGAATCCTCAGGTTCCGTCCCCGACTCCACACAAGGACTGAGGCCCCGGCATGGACGGGAGAGGAATCCCGAGTGGTCCCCTAGCAACTCGCATGGGGACTGGCCTTTCCTGAGTCCACCAGAGCGGGTCCCTGTGGTCCCCGTCGTAACTCGAGAAGACCTGCCGCAACTCGAGAAAATCCAGGAGGTTCTCGCCTCCACGCGAGATGAGGCCCATTTCCGCTGAGGCGTCTCGAGGCTGATCACACCTCACCTCTGGAACTTCGAAACGGTCCTTCACACCCTTGGTGCAAATCAAGAAGTTCCCCGACATACCCGTCTCCACTCGAGAGGAATCACGAGGGTCCCGCCCACATCCAGAGGAGCCCCGTTTCCGCCTCGTAGCTCGAGATGAGGGATCCTTTCCCTGCTTCGTCGGGAAAGAGTTCCCGGCGTTCCCGTCGCATCTCAAGAGGAGGCCCTCTCAACAGGAACGGCGAGAGGAACTCCAGGGTCGTGCCACCATTCCAAGAGTCCCCCAGATGTCTCAGTCCATTCCAGAGGAACCTCTTTTCCCTTCACCGGCTCGTCTTTCACGCCGAGGATCGACTCACACCAAGGTGGCACGTGGCACAGCCCTGTGGGAAAGCCTCGTGGGAAAGCCTCGAGGGACAGCCTCGAGGGAAAGCTACAGATCCCTTGATCCACGTGACAGGAAGCGTGACACTACTGCTGCAGCTCGGGAGGAAAGCGCACGTGCATGCCCCCACTCGAGACGAGGCCTGACTCCCCTGGGGAGACTCAGAAGCACCCCAAGATCCATGGCAACACTGGAGAGCAATCCTCAGGTTCCGGCCCCGACTCCACACAAGGACTGAGGCCCCGGCATGGACGGGAGAGGAATCCCGAGAGGTCCCCTAGCAACACGCATGGGGACTGGCCTTTCCTGAGGCCACCAGAGCGGGTCCCTGAGGTCCCCGTCGTAACTCGAGAAGACCTGCCGCAACTCGAGAAAATCCAGGAGGTTCTCCCCTCCAGGCGAGATGAGGCCCATTTCCGCTGAGGCGTCTCGAGGCTGATCACAACTGACCTCTGGAACTTCGAAAGGGTCCTTCACACCCTTGGTGCAAATCAAGAAGTTCCCCGACCTAGCCGTCTCCACTCGAGAGGAATCACGAGGGTCCCCGCCCACATCCAGAGGAGCCCCGTTTCCGCCTCGTAGCTCGAGATGAGGGATCCTTTCCCTGCTTCGTCGGGAAAGAGTCCCCGGCGTTCCCGTCGCATCTCAAGAGGAGGCCCTCTCAACAGGAACGGCGAGAGGAACTCCAGGGTCGTGCCACCTTTCCAAGAGTCCCCCAGATGTCTCAGTCCATTCCAGAGGAACCTCTTTTCCCTTCACCGGCTCGTCTTTCACGCCGAGGATCGACTCACACCAAGGTGGCACGTGGCTCAGCCCTGTGGGAAAGCCTCGTGGGAAAGCCTCGAGGGACAGCCTCGAGGGAAAGCCACAGATCCCTTGATCCACGTGACAGGAAGCGTGACACTACTGCTGCAGCTCGGGAGGAAAGCGCACGTGCATGCCCCCACTCGAGACGAGGCCTGAGTCCCCTGGGGAGTCTCAGAAGCCCCCCAAGATCCATGGCAACACTGGAGAGGAATCCTGAGGTTCCGGCCCCGACTCCACAAAAGGACTGAGGCCCCGGCATGGGCGGGAGAGGAATCCCGAGAGGTCCCCTAGCAACACGCATGGGGACTGGCCTTTCCTGAGGCCACCAGAGCGGGTCCCTGAGGTCCCCGTCGTAACTCGAGAAGACCTGCCGCAACTCGAGAAAATCCAGGAGGTTCTCCCCTCCAGGCGAGATGAGGCCCATTTCCGCTGAGGCGTCTCGAGGCTGATCACACCTCACCTCTGGAACTTCGAAAGGGTCCTTCACACCCTTGGTGCAAATCAAGAAGTTCCCCGACCTAGCCGTCTCCACTCGAGAGGAATCACGAGGGTCCCGCCCACATCCAGAGGAGCCCCGTTTCCGCCTTGTAGCTTGAGATGAGGGATCCTTTCCCTGCTTCGTCGGGAAAGAGTTCCCGGCGTTCCCGTCGCATCTCAAGAGGAGGCCCTCTCAACAGGAACGGCGAGAGGAACTCCAGGGTCGTGCCACCATTCCAAGAGTCCCCCAGATGTCTCAGTCCATTCCAGAGGAACCTCTTTTCCCTTCACCGGCTCGTCTTTCACGCCGAGGATCGACTCACACCAAGGTGGCACGTGGCACAGCCCTGTGGGAAAGCCTCGTGGGAAAGCCTCGAGGGACAGCCTCGAGGGAAAGCCACAGATCCCTTGATCCACGTGACAGGAAGCGTGACACTACTGCTGCAGCTCGGGAGGAAAGCGCACGTGCATGCCCCCACTCGAGACGAGGCCTGAGTCCCCTGGGGAGTCTCAGAAGCACTCCAGGATCCATGGCAACACTGGAGAGGAATCCTCAGGTTCCGGCCCCGACTCCACACAAGGACTGAGGCCCCGGCATGGACGGAAGAGGAATCCCGAGTGGTCCCCTAGCAACTCGCATGGGGACTGGCCTTTCCTGAGGCCACCAGAGCGGGTCCCTGAGGTCCCCGTCGTAACTCGAGAAGACCTGCCGCAACTCGGGAAAATCCAGGACGTTCTCCCCTCCAGGCGAGATGAGGCCCATTTCCGCTGAGGCGTCTCGAGGCTGATCACACCTCACCTCTGGAACTTCGAAAGGGTCCTTCACACCCTTGGTGCAAATCAAGAAGTTCCCCGACCTAGCCGTCTCCACTCGAGAGGAATCACGAGGGTTCCGCCCACATCCTGAGGAGCCCCGTTTCCGCCTCGTAGCTGGAGATGAGGGATCCTTTCCCTGCTTCGTCGGGAAAGAGTTCCCGGCGTTCCCGTCGCATCTCAAGAGGAGGCCCTCTCAACAGGAACGGCGAGAGGAACTCCAGGGTCGTGCCACCATTCCAAGAGTCCCCCAGATGTCTCAGTCCATTCCAGAGGAACCTCTTTTCCCTTCACCGGCTCGTCTTTCACGCCGAGGATCGACTCACACCAAGGTGGCACGTGGCACAGCCCTGTGGGAAAGCATCGTGGGAAAGCCTCGAGGGACAGCCTCGAGGGAAAGCCACAGATCCCTTGATCCACGTGACAGGAAGCGTGACACTACTGCTGCAGCTCGGGAGGAAAGCGCACGTGCATGCCCCACTCGAGACGAGGCCTGACTCCCCTGGGGAGACTCAGAAGCACCCCAAGATCCATGGCAACACTGGAGAGCAATCCTCAGGTTCCGGCCCCGACTCCACACAAGGACTGAGGCCCCGGCATGGACGGGAGAGGAATCCCGAGAGGTCCCCTAGCAACTCGCATGGGGACTGGCCTTTCCTGAGGCCACCAGAGCGGGTCCCTGAGGTCCCCGTCGTAACTCGAGAAGACCTGCCGCAACTCGAGAAAATCCAGGAGGTTCTCCCCTCCAGGCGAGATGAGGCCCATTTCCGCTGAGGCGTCTCGAGGCTGATCACAACTGACCTCTGGAACTTCGAAAGGGTCCTTCACACCCTTGGTGCAAATCAAGAAGTTCCCCGACCTAGCCGTCTCCACTCGAGAGGAATCACGAGGGTCCCGCCCACATCCAGAGGAGCCCCGTTTCCGCCTCGTAGCTCGAGATGAGGGATCCTTTCCCTGCTTCGTCGGGAAAGAGTCCCCGGCGTTCCCGTCGCATCTCAAGAGGAGGCCCTCTCAACAGGAACGGCGAGAGGAACTCCAGGGTCGTGCCACCTTTCCAAGAGTCCCCCAGATGTCTCAGTCCATTCCAGAGGAACCTCTTTTCCCTTCACCGGCTCGTCTTTCACGCCGAGGATCGACTCACACCAAGGTGGCACGTGGCTCAGCCCTGTGGGAAAGCCTCGTGGGAAAGCCTCGAGGGACAGCCTCGAGGGAAAGCCACAGATCCCTTGATCCACGTGACAGGAAGCGTGACACTACTGCTGCAGCTCGGGAGGAAAGCGCACGTGCATGCCCCCACTCGAGACGAGGCCTGAGTCCCCTGGGGAGTCTCAGAAGCCCCCCAAGATCCATGGCAACACTGGAGAGGAATCCTGAGGTTCCGGCCCCGACTCCACAAAAGGACTGAGGCCCCGGCATGGGCGGGAGAGGAATCCCGAGAGGTCCCCTAGCAACACGCATGGGGACTGGCCTTTCCTGAGGCCACCAGAGCGGGTCCCTGAGGTCCCCGTCGTAACTCGAGAAGACCTGCCGCAACTCGAGAAAATCCAGGAGGTTCTCCCCTCCAGGCGAGATGAGGCCCATTTCCGCTGAGGCGTCTCGAGGCTGATCACACCTCACCTCTGGAACTTCGAAAGGGTCCTTCACACCCTTGGTGCAAATCAAGAAGTTCCCCGACCTAGCCGTCTCCACTCGAGAGGAATCACGAGGGTCCCGCCCACATCCAGAGGAGCCCCGTTTCCGCCTTGTAGCTTGAGATGAGGGATCCTTTCCCTGCTTCGTCGGGAAAGAGTTCCCGGCGTTCCCGTCGCATCTCAAGAGGAGGCCCTCTCAACAGGAACGGCGAGAGGAACTCCAGGGTCGTGCCACCATTCCAAGAGTCCCCCAGATGTCTCAGTCCATTCCAGAGGAACCTCTTTTCCCTTCACCGGCTCGTCTTTCACGCCGAGGATCGACTCACACCAAGGTGGCACGTGGCACAGCCCTGTGGGAAAGCCTCGTGGGAAAGCCTCGAGGGACAGCCTCGAGGGAAAGCCACAGATCCCTTGATCCACGTGACAGGAAGCGTGACACTACTGCTGCAGCTCGGGAGGAAAGCGCACGTGCATGCCCCCACTCGAGACGAGGCCTGAGTCCCTGGGAGTCTCAGAAGCACTCCAGCATCCATGGCAACACTGGAGAGGAATCCTCAGGTTCCGGCCCCGACTCCACACAAGGACTGAGGCCCCGGCATGGACGGAAGAGGAATCCCGAGTGGTCCCCTAGCAACTCGCATGGGGACTGGCCTTTCCTGAGGCCACCAGAGCGGGTCCCTGAGGTCCCCGTCGTAACTCGAGAAGACCTGCCGCAACTCGGGAAAATCCAGGACGTTCTCCCCTCCAGGCGAGATGAGGCCCATTTCCGCTGAGGCGTCTCGAGGCTGATCACACCTCACCTCTGGAACTTCGAAAGGGTCCTTCACACCCTTGGTGCAAATCAAGAAGTTCCCCGACCTAGCCGTCTCCACTCGAGAGGAATCACGAGGGTTCCGCCCACATCCTGAGGAGCCCCGTTTCCGCCTCGTAGCTGGAGATGAGGGATCCTTTCCCTGCTTCGTCGGGAAAGAGTTCCCGGCGTTCCCGTCGCATCTCAAGAGGAGGCCCTCTCAACAGGAACGGCGAGAGGAACTCCAGGGTCGTGCCACCATTCCAAGAGTCCCCCAGATGTCTCAGTCCATTCCAGAGGAACCTCTTTTCCCTTCACCGGCTCGTCTTTCACGCCGAGGATCGACTCACACCAAGGTGGCACGTGGCACAGCCCTGTGGGAAAGCATCGTGGGAAAGCCTCGAGGGACAGCCTCGAGGGAAAGCCACAGATCCCTTGATCCACGTGACAGGAAGCGTGACACTACTGCTGCAGCTCGGGAGGAAAGCGCACGTGCATGCCCCACTCGAGACGAGGCCTGACTCCCCTGGGGAGACTCAGAAGCACCCCAAGATCCATGGCAACACTGGAGAGCAATCCTCAGGTTCCGGCCCCGACTCCACACAAGGACTGAGGCCCCGGCATGGACGGGAGAGGAATCCCGAGAGGTCCCCTAGCAACTCGCATGGGGACTGGCCTTTCCTGAGGCCACCAGAGCGGGTCCCTGAGGTCCCCGTCGTAACTCGAGAAGACCTGCCGCAACTTGAGAAAATCCAGGAGGTTCTCCCCTCCAGGCGAGATGAGGCCCATTTCCGCTGAGGCGTCTCGAGGCTGATCACACCTCACCTCTGGAACTTCGAAACGGTCCTTCACACCCTTGGTGCAAATCAAGAAGTTCCCCGACCAAGCCGTCTCCACTCGAGAGGAATCACGAGGGTCCCGCCCACATCCAGAGGAGCCCCGTTTCCGCCTCGTAGCTCGAGATGAGGGATCCTTTCCCTGCTTCGTCGGGAAAGAGTTCCCGGCGTTCCCGTCACATCTCAAGAGGAGGCCCTCTCAACAGGAACGGCGAGAGGAACTCCAGGGTCGTGCCACCATTCCAAGAGTCCCCCAGATGTCTCAGTCCATTCCAGAGGAACCTCTTTTCCCTTCACCGGATCGTCTTTCACGCCGAGGATCGACTCACACCAAGGTGGCACGTGGCACAGCCCTGTGGGAAAGCCTCGTGGGAAAGCCTCGAGGGACAGCCTCGAGGGAAAGCCACAGATCCCTTGATCCACGTGACAGGAAGCGTGACACTACTGCTGCAGCTCGGGAGGAAAGCACAGGTGCATGCCCCCACTCGAGACGAGGCCTGACTCCCCTGGGGAGACTCAGAAGCACCCCAAGATCCATGGCAACACTGGAGAGGAATCCTCAGGTTCCGGCCCCGACTCCACACAAGGACTGAGGCCCCGGCATGGACGGGAGAGGAATCCCGAGTGGTCCCCTAGCAACTCGCATGGGGACTGGCCTTTCCTGAGGCCACCAGAGCGGGTCCCTGTGGTCCCCGTCGTAACTCGAGAAGACCTGCCGCAACTCGAGAAAATCCAGGAGGTTCTCGCCTCCACGCGAGATGAGGCCCATTTCCGCTGAGGCGTCTCGAGGCTGATCACACCTCACCTCTGGAACTTCGAAACGGTCCTTCACACCCTTGGTGCAAATCAAGAAGTTCCCCGACATACCCGTCTCCACTCGAGAGGAATCACGAGGGTCCCGCCCACATCCAGAGGATCCCCGTTTCCGCCTCGTAGCTCGAGATGAGGGATCCTTTCCCTGCTTCGTCGGGAAAGAGTTCCCGGCGTTCCCGTCGCATCTCAAGAGGAGGCCCTCTCAACAGGAACGGCGAGAGGAACTCCAGGGTCGTGCCACCATTCCAAGAGTCCCCCAGATGTCTCAGTCCATTCCAGAGGAACCTCTTTTCCCTTCACCGGCTCGTCTTTCACGCCGAGGATCGACTCACACCAAGGTGGCACGTGGCACAGCCCTGAGGGAAAGCCTCGTGGGAAAGCCTCGAGGGACAGCCTCGAGGGAAAGCTACAGATCCCTTGATCCACGTGACAGGAAGCGTGACACTACTGCTGCAGCTCGGGAGGAAAGCGCACGTGCATGCCCCCACTCGAGACGAGGCCTGACTCCCCTGGGGAGACTCAGAAGCACCCCAAGATCCATGGCAACACTGGAGAGCAATCCTCAGGTTCCGGCCCCGACTCCACACAAGGACTGAGGCCCCGGCATGGACGGGAGAGGAATCCCGAGAGGTCCCCTAGCAACACGCATGGGGACTGGCCTTTCCTGAGGCCACCAGAGCGGGTCCCTGAGGTCCCCGTCGTAACTCGAGAAGACCTGCCGCAACTCGAGAAAATCCAGGAGGTTCTCCCCTCCAGGCGAGATGAGGCCCATTTCCGCTGAGGCGTCTCGAGGCTGATCACAACTCACCTCTGGAACTTCGAAAGGGTCCTTCACACCCTTGGTGCAAATCAAGAAGTTCCCCGACCTAGCCGTCTCCACTCGAGAGGAATCACGAGGGTCCCGCCCACATCCAGAGGAGCCCCGTTTCCGCCTCGTAGCTCGAGATGAGGGATCCTTTCCCTGCTTCGTCGGGAAAGAGTCCCCGGCGTTCCCGTCGCATCTCAAGAGGAGGCCCTCTCAACAGGAACGGCGAGAGGAACTCCAGGGTCGTGCCACGTTTCCAAGAGTCCCCCAGATGTCTCAGTCCATTCCAGAGGAACCTCTTTTCCCTTCACCGGCTCGTCTTTCACGCCGAGGATCGACTCACACCAAGGTGGCACGTGGCTCAGCCCTGTGGGAAAGCCTCGTGGGAAAGCCTCGAGGGACAGCCTCGAGGGAAAGCCACAGATCCCTTGATCCACGTGACAGGAAGCGTGACACTACTGCTGCAGCTCGGGAGGAAAGCGCACGTGCATGCCCCCACTCGAGACGAGGCCTGAGTCCCCTGGGGAGTCTCAGAAGCCCCCCAAGATCCATGGCAACACTGGAGAGGAATCCTGAGGTTCCGGCCCCGACTCCACAAAAGGACTGAGGCCCCGGCATGGACGGGAGAGGAATCCCGAGAGGTCCCCTAGCAACACGCATGGGGACTGGCCTTTCCTGAGGCCACCAGAGCGGGTCCCTGAGGTCCCCGTCGTAACTCGAGAAGACCTGCCGCAACTCGAGAAAATCCAGGAGGTTCTCCCCTCCAGGCGAGATGAGGCCCATTTCCGCTGAGGCGTCTCGAGGCTGATCACACCTCACCTCTGGAACTTCGAAAGGGTCCTTCACACCCTTGGTGCAAATCAAGAAGTTCCCCGACCTAGCCGTCTCCACTCGAGAGGAATCACGAGGGTCCCGCCCACATCCAGAGGAGCCCCGTTTCCGCCTCGTAGCTCGAGATGAGGGATCCTTTCCCTGCTTCGTCGGGAAAGAGTTCCCGGCGTTCCCGTCGCATCTCAAGAGGAGGCCCTCTCAACAGGAACGGCGAGAGGAACTCCAGGGTCGTGCCACCATTCCAAGAGTCCCCCAGATGTCTCAGTCCATTCCAGAGGAACCTCTTTTCCCTTCACCGGCTCGTCTTTCACGCCGAGGATCGACTCACACCAAGGTGGCACGTGGCACAGCCCTGTGGGAAAGCCTCGTGGGAAAGCCTCGAGGGACAGCCTCGAGGGAAAGCCACAGATCCCTTGATCCACGTGACAGGAAGCGTGACACTACTGCTGCAGCTCGGGAGGAAAGCGCACGTGCATGCCCCCACTCGAGACGAGGCCTGAGTCCCCTGGGGAGTCTCAGAAGCACTCCAGGATCCATGGCAACACTGGAGAGGAATCCTCAGGTTCCGGCCCCGACTCCACACAAGGACTGAGGCCCCGGCATGGACGGAAGAGGAATCCCGAGTGGTCCCCTAGCAACTCGCATGGGGACTGGCCTTTCCTGAGGCCACCAGAGCGGGTCCCTGAGGTCCCCGTCGTAACTCGAGAAGACCTGCCGCAACTCGGGAAAATCCAGGACGTTCTCCCCTCCAGGCGAGATGAGGCCCATTTCCGCTGAGGCGTCTCGAGGCTGATCACACCTCACCTCTGGCACTTCGAAAGGGTCCTTCACACCCTTGGTGCAAATCAAGAAGTTCCCCGACCTAGCCGTCTCCACTCGAGAGGAATCACGAGGGTTCCGCCCACATCCTGAGGAGCCCCGTTTCCGCCTCGTAGCTCGAGATGAGGGATCCTTTCCCTGCTTCGTCGGGAAAGAGTTCCCGGCGTTCCCGTCGCATCTCAAGAGGAGGCCCTCTCAACAGGAACGGCGAGAGGAACTCCAGGGTCGTGCCACCATTCCAAGAGTCCCCCAGATGTCTCAGTCCATTCCAGAGGAACCTCTTTTCCCTTCACCGGCTCGTCTTTCACGCCGAGGATCGACTCACACCAAGGTGGCACGTGGCACAGCCCTGTGGGAAAGCCTCGTGGGAAAGCCTCGAGGGACAGCCTCGAGGGAAAGCCACAGATCCCTTGATCCACGTGACAGGAAGCGTGACACTACTGCTGCAGCTCGGGAGGAAAGCGCACGTGCATGCCCCACTCGAGACGAGGCCTGACTCCCCTGGGGAGACTCAGAAGCACCCCAAGATCCATGGCAACACTGGAGAGCAATCCTCAGGTTCCGGCCCCGACTCCACACAAGGACTGAGGCCCCGGCATGGACGGGAGAGGAATCCCGAGAGGTCCCCTAGCAACTCGCATGGGGACTGGCCTTTCCTGAGGCCACCAGAGCGGGTCCCTGAGGTCCCCGTCGTAACTCGAGAAGACCTGCCGCAACTTGAGAAAATCCAGGAGGTTCTCCCCTCCAGGCGAGATGAGGCCCATTTCCGCTGAGGCGTCTCGAGGCTGATCACACCTCACCTCTGGAACTTCGAAACGGTCCTTCACACCCTTGGTGCAAATCAAGAAGTTCCCCGACCAAGCCGTCTTCACTCGAGAGGAATCACGAGGGTCCCGCCCACATCCAGAGGAGCCCCGTTTCCGCCTCGTAGCTCGAGATGAGGGATCCTTTCCCTGCTTCGTCGGGAAAGAGTTCCCGGCGTTCCCGTCGCATCTCAAGAGGAGGCCCTCTCAACAGGAACGGCGAGAGGAACTCCAGGGTCGTGCCACCATTCCAAGAGTCCCCCAGATGTCTCAGTCCATTCCAGAGGAACCTCTTTTCCCTTCACCGGCTCGTCTTTCACGCCGAGGATCGACTCACACCAAGGTGGCACGTGGCACAGCCCTGTGGGAAAGCCTCGTGGGAAAGCCTCGAGGGACAGCCTCGAGGGAAAGCCACAGATCCCTTGATCCACGTGACAGGAAGCGTGACACTACTGCTGCAGCTCGGGAGGAAAGCACAGGTGCATGCCCCCACTCGAGACGAGGCCTGACTCCCCTGGGGAGACTCAGAAGCACCCCAAGATCCATGGCAACACTGGAGAGGAATCCTCAGGTTCCGGCCCCGACTCCACACAAGGACTGAGGCCCCGGCATGGACGGGAGAGGAATCCCGAGTGGTCCCCTAGCAACTCGCATGGGGACTGGCCTTTCCTGAGTCCACCAGAGCGGGTCCCTGTGGTCCCCGTCGTAACTCGAGAAGACCTGCCGCAACTCGAGAAAATCCAGGAGGTTCTCGCCTCCACGCGAGATGAGGCCCATTTCCGCTGAGGCGTCTCGAGGCTGATCACACCTCACCTCTGGAACTTCGAAACGGTCCTTCACACCCTTGGTGCAAATCAAGAAGTTCCCCGACCTAGCCGTCTCCACTCGAGAGGAATCACGAGGGTCCCGCCCATATCCAGAGGAGCCCCGTTTCCGCCTCGTAGCTCGAGATGAGGGATCCTTTCCCTGCTTCGTCGGGAAAGAGTTCCCGGCGTTCCCGTCGCATCTCAAGAGGAGGCCCTCTCAACAGGAACGGCGAGAGGAACTCCAGGGTCGTGCCACCATTCCAAGAGTCCCCCAGATGTCTCAGTCCATTCCAGAGGAACCTCTTTTCCCTTCACCGGCTCGTCTTTCACGCCGAGGATCGACTCACACCAAAGTGGCACGTGGCACAGCCCTGTGGGAAAGCCTCGTGGGAAAGCCTCGAGGGACAGCCTCGAGGGAAAGCTACAGATCCCTTGATCCACGTGACAGGAAGCGTGACACTACTGCTGCAGCTCGGGAGGAAAGCGCACGTGCATGCCCCCACTCGAGACGAGGCCTGACTCCCCTGGGGAGACTCAGAAGCACCCCAAGATCCATGGCAACACTGGAGAGCAATCCTCAGGTTCCGGCCCCGACTCCACACAAGGACTGAGGCCCCGGCATGGACGGGAGAGGAATCCCGAGATGTCCCCTAGCAACACGCATGGGGACTGGCCTTTCCTGAGGCCACCAGAGCGGGTCCCTGAGGTCCCCGTCGTAACTCGAGAAGACCTGCCGCAACTCGAGAAAATCCAGGAGGTTCTCCCCTCCAGGCGAGATGAGGCCCATTTCCGCTGAGGCGTCTCGAGGCTGATCACAACTCACCTCTGGAACTTCGAAAGGGTCCTTCACACCCTTGGTGCAAATCAAGAAGTTCCCCGACCTAGCCGTCTCCACTCGAGAGGAATCACGAGGGTCCCGCCCACATCCAGAGGAGCCCCGTTTCCGCCTCGTAGCTCGAGATGAGGGATCCTTTCCCTGCTTCGTCGGGAAAGAGTCCCCGGCGTTCCCGTCGCATCTCAAGAGGAGGCCCTCTCAACAGGAACGGCGAGAGGAACTCCAGGGTCGTGCCACCTTTCCAAGAGTCCCCCAGATGTCTCAGTCCATTCCAGAGGAACCTCTTTTCCCTTCACCGGCTCGTCTTTCACGCCGAGGATCGACTCACACCAAGGTGGCACGTGGCTCAGCCCTGTGGGAAAGCCTCGTGGGAAAGCCTCGAGGGACAGCCTCGAGGGAAAGCCACAGATCCCTTGATCCACGTGACAGGAAGCGTGACACTACTGCTGCAGCACGGGAGGAAAGCGCACGTGCATGCCCCCACTCGAGACGAGGCCTGAGTCCCCTGGGGAGTCTCAGAAGCCCCCCAAGATCCATGGCAACACTGGAGAGGAATCCTGAGGTTCCGGCCCCGACTCCACAAAAGGACTGAGGCCCCGGCATGGACGGGAGAGGAATCCCGAGAGGTCCCCTAGCAACACGCATGGGGACTGGCCTTTCCTGAGGCCACCAGAGCGGGTCCCTGAGGTCCCCGTCGTAACTCGAGAAGACCTGCCGCAACTCGAGAAAATCCAGGAGGTTCTCCCCTCCAGGCGAGATGAGGCCCATTTCCGCTGAGGCGTCTCGAGGCTGATCACACCTCACCTCTGGAACTTCGAAAGGGTCCTTCACACCCTTGGTGCAAATCAAGAAGTTCCCCGACCTAGCCGTCTCCACTCGAGAGGAATCACGAGGGTCCCGCCCACATCCAGAGGAGCCCCGTTTCCGCCTCGTAGCTCGATATGAGGGATCCTTTCCCTGCTTCGTCGGGAAAGAGTTCCCGGCGTTCCCGTCGCATCTCAAGAGGAGGCCCTCTCAACAGGAACGGCGAGAGGAACTCCAGGGTCGTGCCACCATTCCAAGAGTCCCCCAGATGTCTCAGTCCATTCCAGAGGAACCTCTTTTCCCTTCACCGGCTCGTCTTTCACGCCGAGGATCGACTCACACCAAGGTGGCACGTGGCACAGCCCTGTGGGAAAGCCTCGTGGGAAAGCCTCGAGGGACAGCCTCGAGGGAAAGCCACAGATCCCTTGATCCACGTGACAGGAAGCGTGACACTACTGCTGCAGCTCGGGAGGAAAGCGCACGTGCATGCCCCACTCGAGACGAGGCCTGACTCCCCTGGGGAGACTCAGAAGCACCCCAAGATCCATGGCAACACTGGAGAGCAATCCTCAGGTTCCGGCCCCGACTCCACACAAGGACTGAGGCCCCGGCATGGACGGGAGAGGAATCCCGAGAGGTCCCCTAGCAACTCGCATGGGGACTGGCCTTTCCTGAGGCCACCAGAGCGGGTCCCTGAGGTCCCCGTCGTAACTCGAGAAGACCTGCCGCAACTTGAGAAAATCCAGGAGGTTCTCCCCTCCAGGCGAGATGAGGCCCATTTCCGCTGAGGCGTCTCGAGGCTGATCACACCTCACCTCTGGAACTTCGAAACGGTCCTTCACACCCTTGGTGCAAATCAAGAAGTTCCCCGACCAAGCCGTCTCCACTCGAGAGGAATCACGAGGGTCCCGCCCACATCCAGAGGAGCCCCGTTTCCGCCTCGTAGCTCGAGATGAGGGATCCTTTCCCTGCTTCGTCGGGAAAGAGTTCCCGGCGTTCCCGTCGCATCTCAAGAGGAGGCCCTCTCAACAGGAACGGCGAGAGGAACTCCAGGGTCGTGCCACCATTCCAAGAGTCCCCCAGATGTCTCAGTCCATTCCAGAGGAACCTCTTTTCCCTTCACCGGCTCGTCTTTCACGCCGAGGATCGACTCACACCAAGGTGGCACGTGGCACAGCCCTGTGGGAAAGCCTCGTGGGAAAGCCTCGAGGGACAGCCTCGAGGGAAAGCCACAGATCCCTTGATCCACGTGACAGGAAGCGTGACACTACTGCTGCAGCTCGGGAGGAAAGCACAGGTGCATGCCCCCACTCGAGACGAGGCCTGACTCCCCTGGGGAGACTCAGAAGCACCCCAAGATCCATGGCAACACTGGAGAGGAATCCTCAGGTTCCGGCCCCGACTCCACACAAGGACTGAGGCCCCGGCATGGACGGGAGAGGAATCCCGAGTGGTCCCCTAGCAACTCGCATGGGGACTGGCCTTTCCTGAGTCCACCAGAGCGGGTCCCTGTGGTCCCCGTCGTAACTCGAGAAGACCTGCCGCAACTCGAGAAAATCCAGGAGGTTCTCGCCTCCACGCGAGATGCGGCCCATTTCTGCTGAGGCGTCTCGAGGCTGATCACACCTCACCTCTGGAACTTCGAAACGGTCCTTCACACCCTTGGTGCAAATCAAGAAGTTCCCCGACATACCCGTGTCCACTCGAGAGGAATCACGAGGGTCCCGCCCACATCCAGAGGAGCCCCGTTTCCGCCTCGTAGCTCGAGATGAGGGATCCTTTCCCTGCTTCGTCGGGAAAGAGTTCCCGGCGTTCCCGTCGCATCTCAAGAGGAGGCCCTCTCAACAGGAACGGCGAGAGGAACTCCAGGGTCGTGCCACCATTCCAAGAGTCCCCCAGATGTCTCAGTCCATTCCAGAGGAACCTCTTTTCCCTTCACCGGCTCGTCTTTCACGCCGAGGATCGACTCACACCAAAGTGGCACGTGGCACAGCCCTGTGGGAAAGCCTCGTGGGAAAGCCTCGAGGGACAGCCTCGAGGGAAAGCTACAGATCCCTTGATCCACGTGACAGGAAGCGTGACACTACTGCTGCAGCTCGGGAGGAAAGCGCACGTGCATGCCCCCACTCGAGACGAGGCCTGACTCCCCTGGGGAGACTCAGAAGCACCCCAAGATCCATGGCAACACTGGAGAGCAATCCTCAGGTTCCGGCCCCGACTCCACACAAGGACTGAGGCCCCGGCATGGACGGGAGAGGAATCCCGAGATGTCCCCTAGCAACACGCATGGGGACTGGCCTTTCCTGAGGCCACCAGAGCGGGTCCCTGAGGTCCCCGTCGTAACTCGAGAAGACCTGCCGCAACTCGAGAAAATCCAGGAGGTTCTCCCCTCCAGGCGAGATGAGGCCCATTTCCGCTGAGGCGTCTCGAGGCTGATCACAACTCACCTCTGGAACTTCGAAAGGGTCCTTCACACCCTTGGTGCAAATCAAGAAGTTCCCCGACCTAGCCGTCTCCACTCGAGAGGAATCACGAGGGTCCCGCCCACATCCAGAGGAGCCCCGTTTCCGCCTCGTAGCTCGAGATGAGGGATCCTTTCCCTGCTTCGTCGGGAAAGAGTCCCCGGCGTTCCCGTCGCATCTCAAGAGGAGGCCCTCTCAACAGGAACGGCGAGAGGAACTCCAGGGTCGTGCCACCTTTCCAAGAGTCCCCCAGATGTCTCAGTCCATTCCAGAGGAACCTCTTTTCCCTTCACCGGCTCGTCTTTCACGCCGAGGATCGACTCACACCAAGGTGGCACGTGGCTCAGCCCTGTGGGAAAGCCTCGTGGGAAAGCCTCGAGGGACAGCCTCGAGGGAAAGCCACAGATCCCTTGATCCACGTGACAGGAAGCGTGACACTACTGCTGCAGCACGGGAGGAAAGCGCACGTGCATGCCCCCACTCGAGACGAGGCCTGAGTCCCCTGGGGAGTCTCAGAAGCCCCCCAAGATCCATGGCAACACTGGAGAGGAATCCTGAGGTTCCGGCCCCGACTCCACAAAAGGACTGAGGCCCCGGCATGGACGGGAGAGGAATCCCGAGAGGTCCCCTAGCAACACGCATGGGGACTGGCCTTTCCTGAGGCCACCAGAGCGGGTCCCTGAGGTCCCCGTCGTAACTCGAGAAGACCTGCCGCAACTCGAGAAAATCCAGGAGGTTCTCCCCTCCAGGCGAGATGAGGCCCATTTCCGCTGAGGCGTCTCGAGGCTGATCACACCTCACCTCTGGAACTTCGAAAGGGTCCTTCACACCCTTGGTGCAAATCAAGAAGTTCCCCGACCTAGCCGTCTCCACTCGAGAGGAATCACGAGGGTCCCGCCCACATCCAGAGGAGCCCCGTTTCCGCCTCGTAGCTCGAGATGAGGGATCCTTTCCCTGCTTCGTCGGGAAAGAGTTCCCGGCGTTCCCGTCGCATCTCAAGAGGAGGCCCTCTCAACAGGAACGGCGAGAGGAACTCCAGGGTCGTGCCACCATTCCAAGAGTCCCCCAGATGTCTCAGTCCATTCCAGAGGAACCTCTTTTCCCTTCACCGGCTCGTCTTTCACGCCGAGGATCGACTCACACCAAGGTGGCACGTGGCACAGCCCTGTGGGAAAGCCTCGTGGGAAAGCCTCGAGGGACAGCCTCGAGGGAAAGCCACAGATCCCTTGATCCACGTGACAGGAAGCGTGACACTACTGCTGCAGCTCGGGAGGAAAGCACAGGTGCATGCCCCCACTCGAGACGAGGCCTGACTCCCCTGGGGAGACTCAGAAGCACCCCAAGATCCATGGCAACACTGGAGAGGAATCCTCAGGTTCCGGCCCCGACTTCACACAAGGACTGAGGCCCCGGCATGGACGGGAGAGGAATCCCGAGTGGTCCCCTAGCAACTCGCATGGGGACTGGCCTTTCCTGAGTCCACCAGAGCGGGTCCCTGAGGTCCCCGTCGTAACTCGAGAAGACCTGCCGCAACTCGAGAAAATCCAGGAGGTTCTCGCCTCCACGCGAGATGAGGCCCATTTCCGCTGAGGCGTCTCGAGGCTGATCACACCTCACCTCTGGAACTTCGAAACGGTCCTTCACACCCTTGGTGCAAATCAAGAAGTTCCCCGACCTAGCCGTCTCCACTCGAGAGGAATCACGAGGGTTCCGCCCACATCCTGAGGAGCCCCGTTTTCGCCTCGTAGCTCGAGATGAGGGATCCTTTCCCTGCTTCGTCGGGAAAGAGTTCCCGGCGTTCCCGTCGCATCTCAAGAGGAGGCCCTCTCAACAGGAACGGCGAGAGGAACTCCAGGGTCGTGCCACCATTCCAAGAGTCCCCCAGATGTCTCAGTCCATTCCAGAGGAACCTCTTTTCCCTTCACCGGCTCGTCTTTCACGCCGAGGATCGACTCACACCAAGGTGGCACGTGGCACAGCCCTGTGGGAAAGCCTCGTGGGAAAGCCTCGAGGGACAGCCTCGAGGGAAAGCCACAGATCCCTTGATCCACGTGACAGGAAGCGTGACACTACTGCTTCAGCTCGGGAGGAAAGCGCACGTGCATGCCCCACTCGAGACGAGGCCTGACTCCCCTGGGGAGACTCAGAAGCACCCCAAGATCCATGGCAACACTGGAGAGGAATCCTCAGGTTCCGGCCCCGACTCCACACAAGGACTGAGGCCCCGGCATGGACGGGAGAGGAATCCCGAGAGGTCCCCTAGCAACACGCATGGGGACTGGCCTTTCCTGAGGCCACCAGAGCGGGTCCCTGAGGTCCCCGTCGTAACTCGAGAAGACCTGCCGCAACTCGAGAAAATCCAGGAGGTTCTCCCCTCCAGGCGAGATGAGGCCCATTTCCGCTGAGGCGTCTCGAGGCTGATCACAACTCACCTCTGGAACTTCGAAAGGGTCCTTCACACCCTTGGTGCAAATCAAGAAGTTCCCCGACCTAGCCGTCTCCACTCGAGAGGAATCACGAGGGTCCCGCCCACATCCAGAGGAGCCCCGTTTCCGCCTCGTAGCTCGAGATGAGGGATCCTTTCCCTGCTTCGTCGGGAAAGAGTCCCCGGCGTTCCCGTCGCATCTCAAGAGGAGGCCCTCTCAACAGGAACGGCGAGAGGAACTCCAGGGTCGTGCCACCTTTCCAAGAGTCCCCCAGATGTCTCAGTCCATTCCAGAGGAACCTCTTTTCCCTTCACCGGCTCGTCTTTCACGCCGAGGATCGACTCACACCAAGGTGGCACGTGGCTCAGCCCTGTGGGAAAGCCTCGTGGGAAAGCCTCGAGGGACAGCCTCGAGGGAAAGCCACAGATCCCTTGATCCACGTGACAGGAAGCGTGACACTACTGCTGCAGCTCGGGAGGAAAGCGCACGTGCATGCCCCCACTCGAGACGAGGCCTGAGTCCCCTGGGGAGTCTCAGAAGCCCCCCAAGATCCATGGCAACACTGGAGAGGAATCCTGAGGTTCCGGCCCCGACTCCACAAAAGGACTGAGGCCCCGGCATGGACGGGAGAGGAATCCCGAGAGGTCCCCTAGCAACACGCATGGGGACTGGCCTTTCCTGAGGACACCAGAGCGGGTCCCTGAGGTCCCCGTCGTAACTCGAGAAGACCTGCCGCAACTCGAGAAAATCCAGGAGGTTCTCCCCTCCAGGCGAGATGAGGCCCATTTCCGCTGAGGCGTCTCGAGGCTGATCACACCTCACCTCTGGAACTTCGAAAGGGTCCTTCACACCCTTGGTGCAAATCAAGAAGTTCCCCGACCTAGCCGTCTCCACTCGAGAGGAATCACGAGGGTCCCGCCCACATCCAGAGGAGCCCCGTTTCCGCCTCGTAGCTCGAGATGAGGGATCCTTTCCCTGCTTCGTCGGGAAAGAGTTCCCGGCGTTCCCGTCGCATCTCAAGAGGAGGCCCTCTCAACAGGAACGGCGAGAGGAACTCAAGGGTCGTGCCACCATTCCAAGAGTCCCCCAGATGTCTCAGTCCATTCCAGAGGAACCTCTTTTCCCTTCACCGGCTCGTCTTTCACGCCGAGGATCGACTCACACCAAGGTGGCACGTGGCACAGCCCTGTGGGAAAGCCTCGTGGGAAAGCCTCGAGGGACAGCCTCGAGGGAAAGCCACAGATCCCTTGATCCACGTGACAGGAAGCGTGACACTACTGCTGCAGCTCGGGAGGAAAGCACAGGTGCATGCCCCCACTCGAGACGAGGCCTGACTCCCCTGGGGAGACTCAGAAGCACCCCAAGATCCATGGCAACACTGGAGAGGAATCCTCAGGTTCCGGCCCCGACTTCACACAAGGACTGAGGCCCCGGCATGGACGGGAGAGGAATCCCGAGTGGTCCCCTAGCAACTCGCATGGGGACTGGCCTTTCCTGAGTCCACCAGAGCGGGTCCCTGAGGTCCCCGTCGTAACTCGAGAAGACCTGCCGCAACTCGAGAAAATCCAGGAGGTTCTCGCCTCCACGCGAGATGAGGCCCATTTCCGCTGAGGCGTCTCGAGGCTGATCACACCTCACCTCTGGAACTTCGAAACGGTCCTTCACACCCTTGGTGCAAATCAAGAAGTTCCCCGACCTAGCCGTCTCCACTCGAGAGGAATCACGAGGGTTCCGCCCACATCCTGAGGAGCCCCGTTTTCGCCTCGTAGCTCGAGATGAGGGATCCTTTCCCTGCTTCGTCGGGAAAGAGTTCCCGGCGTTCCCGTCGCATCTCAAGAGGAGGCCCTCTCAACAGGAACGGCGAGAGGAACTCCAGGGTCGTGCCACCATTCCAAGAGTCCCCCAGATGTCTCAGTCCATTCCAGAGGAACCTCTTTTCCCTTCACCGGCTCGTCTTTCACGCCGAGGATCGACTCACACCAAGGTGGCACGTGGCACAGCCCTGTGGGAAAGCCTCGTGGGAAAGCCTCGAGGGACAGCCTCGAGGGAAAGCCACAGATCCCTTGATCCACGTGACAGGAAGCGTGACACTACTGCTTCAGCTCGGGAGGAAAGCGCACGTGCATGCCCCACTCGAGACGAGGCCTGACTCCCCTGGGGAGACTCAGAAGCACCCCAAGATCCATGGCAACACTGGAGAGCAATCCTCAGGTTCCGGCCCCGACTCCACACAAGGACTGAGGCCCCGGCATGGACGGGAGAGGAATCCCGAGAGGTCCCCTAGCAACTCGCATGGGGACTGGCCTTTCCTGAGGCCACCAGAGCGGGTCCCTGAGGTCCCCGTCGTAACTCGAGAAGACCTGCCGCAACTCGAGAAAATCCAGGAGGTTCTCCCCTCCAGGCGAGATGAGGCCCATTTCCGCTGAGGCGTCTCGAGGCTGATCACACCTCACCTCTGGAACTTCGAAACGGTCCTTCACACCCTTGGTGCAAATCAAGAAGTTCCCCGACCAAGCCGTCTCCACTCGAGAGGAATCACGAGGGTCCCGCCCACATCCAGAGGAGCCCCGTTTCCGCCTCGTAGCTCGAGATGAGGGATCCTTTCCCTGCTTCGTCGGGAAAGAGTTCCCGGCGTTCCCGTCGCATCTCAAGAGGAGGCCCTCTCAACAGGAACGGCGAGAGGAACTCCAGGGTCGTGCCACCATTCCAAGAGTCCCCCAGATGTCTCAGTCCATTCCAGAGGAACCTCTTTTCCCTTCACCGGCTCGTCTTTCACGCCGAGGATCGACTCACACCAAGGTGGCACGTGGCACAGCCCTGTGGGAAAGCCTCGTGGGAAAGCCTCGAGGGACAGCCTCGAGGGAAAGCCACAGATCCCTTGATCCACGTGACAGGAAGCGTGACACTACTGCTGCAGCTCGGGAGGAAAGCACAGGTGCATGCCCCCACTCGAGACGAGGCCTGACTCCCCTGGGGAGACTCAGAAGCACCCCAAGATCCATGGCAACACTGGAGAGCAATCCTCAGGTTCCGGCCCCGACTCCACACAAGGACTGAGGCCCCGGCATGGACGGGAGAGGAATCCCGAGAGGTCCCCTAGCAACACGCATGGGGACTGGCCTTTCCTGAGGCCACCAGAGCGGGTCCCTGAGGTCCCCGTCGTAACTCGAGAAGACCTGCCGCAACTCGAGAAAATCCAGGAGGTTCTCCCCTCCAGGCGAGATGAGGCCCATTTCCGCTGAGGCGTCTCGAGGCTGATCACAACTCACCTCTGGAACTTCGAAAGGGTCCTTCACACCCTTGGTGCAAATCAAGAAGTTCCCCGACCTAGCCGTCTCCACTCGAGAGGAATCACGAGGGTCCCGCCCACATCCAGAGGAGCCCCGTTTCCGCCTCGTAGCTCGAGATGAGGGATCCTTTCCCTGCTTCGTCGGGAAAGAGTCCCCGGCGTTCCCGTCGCATCTCAAGAGGAGGCCCTCTCAACAGGAACGGCGAGAGGAACTCCAGGGTCGTGCCACCTTCCCAAGAGTCCCCCAGATGTCTCAGTCCATTCCAGAGGAACCTCTTTTCCCTTCACCGGCTCGTCTTTCACGCCGAGGATCGACTCACACCAAGGTGGCACGTGGCTCAGCCCTGTGGGAAAGCCTCGTGGGAAAGCCTCGAGGGACAGCCTCGAGGGAAAGCCACAGATCCCTTGATCCACGTGACAGGAAGCGTGACACTACTGCTGCAGCTCGGGAGGAAAGCGCACGTGCATGCCCCCACTCGAGACGAGGCCTGAGTCCCCTGGGGAGTCTCAGAAGCCCCCCAAGATCCATGGCAACACTGGAGAGGAATCCTGAGGTTCCGGCCCCGACTCCACAAAAGGACTGAGGCCCCGGCATGGACGGGAGAGGAATCCCGAGAGGTCCCCTAGCAACACGCATGGGGACTGGCCTTTCCTGAGGACACCAGAGCGGGTCCCTGAGGTCCCCGTCGTAACTCGAGAAGACCTGCCGCAACTCGAGAAAATCCAGGAGGTTCTCCCCTCCAGGCGAGATGAGGCCCATTTCCGCTGAGGCGTCTCGAGGCTGATCACACCTCACCTCTGGAACTTCGAAAGGGTCCTTCACACCCTTGGTGCAAATCAAGAAGTTCCCCGACCTAGCCGTCTCCACTCGAGAGGAATCACGAGGGTCCCGCCCACATCCAGAGGAGCCCCGTTTCCGCCTCGTAGCTCGAGATGAGGGATCCTTTCCCTGCTTCGTCGGGAAAGAGTTCCCGGCGTTCCCGTCGCATCTCAAGAGGAGGCCCTCTCAACAGGAACGGCGAGAGGAACTCCAGGGTCGTGCCACCATTCCAAGAGTCCCCCAGATGTCTCAGTCCATTCCAGAGGAACCTCTTTTCCCTTCACCGGCTCGTCTTTCACGCCGAGGATCGACTCACACCAAGGTGGCACGTGGCACAGCCCTGTGGGAAAGCCTCGTGGGAAAGCCTCGAGGGACAGCCTCGAGGGAAAGCCACAGATCCCTTGATCCACGTGACAGGAAGCGTGACACTACTGCTGCAGCTCGGGAGGAAAGCACAGGTGCATGCCCCCACTCGAGACGAGGCCTGACTCCCCTGGGGAGACTCAGAAGCACCCCAAGATCCATGGCAACACTGGAGAGGAATCCTCAGGTTCCGGCCCCGACTTCACACAAGGACTGAGGCCCCGGCATGGACGGGAGAGGAATCCCGAGTGGTCCCCTAGCAACTCGCATGGGGACTGGCCTTTCCTGAGTCCACCAGAGCGGGTCCCTGAGGTCCCCGTCGTAACTCGAGAAGACCTGCCGCAACTCGAGAAAATCCAGGAGGTTCTCGCCTCCACGCGAGATGAGGCCCATTTCCGCTGAGGCATCTCGAGGCTGATCACACCTCACCTCTGGAACTTCGAAACGGTCCTTCACACCCTTGGTGCAAATCAAGAAGTTCCCCGACCTAGCCGTCTCCACTCGAGAGGAATCACGAGGTTTCCGCCCACATCCTGAGGAGCCCCGTTTTCGCCTCGTAGCTCGAGATGAGGGATCCTTTCCCTGCTTCGTCGGGAAAGAGTTCCCGGCGTTCCCGTCGCATCTCAAGAGGAGGCCCTCTCAACAGGAACGGCGAGAGGAACTCCAGGGTCGTGCCACCATTCCAAGAGTCCCCCAGATGTCTCAGTCCATTCCAGAGGAACCTCTTTTCCCTTCACCGGCTCGTCTTTCACGCCGAGGATCGACTCACACCAAGGTGGCACGTGGCACAGCCCTGTGGGAAAGCCTCGTGGGAAAGCCTCGAGGGACAGCCTCGAGGGAAAGCCACAGATCCCTTGATCCACGTGACAGGAAGCGTGACACTACTGCTTCAGCTCGGGAGGAAAGCGCACGTGCATGCCCCACTCGAGACGAGGCCTGACTCCCCTGGGGAGACTCAGAAGCACCCCAAGATCCATGGCAACACTGGAGAGCAATCCTCAGGTTCCGGCCCCGACTCCACACAAGGACTGAGGCCCCGGCATGGACGGGAGAGGAATCCCGAGAGGTCCCCTAGCAACACGCATGGGGACTGGCCTTTCCTGAGGCCACCAGAGCGGGTCCCTGAGGTCCCCGTCGTAACTCGAGAAGACCTGCCGCAACTCGAGAAAATCCAGGAGGTTCTCCCCTCCAGGCGAGATGAGGCCCATTTCCGCTGAGGCGTCTCGAGGCTGATCACAACTCACCTCTGGAACTTCGAAAGGGTCCTTCACACCCTTGGTGCAAATCAAGAAGTTCCCCGACCTAGCCGTCTCCACTCGAGAGGAATCACGAGGGTCCCGCCCACATCCAGAGGAGCCCCGTTTCCGCCTCGTAGCTCGAGATGAGGGATCCTTTCCCTGCTTCGTCGGGAAAGAGTCCCCGGCGTTCCCGTCGCATCTCAAGAGGAGGCCCTCTCAACAGGAACGGCGAGAGGAACTCCAGGGTCGTGCCACCTTTCCAAGAGTCCCCCAGATGTCTCAGTCCATTCCAGAGGAACCTCTTTTCCCTTCACCGGCTCGTCTTTCACGCCGAGGATCGACTCCCACCAAGGTGGCACGTGGCTCAGCCCTGTGGGAAAGCCTCGTGGGAAAGCCTCGAGGGACAGCCTCGAGGGAAAGCCACAGATCCCTTGATCCACGTGACAGGAAGCGTGACACTACTGCTGCAGCTCGGGAGGAAAGCGCACGTGCATGCCCCCACTCGAGACGAGGCCTGAGTCCCCTGGGGAGTCTCAGAAGCCCCCCAAGATCCATGGCAACACTGGAGAGGAATCCTGAGGTTCCGGCCCCGACTCCACAAAAGGACTGAGGCCCCGGCATGGACGGGAGAGGAATCCCGAGAGGTCCCCTAGCAACACGCATGGGGACTGGCCTTTCCTGAGGCCACCAGAGCGGGTCCCTGAGGTCCCCGTCGTAACTCGAGAAGACCTGCCGCAACTCGAGAAAATCCAGGAGGTTCTCCCCTCCAGGCGAGATGAGGCCCATTTCCGCTGAGGCGTCTCGAGGCTGATCACACCTCACCTCTGGAACTTCGAAAGGGTCCTTCACACCCTTGGTGCAAATCAAGAAGTTCCCCGACCTAGCCGTCTCCACTCGAGAGGAATCACGAGGGTCCCGCCCACATCCAGAGGAGCCCCGTTTCCGCCTCGTAGCTCGAGATGAGGGATCCTTTCCCTGCTTCGTCGGGAAAGAGTTCCCGGCGTTCCCGTCGCATCTCAAGAGGAGGCCCTCTCAACAGGAACGGCGAGAGGAACTCCAGGGTCGTGCCACCATTCCAAGAGTCCCCCAGATGTCTCAGTCCATTCCAGAGGAACCTCTTTTCCCTTCACCGGCTCGTCTTTCACGCCGAGGATCGACTCACACCAAGGTGGCACGTGGCACAGCCCTGTGGGAAAGCCTCGTGGGAAAGCCTCGAGGGACAGCCTCGAGGGAAAGCCACAGATCCCTTGATCCACGTGACAGGAAGCGTGACACTACTGCTGCAGCTCGGGAGGAAAGCACAGGTGCATGCCCCCACTCGAGACGAGGCCTGACTCCCCTGGGGAGACTCAGAAGCACCCCAAGATCCATGGCAACACTGGAGAGCAATCCTCAGGTTCCGGCCCCGACTCCACACAAGGACTGAGGCCCCGGCATGGACGGGAGAGGAATCCCGAGAGGTCCCCTAGCAACACGCATGGGGACTGGCCTTTCCTGAGGCCACCAGAGCGGGTCCCTGAGGTCCCCGTCGTAACTCGAGAAGACCTGCCGCAACTCGAGAAAATCCAGGAGGTTCTCCCCTCCAGGCGAGATGAGGCCCATTTCCGCTGAGGCGTCTCGAGGCTGATCACAACTCACCTCTGGAACTTCGAAAGGGTCCTTCACACCCTTGGTGCAAATCAAGAAGTTCCCCGACCTAGCCGTCTCCACTCGAGAGGAATCACGAGGGTCCCGCCCACATCCAGAGGAGCCCCGTTTCCGCCTCGTAGCTCGAGATGAGGGATCCTTTCCCTGCTTCGTCGGGAAAGAGTCCCCGGCGTTCCCGTCGCATCTCAAGAGGAGGCCCTCTCAACAGGAACGGCGAGAGGAACTCCAGGGTCGTGCCACCTTCCCAAGAGTCCCCCAGATGTCTCAGTCCATTCCAGAGGAACCTCTTTTCCCTTCACCGGCTCGTCTTTCACGCCGAGGATCGACTCACACCAAGGTGGCACGTGGCTCAGCCCTGTGGGAAAGCCTCGTGGGAAAGCCTCGAGGGACAGCCTCGAGGGAAAGCCACAGATCCCTTGATCCACGTGACAGGAAGCGTGACACTACTGCTGCAGCTCGGGAGGAAAGCGCACGTGCATGCCCCCACTCGAGACGAGGCCTGAGTCCCCTGGGGAGTCTCAGAAGCCCCCCAAGATCCATGGCAACACTGGAGAGGAATCCTGAGGTTCCGGCCCCGACTCCACAAAAGGACTGAGGCCCCGGCATGGACGGGAGAGGAATCCCGAGAGGTCCCCTAGCAACACGCATGGGGACTGGCCTTTCCTGAGGACACCAGAGCGGGTCCCTGAGGTCCCCGTCGTAACTCGAGAAGACCTGCCGCAACTCGAGAAAATCCAGGAGGTTCTCCCCTCCAGGCGAGATGAGGCCCATTTCCGTTGAGGCGTCTCGAGGCTGATCACACCTCACCTCTGGAACTTCGAAAGGGTCCTTCACACCCTTGGTGCAAATCAAGAAGTTCCCCGACCTAGCCGTCTCCACTCGAGAGGAATCACGAGGGTCCCGCCCACATCCAGAGGAGCCCCGTTTCCGCCTCGTAGCTCGAGATGAGGGATCCTTTCCCTGCTTCGTCGGGAAAGAGTTCCCGGCGTTCCCGTCGCATCTCAAGAGGAGGCCCTCTCAACAGGAACGGCGAGAGGAACTCCAGGGTCGTGCCACCATTCCAAGAGTCCCCCAGATGTCTCAGTCCATTCCAGAGGAACCTCTTTTCCCTTCACCGGCTCGTCTTTCACGCCGAGGATCGACTCACACCAAGGTGGCACGTGGCACAGCCCTGTGGGAAAGCCTCGTGGGAAAGCCTCGAGGGACAGCCTCGAGGGAAAGCCACAGATCCCTTGATCCACGTGACAGGAAGCGTGACACTACTGCTGCAGCTCGGGAGGAAAGCACAGGTGCATGCCCCCACTCGAGACGAGGCCTGACTCCCCTGGGGAGACTCAGAAGCACCCCAAGATCCATGGCAACACTGGAGAGGAATCCTCAGGTTCCGGCCCCGACTTCACACAAGGACTGAGGCCCCGGCATGGACGGGAGAGGAATCCCGAGTGGTCCCCTAGCAACTCGCATGGGGACTGGCCTTTCCTGAGTCCACCAGAGCGGGTCCCTGAGGTCCCCGTCGTAACTCGAGAAGACCTGCCGCAACTCGAGAAAATCCAGGAGGTTCTCGCCTCCACGCGAGATGAGGCCCATTTCCGCTGAGGCATCTCGAGGCTGATCACACCTCACCTCTGGAACTTCGAAACGGTCCTTCACACCCTTGGTGCAAATCAAGAAGTTCCCCGACCTAGCCGTCTCCACTCGAGAGGAATCACGAGGTTTCCGCCCACATCCTGAGGAGCCCCGTTTTCGCCTCGTAGCTCGAGATGAGGGATCCTTTCCCTGCTTCGTCGGGAAAGAGTTCCCGGCGTTCCCGTCGCATCTCAAGAGGAGGCCCTCTCAACAGGAACGGCGAGAGGAACTCCAGGGTCGTGCCACCATTCCAAGAGTCCCCCAGATGTCTCAGTCCATTCCAGAGGAACCTCTTTTCCCTTCACCGGCTCGTCTTTCACGCCGAGGATCGACTCACACCAAGGTGGCACGTGGCACAGCCCTGTGGGAAAGCCTCGTGGGAAAGCCTCGAGGGACAGCCTCGAGGGAAAGCCACAGATCCCTTGATCCACGTGACAGGAAGCGTGACACTACTGCTTCAGCTCGGGAGGAAAGCGCACGTGCATGCCCCACTCGAGACGAGGCCTGACTCCCCTGGGGAGACTCAGAAGCACCCCAAGATCCATGGCAACACTGGAGAGCAATCCTCAGGTTCCGGCCCCGACTCCACACAAGGACTGAGGCCCCGGCATGGACGGGAGAGGAATCCCGAGAGGTCCCCTAGCAACACGCATGGGGACTGGCCTTTCCTGAGGCCACCAGAGCGGGTCCCTGAGGTCCCCGTCGTAACTCGAGAAGACCTGCCGCAACTCGAGAAAATCCAGGAGGTTCTCCCCTCCAGGCGAGATGAGGCCCATTTCCGCTGAGGCGTCTCGAGGCTGATCACAACTCACCTCTGGAACTTCGAAAGGGTCCTTCACACCCTTGGTGCAAATCAAGAAGTTCCCCGACCTAGCCGTCTCCACTCGAGAGGAATCACGAGGGTCCCGCCCACATCCAGAGGAGCCCCGTTTCCGCCTCGTAGCTCGAGATGAGGGATCCTTTCCCTGCTTCGTCGGGAAAGAGTCCCCGGCGTTCCCGTCGCATCTCAAGAGGAGGCCCTCTCAACAGGAACGGCGAGAGGAACTCCAGGGTCGTGCCACCTTTCCAAGAGTCCCCCAGATGTCTCAGTCCATTCCAGAGGAACCTCTTTTCCCTTCACCGGCTCGTCTTTCACGCCGAGGATCGACTCCCACCAAGGTGGCACGTGGCTCAGCCCTGTGGGAAAGCCTCGTGGGAAAGCCTCGAGGGACAGCCTCGAGGGAAAGCCACAGATCCCTTGATCCACGTGACAGGAAGCGTGACACTACTGCTGCAGCTCGGGAGGAAAGCGCACGTGCATGCCCCCACTCGAGACGAGGCCTGAGTCCCCTGGGGAGTCTCAGAAGCCCCCCAAGATCCATGGCAACACTGGAGAGGAATCCTGAGGTTCCGGCCCCGACTCCACAAAAGGACTGAGGCCCCGGCATGGACGGGAGAGGAATCCCGAGAGGTCCCCTAGCAACACGCATGGGGACTGGCCTTTCCTGAGGCCACCAGAGCGGGTCCCTGAGGTCCCCGTCGTAACTCGAGAAGACCTGCCGCAACTCGAGAAAATCCAGGAGGTTCTCCCCTCCAGGCGAGATGAGGCCCATTTCCGCTGAGGCGTCTCGAGGCTGATCACACCTCACCTCTGGAACTTCGAAAGGGTCCTTCACACCCTTGGTGCAAATCAAGAAGTTCCCCGACCTAGCCGTCTCCACTCGAGAGGAATCACGAGGGTCCCGCCCACATCCAGAGGAGCCCCGTTTCCGCCTCGTAGCTCGAGATGAGGGATCCTTTCCCTGCTTCGTCGGGAAAGAGTTCCCGGCGTTCCCGTCGCATCTCAAGAGGAGGCCCTCTCAACAGGAACGGCGAGAGGAACTCAAGGGTCGTGCCACCATTCCAAGAGTCCCCCAGATGTCTCAGTCCATTCCAGAGGAACCTCTTTTCCCTTCACCGGCTCGTCTTTCACGCCGAGGATCGACTCACACCAAGGTGGCACGTGGCACAGCCCTGTGGGAAAGCCTCGTGGGAAAGCCTCGAGGGACAGCCTCGAGGGAAAGCCACAGATCCCTTGATCCACGTGACAGGAAGCGTGACACTACTGCTGCAGCTCGGGAGGAAAGCACAGGTGCATGCCCCCACTCGAGACGAGGCCTGACTCCCCTGGGGAGACTCAGAAGCACCCCAAGATCCATGGCAACACTGGAGAGGAATCCTCAGGTTCCGGCCCCGACTTCACACAAGGACTGAGGCCCCGGCATGGACGGGAGAGGAATCCCGAGTGGTCCCCTAGCAACTCGCATGGGGACTGGCCTTTCCTGAGTCCACCAGAGCGGGTCCCTGAGGTCCCCGTCGTAACTCGAGAAGACCTGCCGCAACTCGAGAAAATCCAGGAGGTTCTCGCCTCCACGCGAGATGAGGCCCATTTCCGCTGAGGCGTCTCGAGGCTGATCACACCTCACCTCTGGAACTTCGAAACGGTCCTTCACACCCTTGGTGCAAATCAAGAAGTTCCCCGACCTAGCCGTCTCCACTCGAGAGGAATCACGAGGGTTCCGCCCACATCCTGAGGAGCCCCGTTTTCGCCTCGTAGCTCGAGATGAGGGATCCTTTCCCTGCTTCGTCGGGAAAGAGTTCCCGGCGTTCCCGTCGCATCTCAAGAGGAGGCCCTCTCAACAGGAACGGCGAGAGGAACTCCAGGGTCGTGCCACCATTCCAAGAGTCCCCCAGATGTCTCAGTCCATTCCAGAGGAACCTCTTTTCCCTTCACCGGCTCGTCTTTCACGCCGAGGATCGACTCACACCAAGGTGGCACGTGGCACAGCCCTGTGGGAAAGCCTCGTGGGAAAGCCTCGAGGGACAGCCTCGAGGGAAAGCCACAGATCCCTTGATCCACGTGACAGGAAGCGTGACACTACTGCTTCAGCTCGGGAGGAAAGCGCACGTGCATGCCCCACTCGAGACGAGGCCTGACTCCCCTGGGGAGACTCAGAAGCACCCCAAGATCCATGGCAACACTGGAGAGCAATCCTCAGGTTCCGGCCCCGACTCCACACAAGGACTGAGGCCCCGGCATGGACGGGAGAGGAATCCCGAGAGGTCCCCTAGCAACTCGCATGGGGACTGGCCTTTCCTGAGGCCACCAGAGCGGGTCCCTGAGGTCCCCGTCGTAACTCGAGAAGACCTGCCGCAACTCGAGAAAATCCAGGAGGTTCTCCCCTCCAGGCGAGATGAGGCCCATTTCCGCTGAGGCGTCTCGAGGCTGATCACACCTCACCTCTGGAACTTCGAAACGGTCCTTCACACCCTTGGTGCAAATCAAGAAGTTCCCCGACCAAGCCGTCTCCACTCGAGAGGAATCACGAGGGTCCCGCCCACATCCAGAGGAGCCCCGTTTTCGCCTCGTAGCTCGAGATGAGGGATCCTTTCCCTGCTTCGTCGGGAAAGAGTTCCCGGCGTTCCCGTCGCATCTCAAGAGGAGGCCCTCTCAACAGGAACGGCGAGAGGAACTCCAGGGTCGTGCCACCATTCCAAGAGTCCCCCAGATGTCTCAGTCCATTCCAGAGGAACCTCTTTTCCCTTCACCGGCTCGTCTTTCACGCCGAGGATCGACTCACACCAAGGTGGCACGTGGCACAGCCCTGTGGGAAAGCCTCGTGGGAAAGCCTCGAGGGACAGCCTCGAGGGAAAGCCACAGATCCCTTGATCCACGTGACAGGAAGCGTGACACTACTGCTGCAGCTCGGGAGGAAAGCACAGGTGCATGCCCCCACTCGAGACGAGGCCTGACTCCCCTGGGGAGACTCAGAAGCACCCCAAGATCCATGGCAACACTGGAGAGCAATCCTCAGGTTCCGGCCCCGACTCCACACAAGGACTGAGGCCCCGGCATGGACGGGAGAGGAATCCCGAGAGGTCCCCTAGCAACACGCATGGGGACTGGCCTTTCCTGAGGCCACCAGAGCGGGTCCCTGAGGTCCCCGTCGTAACTCGAGAAGACCTGCCGCAACTCGAGAAAATCCAGGAGGTTCTCCCCTCCAGGCGAGATGAGGCCCATTTCCGCTGAGGCGTCTCGAGGCTGATCACAACTCACTTCTGGAACTTCGAAAGGGTCCTTCACACCCTTGGTGCAAATCAAGAAGTTCCCCGACCTAGCCGTCTCCACTCGAGAGGAATCACGAGGGTCCCGCCCACATCCAGAGGAGCCCCGTTTCCGCCTCGTAGCTCGAGATGAGGGATCCTTTCCCTGCTTCGTCGGGAAAGAGTTCCCGGCGTTCCCGTCGCATCTCAAGAGGAGGCCCTCTAAACAGGAACGGCGAGAGGAACTCCAGGGTCGTGCCACCATTCCAAGAGTCCCCCAGATGTCTCAGTCCATTCCAGAGGAACCTCTTTTCCCTTCACCGGCTCGTCTTTCACGCCGAGGATCGACTCACACCAAGGTGGCACGTGGCACAGCCCTGTGGGAAAGCCTCGTGGGAAAGCCTCGAGGGACAGCCTCGAGGGAAAGCCACAGATCCCTTGATCCACGTGACAGGAAGCGTGACACTACTGCTTCAGCTCGGGAGGAAAGCGCACGTGCATGCCCCACTCGAGACGAGGCCTGACTCCCCTGGGGAGACTCAGAAGCACCCCAAGATCCATGGCAACACTGGAGAGGAATCCTCAGGTTCCGGCCCCGACTCCACACAAGGACTGAGGCCCCGGCATGGACGGGAGAGGAATCCCGAGAGGTCCCCTAGCAACTCGCATGGGGACTGGCCTTTCCTGAGGCCACCAGAGTGGGTCCCTGAGGTCCCCGTCGTAACTCGAGAAGACCTGCCGCAACTCGAGAAAATCCAGGAGGTTCTCCCCTCCAGGCGAGATGAGGCCCATTTCCGCTGAGGCGTCTCGAGGCTGATCACACCTCACCTCTGGAACTTCGAAACGGTCCTTCACACCCTTGGTGCAAATCAAGAAGTTCCCCGACCAAGCCGTCTCCACTCGAGAGGAATCACGAGGGTCCCGCCCACATCCAGAGGAGCCCCGTTTCCGCCTCGTAGCTCGAGATGAGGGATCCTTTCCCTGCTTCGTCGGGAAAGAGTTCCCGGCGTTCCCGTCGCATCTCAAGAGGAGGCCCTCTCAACAGGAACGGCGAGAGGAACTCCAGGGTCGTGCCACCATTCCAAGAGTCCCCCAGATGTCTCAGTCCATTCCAGAGGAACCTCTTTTCCCTTCACCGGCTCGTCTTTCACGCCGAGGATCGACTCACACCAAGGTGGCACGTGGCACAGCCCTGTGGGAAAGCCTCGTGGGAAAGCCTCGAGGGACAGCCTCGAGGGAAAGCCACAGATCCCTTGATCCACGTGACAGGAAGCGTGACACTACTGCTGCAGCTCGGGAGGAAAGCACAGGTGCATGCCCCCACTCGAGACGAGGCCTGACTCCCCTGGGGAGACTCAGAAGCACCCCAAGATCCATGGCAACACTGGAGAGGAATCCTCAGGTTCCGGCCCCGACTTCACACAAGGACTGAGGCCCCGGCATGGACGGGAGAGGAATCCCGAGTGGTCCCCTAGCAACTCGCATGGGGACTGGCCTTTCCTGAGTCCACCAGAGCGGGTCCCTGTGGTCCCCGTCGTAACTCGAGAAGACCTGCCGCAACTCGAGAAAATCCAGGAGGTTCTCGCCTCCACGCGAGATGAGGCCCATTTCCGCTGAGGCGTCTCGAGGCTGATCACACCTCACCTCTGGAACTTCGAAACGGTCCTTCACACCCTTGGTGCAAATCAAGAAGTTCCCCGACATACCCGTCTCCACTCGAGAGGAATCACGAGGGTACCGCCCACATCCAGAGGAGCCCCGTTTCCGCCTCGTAGCTCGAGATGAGGGATCCTTTCCCTGCTTCGTCGGGAAAGAGTTCCCGGCGTTCCCGTCGCATCTCAAGAGGAGGCCCTCTCAACAGGAACGGCGAGAGGAACTCCAGGGTCGTGCCACCATTCCAAGAGTCCCCCAGATGTCTCAGTCCATTCCAGAGGAACCTCTTTTCCCTTCACCGGCTCGTCTTTCACGCCGAGGATCGACTCACACCAAGGTGGCACGTGGCACAGCCCTGTGGGAAAGCCTCGTGGGAAAGCCTCGAGGGACAGCCTCGAGGGAAAGCTACAGATTCCTTGATCCACGTGACAGGAAGCGTGACACAACTGCTGCAGCTCGGGAGGAAAGCGCACGTGCATGCCCCCACTCGAGACGAGGCCTGACTCCCCTGGGGAGACTCAGAAGCACCCCAAGATCCATGGCAACACTGGAGAGCAATCCTCAGGTTCCGGCCCCGACTCCACACAAGGACTGAGGCCCCGGCATGGACGGGAGAGGAATCCCGAGAGGTCCCCTAGCAACACGCATGGGGACTGGCCTTTCCTGAGGCCACCAGAGCGGGTCCCTGAGGTCCCCGTCGTAACTCGAGAAGACCTGCCGCAACTCGAGAAAATCCAGGAGGTTCTCCCCTCCAGGCGAGATGAGGCCCATTTCCGCTGAGGCGTCTCGAGGCTGATCACAACTCACCTCTGGAACTTCGAAAGGGTCCTTCACACCCTTGGTGCAAATCAAGAAGTTCCCCGACCTAGCCGTCTCCACTCGAGAGGAATCACGAGGGTCCCGCCCACATCCAGAGGAGCCCCGTTTCCGCCTCGTAGCTCGAGATGAGGGATCCTTTCCCTGCTTCGTCGGGAAAGAGTCCCCGGCGTTCCCGTCGCATCTCAAGAGGAGGCCCTCTCAACAGGAACGGCGAGAGGAACTCCAGGGTCGTGCCACCTTTCCAAGAGTCCCCCAGATGTCTCAGTCCATTCCAGAGGAACCTCTTTTCCCTTCACCGGCTCGTCTTTCACGCCGAGGATCGACTCACACCAAGGTGGCACGTGGCACAGCCCTGTGGGAAAGCCTCGTGGGATAGCCTCGAGGGACAGCCTCGAGGGAAAGCCACAGATCCCTTGATCCACGTGACAGGAAGCGTGACACTACTGCTTCAGCTCGGGAGGAAAGCGCACGTGCATGCCCCCACTCGAGACGAGGCCTGAGTCCCCTGGGGAGTCTCAGAAGCACCCCAAGATCCATGGCAACACTGGAGAGGAATCCTCAGGTTCCGGCCCCGACTCCACAAAAGGACTAGGCCCCGGCATGGACGGGAGAGGAATCCCGAGAGGTCCCCTAGCAACACGCATGGGGACTGGCCTTTCCTGAGGCCACCAGAGCGGGTCCCTGAGGTCCCCGTCGTAACTCGAGAAGACCTGCCGCAACTCGAGAAAATCCAGGAGGTTCTCCCCTCCAGGCGAGATGAGGCCCATTTCCGCTGAGGCGTCTCGAGGCTGATCACACCTCACCTCTGGAACTTCGAAAGGGTCCTTCACACCCTTGGTGCAAATCAAGAAGTTCCCCGACCTAGCCGTCTCCACTCGAGAGGAATCACGAGGGTCCCGCCCACATCCAGAGGAGTCCCGTTTCCGCCTCGTAGCTCGAGATGAGGGATCCTTTCCCTGCTTCGTCGGGAAAGAGTTCCCGGCGTTCCCGTCGCATCTCAAGAGGAGGCCCTCTCAACAGGAACGGCGAGAGGAACTCCAGGGTCGTGCCACCATTCCAACAGTCCCCCAGATGTCTCAGTCCATTCCAGAGGAACCTCTTTTCCCTTCACCGGCTCGTCTTTCACGCCGAGGATCGACTCACACCAAGGTGGCACGTGGCACAGCCCTGTGGGAAAGCCTCGTGGGAAAGCCTCGAGGGACAGCCTCGAGGGAAAGCCACAGATCCCTTGATCCACGTGACAGGAAGCGTGACACGATTGCTGCAGCTCGGGAGGAAAGCGCACGTGCATGCCCCCACTCGAGACGAGGCCTGACTCCCCTGGGGAGACTCAGAAGCACCCCAAGATCCATGGCAACACTGGAGAGGAATCCTCAGGTTCCGGCCCCGACTCCACACAAGGACTGAGGCCCCGGCATGGACGGGAGAGGAATCCCGAGAGTTCCCCTAGCAACTCGCATGGGGACTGGCCTTTCCTGAGGCCACCAGAGCGGGTCCCTGAGGTCCCCGTCGTAACTCGAGAAGACCTGCCGCAACTCGAGAAAATCCAGGACGTTCTCCCCTCCAGGCGAGATGAGGCCCATTTCCGCTGAGGCGTCTCGAGGCTGATCACACCTCACCTCTGGAACTTCGAAAGGCTCCTTCACACCCTTGGTGCAAATCAAGAAGTTCCCCGACCTAGCCGTCTCCACTCGAGAGGAATCACGAGGGTTCCGCCCACATCCAGAGGAGCCCCGTTTCCGCCTCGTAGCTCGAGATGAGGGATCCTTTCCCTGCTTCGTCGGGAAAGAGTTCCCGGCGTTCCCGTCGCATCTCAAGAGGAGGCCCTCTCAACAGGAACGGCGAGAGGAACTCCAGGGTCGTGCCACCATTCCAAGAGTCCCCCAGATGTCTCAGTCCATTCCAGAGGAACCTCTTTTCCCTTCACCGGCTCGTCTTTCACGCCGAGGATCGACTCACACCAAGGTGGCACGTGGCACAGCCCTGTGGGAAAGCCTCGTGGGAAAGCCTCGAGGGACAGCCTCGAGGGAAAGCCACAGATCCCTTGATCCACGTGACAGGAAGCGTGACACTACTGCTGCAGCTCGGGAGGAAAGCGCACGTGCATGCCCCCACTCGAGACTAGGCCTGACTCCCCTGGGGAGACTCAGAAGCACCCCAAGATCCATGGCAACACTGGAGAGCAATCCTCAGGTTCCGGCCCCGACTCCACACAAGGATTGAGGCCCCGGCATGGACGGGAGAGGAATCCCGAGAGGTCCCCTAGCAACACGCATGGGGACTGGCCTTTCCTGAGGCCACCAGAGCGGGTCCCTGAGGTCCCCGTCGTAACTCGAGAAGACCTGCCGCAACTCGAGAAAATCCAGGAGGTTCTCCCCTCCAGGCGAGATGAGGCCCATTTCCGCTGAGGCGTCTCGAGGCTGATCACAACTCACCTCTGGAACTTCGAAAGGGTCCTTCACACCCTTGGTGCAAATCAAGAAGTTCCCCGACCTAGCCGTCTCCACTCGAGAGGAATCACGAGGGTCCCGCCCACATCCAGAGGAGCCCCGTTTCCGCCTCGTAGCTCGAGATGAGGGATCCTTTCCCTGCTTCGTCGGGAAAGAGTCCCCGGCGTTCCCGTCGCATCTCAAGAGGAGGCCCTCTCAACAGGAACGGCGAGAGGAACTCCAGGGTCGTGCCACCTTTCCAAGAGTCCCCCAGATGTCTCAGTCCATTCCAGAGGAACCTCTTTTCCCTTCACCGGCTCGTCTTTCACGCCGAGGATCGACTCACACCAAGGTGGCACGTGGCTCAGCCCTGTGGGAAAGCCTCGTGGGAAAGCCTCGAGGGACAGCCTCGAGGGAAAGCCACAGATCCCTTGATCCACGTGACAGGAAGCGTGACACTACTGCTGCAGCTCGGGAGGAAAGCGCACGTGCATGCCCCCACTCGAGACGAGGCCTGAGTCCCCTGGGGAGTCTCAGAAGCACCCCAAGATCCATGGCAACACTGGAGAGGAATCCTCAGGTTCCGGCCCCGACTCCACACAAGGACTGAGGCCCCGGCATGGACGGGAGAGGAATCCCGAGAGGTCCCCTAGCAACACGCATGGGGACTGGCCTTTCCTGAGGCCACCAGAGCGGGTCCCTGAGGTCCCCGTCGTAACTCGAGAAGACCTGCCGCAACTCGAGAAAATCCAGGAGGTTCTCCCCTCCAGGCGAGATGAGGCCCATTTCCGCTGAGGCGTCTCGAGGCTGATCACACCTCACCTCTGGAACTTCGAAAGGGTCCTTCACACCCTTGGTGCAAATCAAGAAGTTCCCCGACCTAGCCGTCTCCACTCGAGAGGAATCACGAGGGTCCCGCCCACATCCAGAGGAGCCCCGTTTCCGCCTCGTAGCTCGAGATGAGGGATCCTTTCCCTGCTTCGTCGGGAAAGAGTTCCCGGCGTTCCCGTCGCATCTCAAGAGGAGGCCCTCTCAACAGGAACGGCGAGAGGAACTCCATGGTCGTGCCACCATTCCAAGAGTCCCCCAGATGTCTCAGTCCATTCCAGAGGAACCTCTTTTCCCTTCACCGGCTCGTCTTTCACGCCGAGGATCGACTCACACCAAGGTGGCACGTGGCACAGCCCTGTGGGAAAGCCTCGTGGGAAAGCCTCGAGGGACAGCCTCGAGGGAAAGCCACAGATCCCTTGATCCACGTGACAGGAAGCGTGACACTACTGCTGCAGCTCGGGAGGAAAGCGCACGTGCATGCCCCCACTCGAGACGAGGCCTGAGTCCCCTGGGGAGTCTCAGAAGCACCCCAAGATCCATGGCAACACTGGAGAGGAATCCTCAGGTTCCGGACCCGATTCCACACAGGGACTGAGGCCCCGGCATGGACGGGAGAGGAATCCCGAGAGGTCCCCTAGCAACACGCATGGGGACTTGCCTTTCCTGAGGCCACCAGAGCGGGTCCCTGAGGTCCCTGTCGTAACTCGAGAAGACCTGCCGCAACTCGAGAAAATCCAGGAGGTTCTCCCCTCCAGGCGAGATGAGGCCCATTTCCGCTGAGGCGTCTCGAGGCTGATCACACCTCACCTCTGGAACTTCGAAAGGGTCCTTCACACCCTTGGTGCAAATCAAGAAGTTCCCCGACCTAGCCGTCTCCACTCGAGAGGAATCACGAGGGTCCCGCCCACATCCAGAGGAGCCCCGTTTCCGCCTCGTAGCTCGAGATGAGGGATCCTTTCCCTGCTTCGTCGGGAAAGAGTCCCCGGCGTTCCCGTCGCATCTCAAGAGGAGGCCCTCTCAACAGGAACGGCGAGAGGAACTCCAGGGTCGTGCCACCTTTCCAAGAGTCCCCCAGATGTCTCAGTCCATTCCAGAGGAACCTCTTTTCCCTTCACCGGCTCGTCTTTCACGCCGAGGATCGACTCACACCAAGGTGGCACGTGGCACAGCCCTGTGGGAAAGCCTCGTGGGATAGCCTCGAGGGACAGCCTCGAGGGAAAGCCACAGATCCCTTGATCCACGTGACAGGAAGCGTGACACTACTGCTGCAGCTCGGGAGGAAAGCGCACGTGCTTGCCCCCACTCGAGACGAGGCCTGAGTCCCCTGGGGAGTCTCAGAAGCACCCCAAGATCCATGGCAACACTGGAGAGGAATCCTCAGGTTCCGGCCCCGACTCCACAAAAGGACTAGGCCCCGGCATGGACGGGAGAGGAATCCCGAGAGGTCCCCTAGCAACACGCATGGGGACTGGCCTTTCCTGAGGCCACCAGAGCGGCTCCCTGAGGTCCCCGTCGTAACTCGAGAAGACCTGCCGCAACTCGAGAAAATCCAGGAGGTTCTCCCCTCCAGGCGAGATGAGGCCCATTTCCGCTGAGGCGTCTCGAGGCTGATCACACCTCACCTCTGGAACTTCGAAAGGGTCCTTCACACCCTTGGTGCAAATCAAGAAGTTCCCCGACCTAGGCGTCTCCACTCGAGAGGAATCACGAGGGTCCCGCCCACATCCAGAGGAGCCCCGTTTCCGCCTCGTAGCTCGAGATGAGGGATCCTTTCCCTGCTTCGTCGGGAAAGAGTTCCCGGCGTTCCCGTCGCATCTCAAGAGGAGGCCCTCTCAACAGGAACGGCGAGAGGAACTCCAGGGTCGTGCCACCATTCCAAGAGTCCCCCAGATGTCTCAGTCCATTCCAGAGGAACCTCTTTTCCCTTCACCGGCTCGTCTTTCACGCCGAGGATCGACTCACACCAAGGTGGCACGTGGCACAGCCCTGTGGGAAAGCCTCGTGGGAAAGCCTCGAGGGACAGCCTCGAGGGAAAGCCACAGATCCCTTGATCCACGTGACAGGAAGCGTGACACTACTGCTGCAGCTTGGGAGGAAAGCGCACGTGCATGCCCCCACTCGAGACGAGGCCTGAGTCCCCTGGGGAGTCTCAGAAGCACCCCAAGATCCATGGCAACACTGGAGAGGAATCCTCAGGTTCCGGCCCCGACTCCACACAAGGACTGAGGCCCCGGCATGGACGGGAGAGGAATCCCGAGAGGTCCCCTAGCAACACGCATGGGGACTGGCCTTTCCTGAGGCCACCAGAGCGGCTCCCTGAGGTCCCCGTCGTAACTCGAGAAGACCTGCCGCAACTCGAGAAAATCCAGGAGGTTCTCCCCTCCAGGCGAGATGAGGCCCATTTCCGCTGAGGCGTCTCGAGGCTGATCACACCTCACCTCTGGAACTTCGAAACGGTCCTTCACACCCTTGGTGCAAATCAAGAAGTTCCCCGACCTAGGCGTCTCCACTCGAGAGGAATCACGAGGGTCCCGCCCACATCCAGAGGAGCCCCGTTTCCGCCTCGTAGCTCGAGATGAGGGATCCTTTCCCTGCTTCGTCGGGAAAGAGTTCCCGGCGTTCCCGTCGCATCTCAAGAGGAGGCCCTCTCAACAGGAACGGCGAGAGGAACTCCAGGGTCGTGCCACCATTCCAAGAGTCCCCCAGATGTCTCAGTCCATTCCAGAGGAACCTCTTTTCCCTTCACCGGCTCGTCTTTCACGCCGAGGATCGACTCACACCAAGGTGGCACGTGGCACAGCCCTGTGGGAAAGCCTCGTGGGAAAGCCTCGAGGGACAGCCTCGAGGGAAAGCCACAGATCCCTTGATCCACGTGACAGGAAGCGTGACACTACTGCTGCAGCTCGGGAGGAAAGCGCACGTGCATGCCCCCACTCGAGACGAGGCCTGAGTCCCCTGGGGAGTCTCAGAAGCACCCCAAGATCCATGGCAACACTGGAGAGGAATCCTCAGGTTCCGGCCCCGACTCCACACAAGGACTGAGGCCCCGGCATGGACGGGAGAGGAATCCCGAGAGGTCCCCTAGCAACACGCATGGGGACTGGGCTTTCCTGAGGCCACCAGAGCGGCTCCCTGAGGTCCCCGTCGTAACTCGAGAAGACCTGCCGCAACTCGAGAAAATCCAGGAGGTTCTCCCCTCCAGGCGAGATGAGGCCCATTTCCGCTGAGGCGTCTCGAGGCTGATCACACCTCACCTCTGGAACTTCGAAAGGGTCCTTCACACCCTTGGTGCAAATCAAGAAGTTCCCCGACCTAGCCGTCTCCACTCGAGAGGAATCACGAGGGTCCCGCCCACATCCAGAGGAGCCCCGTTTCCGCCTCGTAGCTCGAGATGAGGGATCCTTTCCCTGCTTCGTCGGGAAAGAGTTCCCGGCGTTCCCGTCGCATCTCAAGAGGAGGCCCTCTCAACAGGAACGGCGATAGGAACTCCAGGGTCGTGCCACCATTCCAAGAGTCCCCCAGATGTCTCAGTCCATTCCAGAGGAACCTCTTTTCCCTTCACCGGTTCGTCTTTCACGCCGAGGATCGACTTACACCAAGGTGGCACGTGGCACAGCCCTGTGGGAAAGCCTCGTGGGAAAGCCTCGAGGGACAGCCTCGAGGGAAAGCCACAGATCCCTTGATCCACGTGACAGGAAGCGTGACACTACTGCTGCAGCTCGGGAGGAAAGCGCACGTGCATGCCCCCACTCGAGACGAGGCCTGACTCCCCTGGGGAGACTCAGAAGCACCCCAAGATCCATGGCAACACTGGAGAGCAATCCTCAGGTTCCGGCCCCGACTCCACACAAGGACTGAGGCCCCGGCATGGACGGGAGAGGAATCCCGAGAGGTCCCCTAGCAACTCGCATGGGGACTGGCCTTTCCTGAGGCCACCAGAGCGGGTCCCTGAGGTCCCCGTCGTAACTCGAGAAGACCTGCCGCAACTCGAGAAAATCCAGGAGGTTCTCCCCTCCAGGCGAGATGAGGCCCATTTCCGCGGAGGCGTCTCGAGGCTGATCACACCTCACCTCTGGAACTTCGAAAGGGTCCTTCACACCCTTGGTGCAAATCAAGAAGTTCCCCGACCTAGCCGTCTCCACTCGAGAGGAATCACGAGGGTCCCGCCCACATCCAGAGGAGCCCCGTTTCCGCCTCGTAGCTCGAGATGAGGGATCCTTTCCCTGCTTCGTCGGGAAAGAGTTCCCGGCGTTCCCGTCGCATCTCAAGAGGAGGCCCTCTCAACAGGAACGGCGAGAGGAACTCCAGGGTCGTGCCACCATTCCAAGAGTCCCCCAGATGTCTCAGTCCATTCCAGAGGAACCTCTTTTCCCTTCACCGGCTCGTCTTTCACGCCGAGGATCGACTCACACCAAGGTGGCACGTGGCACAGCCCTGTGGGAAAGCCTCGTGGGAAAGCCTTGAGGGACAGCCTCGAGGGAAAGCCACAGATCCCTTGATCCACGTGACAGGAAGCGTGACACGATTGCTGCAGCTCGGGAGGAAAGCGCACGTGCATGCCCCCACTCGAGACGAGGCCTGACTCCCCTGGGGAGACTCAGAAGCACCCCAAGATCCATGGCAACACTGGAGAGGAATCCTCAGGTTCCGGCCCTGACTCCACACAAGGACTGAGGCCCCGGCATGGACGGGAGAGGAATCCCGAGAGTTCCCCTAACAACTCGCATGGGGACTGGCCTTTCCTGAGGCCACCAAAGCGGGTCCCTGAGGTCCCCGTCGTAACTCGAGAAGACCTGCCGCAACTCGAGAAAATCCAGGAGGTTCTCCCCTCCAGGCGAGATGAGGCCCATTTCCGCTGAGGCGTCTCGAGGCTGATCACACCTCACCTCTGGAACTTCGAACGGGTCCTTCACACCCTTGGTGCAAATCAAGAAGTTCCCCGACCTAGCCGTCTCCACTCGAGAGGAATCACGAGGGTCCCGCCCACATCCAGAGGAGGCCCGTTTCCGCCTCGTAGCTCGAGATGAGGGATCCTTTCCCTGCTTCGTCGGGAAAGAGTTCCCGGCGTTCCCGTCGCATCTCAAGAGGAGGCCCTCTCAACAGGAACGGCGAGAGGAACTCCAGGGTCGTGCCACCATTCCAAGAGTCCCCCAGATGTCTCAGTCCATTCCAGAGGAACCTCTTTTCCCTTCACCGGCTCGTCTTTCACGCCGAGGATCGACTCACACCAAGGTGGCACGTGGCACAGCCCTGTGGGAAAGCCTCGTGGGAAAGCCTCGAGGGACAGCCTCGAGGGAAAGCCACAGATACCTTGATCCACGTGACAGGAAGCGTGACACTACTGCTGCAGCTCGGGAGGAAAGCGCACGTGCATGCCCCCACTCGAGACGAGGCCTGAGTCCCCTGGGGAGTCTCAGAAGCACCCCAAGATCCATGGCAACACTGGAGAGGAATCCTCAGGTTCCGGCCCCGACTCCACACAAGGACTGAGGCCCCGGCATGGACGGGAGAGGAATCCCGAGAGGTCCCCTAGCAACACGCATGGGGACTGGCCTTTCCTGAGGCCACCAGAGCGGGTCCCTGAGGTCCCCGTCGTAACTCGAGAAGACCTGCCGCAACTCGAGAAAATCCAGGAGGTTCTCCCCTCCAGGCGAGATGAGGCCCATTTCCGCTGAGGCGTCTCGAGGCTGATCACACCTCACCTCTGGAACTTCGAAAGGGTCCTTCACACCCTTGGTGCAAATCAAGAAGTTCCCCGACCTAGCCGTCTCCACTCGAGAGGAATCACGAGGGTCCCGCCCACATCCAGAGGAGCCCCGTTTCCGCCTCGTAGCTCGAGATGAGGGATCCTTTCCCTGCTTCGTCGGGAAAGAGTCCCCGGCGTTCCCGTCGCATCTCAAGAGGAGGCCCTCTCAACAGGAACGGCGAGAGGAACTCCAGGGTCGTGCCACCTTTCCAAGAGTCCCCCAGATGTCTCAGTCCATTCCAGAGGAACCTCTTTTCCCTTCACCGGCTCGTCTTTCACGCCGAGGATCGACTCACACCAAGGTGGCACGTGGCACAGCCCTGTGGGAAAGCCTCGTGGGATAGCCTCGAGGGACAGCCTCGAGGGAAAGCCACAGATCCCTTGATCCACGTGACAGGAAGCGTGACACTACTGCTGCAGCTCGGGAGGAAAGCGCACGTGCATGCCCCCACTCGAGACGAGGCCTGAGTCCCCTGGGGAGTCTCAGAAGCACCCCAAGATCCATGGCAACACTGGAGAGGAATCCTCAGGTTCCGGCACCGACTCCACAAAAGGACTGAGGCCCCGGCATGGACGGGAGAGGAATCCCGAGAGGTCCCCTAGCAACACGCATGGGGACTGGCCTTTCCTGAGGCCACCAGAGCGGGTCCCTGAGGTCCCCGTCGTAACTCGAGAAGACCTGCCGCAACTCGAGAAAATCCAGGAGGTTCTCCCGTCCAGGCGAGATGAGGCCCATTTCCGCTGAGGCGTCTCGAGGCTGATCACACCTCACCTCTGGAACTTCGAAAGGGTCCTTCACACCCTTGGTGCAAATCAAGAAGTTCCCCGACCTAGCCGTCTCCACTCGAGAGGAATCACGAGGGTCCCGCCCACATCCAGAGGAGCCCCGTTTCTGCCTCGTAGCTCGAGATGAGGGATCCTTTCCCTGCTTCGTCGGGAAAGAGTTCCCGGCGTTCCCGTCGCATCTCAAGAGGAGGCCCTCTCAACAGGAACGGCGAGAGGAACTCCAGGGTCGTGCCACCATTCCAAGAGTCCCCCAGATGTCTCAGTCCATTCCAGAGGAACCTCTTTTCCCTTCACCGGCTCGTCTTTCACGCCGAGGATCGACTCACACCAAGGTGGCACGTGGCACAGCCCTGTGGGAAAGCCTCGTGGGAAAGCCTCGAGGGACAGCCTCGAGGGAAAGCCACAGATCCCTTGATCCACGTGACAGGAAGCGTGACACTACTGCTGCAGCTCGGGAGGAAAGCGCACGTGCATGCCCCCACTCGAGACGAGGCCTGACTCCCCTGGGGAGACTCAGAAGCACCCCAAGATCCATGGCAACACTGGAGAGCAATCCTCAGGTTCCGGCCCCGACTCCACACAAGGACTGAGGCCCCGGCATGGACGGGAGAGGAATCCCGAGAGGTCCCCTAGCAACTCGCATGGGGACTGGCCTTTCCTGAGGCCACCAGAGCGGGTCCCTGAGGTCCCCGTCGTAACTCGAGAAGACCTGCCGCAACTCGAGAAAATCCAGGAGGTTCTCCCCTCCAGGCGAGATGAGGCCCATTTCCGCTGAGGCGTCTCGACGCTGATCACACCTCACCTCTGGAACTTCGAAAGGGTCCTTCACACCCTTGGTGCAAATCAAGAAGTTCCCCGACCTAGCCGTCTCCACTCGAGAGGAATCACGAGGGTCCCGCCCACATCCAGAGGAGCCCCGTTTCCGCCTCGTAGCTCGAGATGAGGGATCCTTTCCCTGCTTCGTCGGGAAAGAGTTCCCGGCGTTCCCGTCGCATCTCAAGAGGAGGCCCTCCCAACAGGAACGGCGAGAGGAACTCCAGGGTCGTGCCACCATTCCAAGAGTCCCCCAGATGTCTCAGTCCATTCCAGAGGAACCTCTTTTCCCTTCACCGGCTCGTCTTTCACGCCGAGGATCGACTCACACCAAGGTGGCACGTGGCACAGCCCTGTGGGAAAGCCTCGTGGGAAAGCCTCGAGGGACAGCCTCGAGGGAAAGCCACAGATCCCTTGATCCACGTGACAGGAAGCGTGACACTACTGCTGCAGCTCGGGAGGAAAGCGCACGTGCATGCCCCCACTCGAGACGAGGCCTGAGTCCCCTGGGGAGTCTCAGAAGCACCCCAAGATCCATGGCAACACTGGAGAGGAATCCTCAGGTTCCGGCCCCTACTCCACAAAAGGACTGAGGCCCCGGCATGGACGGGAGAGGAATCCCGAGAGGTCCCCTAGCAACTCGCATGGGGACTGGCCTTTCCTGAGGCAACCAGAGCGGGTCCCTGAGGTCCCCGTCGTAACTCGAGAAGACCTGCCGCAACTCGAGAAAATCCAGGAGGTTCTCCCCTCCAGGCGAGATGAGGCCCATTTCCGCTGAGGCGTCTCGAGGCTGATCACACCTCACCTCTGGAACTTCGAAAGGGTCCTTCACACCCTTGGTGCAAATCAAGAAGTTCCCCGACCTAGCCGTCTCCACTCGAGAGGAATCACGAGGGTCCCGCCCACATCCAGAGGAGCCCCGTTTCCGCCTCGTAGCTCGAGATGAGGGATCCTTTCCCTACTTCGTCGGGAAAGAGTCCCCGGCGTTCCCGTCGCATCTCAAGAGGAGGCCCTCTCAACAGGAACGGCGAGAGGAACTCCAGGGTCGTCCACCATTCCAAGTGTCCCCCAGATGTCTCAGTCCATTCCAGAGGAACCTCTTTTCCCTTCACCGGCTCGTCTTTCACGCCGAGGATCGACTCACACCAAGGTGGCACGTGGCACAGCCCTGTGGGAAAGCCTCGTGGGAAAGCCTCGAGGGACAGCCTCGAGGGAAAGCCACAGATCCCTTGATCCACGTGACAGGAAGCGTGACACTACTGCTGCAGCTCGGGAGGAAAGCGCACGTGCATGCCCCCACTCGAGACGAGGCCTGACTCCCCTGGGGAGACTCAGAATCACCCCAAGATCCATGGCAACACTGGAGAGCAATCCTCAGGTTCCGGCCCCGACTCCACACAAGGACTGAGGCCCCGGCATGGACGGGAGAGGAATCCCGAGAGGTCCCCTAGCAACTCGCATGGGGACTGGCCTTTCCTGAGGCCACCAGAGCGGGTCCCTGAGGTCCCCGTCGTAACTCGAGAAGACCTGCCGCAACTCGAGAAAATCCAGGACGTTCTCCCCTCCAGGCGAGATGAGGCCCATTTCCGCTGAGGCGTCTCGAGGCTGATCACACCTCACCTCTGGAACTTCGAAAGGGTCCTTCACACCCTTGGTGCAAATCAAGAAGTTCCCCGACATAGCCGTCTCCACTCGAGAGGAATCACGAGGGTCCCGCCCACATCCAGAGGAGCCCCGTTTCCGCCTCGTAGCTCGAGATGAGGGATCCTTTCCCTGCTTCTTCGGGAAAGAGTTCCCGGCGTTCCCGTCGCATCTCAAGAGGAGGCCCTCTCAACAGGAACGGCGAGAGGAACTCCAGGGTCGTGCCACCATTCCAAGAGTCCCCCAGATGTCTCAGTCCATTCCAGAGGAACCTCTTTTCCCTTCACCGGCTCGTCTTTCACGCCGAGGATCGACTCACACCAAGGTGGCACGTGGCACAGCCCTGTGGGAAAGCCTCGTGGGAAAGCCTCGAGGGACAGCCTCGAGGGAAAGCCACAGATCCCTTGATCCAAGTGACAGGAAGCGTGACACTACTGCTGCAGCTCGGGAGGAAAGCGCACGTGCATGCCCCCACTCGAGACGAGGCCTGAGTCCCCTGGGGAGTCTCAGAAGCACCCCAAGATCCATGGCAACACTGGAGAGGAATCCTCAGGTTCCGGCCCCGACTCCACACAAGGACTGAGGCCCCGGCATGGACGGGAGAGGAATCCCGAGAGGTCCCCTAGCAACTCGCATGGGGACTGGCCTTTCCTGAGGCCAGCAGAGCGGGTCCCTGAGGTCCCCGTCGTAACTCGAGAAGACCTGCCGCAACTCGAGAAAATCCAGGAGGTTCTCCCCTCCAGGCGAGATGAGGCCCATTTCCGCTGAGGCGTCTCGAGGCTGATCACACCTCACCTCTGGAACTTCGAAAGGGTCCTTCACACCCTTGGTGCAAATCAAGAAGTTCCCCGACATACCCGTCTCCACTCGAGAGGAATCACGAGGGTCCCGCCCACATCCAGAGGAGCCCCGTTTCCGCCTCGTAGCTCGAGATGAGGGATCCTTTCCCTGCTTCGTCGGGAAAGAGTCCCCGGCGTTCCCGTCGCATCTCAAGAGGAGGCCCTCTCAACAGGAACGGCGAGAGGAACTCCAGGGTCGTCCACCATTCCAAGAGTCCCCCAGATGTCTCAGTCCATTCCAGAGGAACCTCTTTTCCCTTCACCGGCTCGTCTTTCACGCCGAGGATCGACTCACACCAAGGTGGCACGTGGCACAGCCCTGTGGGAAAGCCTCGTGGGAAAGCCTCGAGGGACAGCCTCGAGGGAAAGCCACAGATCCCTTGATCCACGTGACAGGAAGCGTGACACTACTGCTGCAGCTCGGGAGGAAAGCGCACGTTCATGCCCCCAATCGAGACGAGGCCTGACTCCCCTGGGGGACTCAGAAGCACCCCAAGATCCATGGCAACACTGGAGAGCAATCCTCAGGTTCCGGCCCCGACTCCACACAAGGACTGAGGCCCCGGCATGGACGGGAGAGGAATCCCGAGAGGTCCCCTAGCAACTCGCATGGGGACTGGCCTTTCCTGAGGCCACCAGAGCGGGTCCCTGAGGTCCCCGTCGTAACTCGAGAAGACCTGCCGCAACTCGAGAAAATCCAGGAGGTTCTCCCCTCCAGGCGAGATGAGGCCCATTTCCGCTGAGGCGTCTCGAGGCTGATCACACCTCACCTCTGGAACTTCGAAAGGGTCCTTCACACCCTTGGTGCAAATCAAGAAGTTCCCCGACCTAGCCGTCTCCACTCGAGAGGAATCACGAGGGTCCCGCCCACATCCAGAGGAGCCCCGTTTCCGCCTCGTAGCTCGAGATGAGGGATCCTTTCCCTGCTTCGTCGGGAAAGAGTCCCCGGCGTTCCCGTCGCATCTCAAGAGGAGGCCCTCTCAACAGGAACAGCGAGAGGAACTCCAGGGTCGTGCCACCTTTCCAAGAGTCCCCCAGATGTCTCAGTCCATTCCAGAGGAACCTCTTTTCCCTTCACCGGCTGGTCTTTCACGCCGAGGATCGACTCACACCAAGGTGGCACGTGGCACAGCCCTGTGGGAAAGCCTCGTGGGATAGCCTCGAGGGACAGCCTCGAGGGAAAGCCACAGATCCCTTGATCCACGTGACAGGAAGCGTGACACTACTGCTGCAGCTCGGGAGGAAAGCGCACGTGCATGCCCCCACTCGAGACGAGGCCTGAGTCCCCTGGGGAGTCTCAGAAGCACCCCAAGATCCATGGCAACACTGGAGAGGAATCCTCAGGTTCCGGCCCCGACTCCACAAAAGGACTGAGGCCCCGGCATGGACGGGAGAGGAATCCCGAGAGGTCCCCTAGCAACACGCATGGGGACTGGCCTTTCCTGAGGCCAGCAGAGCGGGTCCCTGAGGTCCCCGTCGTAACTCGAGAAGACCTGCCGCAACTCGAGAAAATCCAGGAGGTTCTCCCCTCCAGGCGAGATGAGGCCCATTTCCGCTGAGGCGTCTCGAGGCTGATCACACCTCACCTCTGGAACTTCGAAAGGGTCCTTCACACCCTTGGTGCAAATCAAGAAGTTCCCCGACATACCCGTCTCCACTCGAGAGGAATCACGAGGGTCCCGCCCACATCCAGAGGAGCCCCGTTTCCGCCTCGTAGCTCGAGATGAGGGATCCTTTCCCTGCTTCGTCGGGAAAGAGTCCCCGGCGTTCCCGTCGCATCTCAAGAGGAGGCCCTCTCAACAGGAACGGCGAGAGGAACTCCAGGGTCGTCCACCATTCCAAGAGTCCCCCAGATGTCTCAGTCCATTCCAGAGGAACCTCTTTTCCCTTCACCGGCTCGTCTTTCACGCCGAGGATCGACTCACACCAAGGTGGCACGTGGCACAGCCCTGTGGGAAAGCCTCGTGGGAAAGCCTCGAGGGACAGCCTCGAGGGAAAGCCACAGATCCCTTGATCCACGTGACAGGAAGCGTGACACTACTGCTGCAGCTCGGGAGGAAAGCGCACGTGCATGCCCCCAATCGAGACGAGGCCTGACTCCCCTGGGGGACTCAGAAGCACCCCAAGATCCATGGCAACACTGGAGAGCAATCCTCAGGTTCCGGCCCCGACTCCACACAAGGACTGAGGCCCCGGCATGGACGGGAGAGGAATCCCGAGAGGTCCCCTAGCAACTCGCATGGGGACTGGCCTTTCCTGAGGCCACCAGAGCGGGTCCCTGAGGTCCCCGTCGTAACTCGAGAAGACCTGCCGCAACTCGAGAAAATCCAGGAGGTTCTCCCCTCCAGGCGAGATGAGGCCCATTTCCGCTGAGGCGTCTCGAGGCTGATCACACCTCACCTCTGGAACTTCGAAAGGGTCCTTCACACCCTTGGTGCAAATCAAGAAGTTCCCCGACCTAGCCGTCTCCACTCGAGAGGAATCACGAGGGTCCCGCCCACATCCAGAGGAGCCCCGTTTCCGCCTCGTAGCTCGAGATGAGGGATCCTTTCCGTGCTTCGTTGGGAAAGAGTCCCCGGCGTTCCCGTCGCATCTCAAGAGGAGGCCCTCTCAACAGGAACGGCGAGAGGAACTCCAGGGTCGTGCCACCTTTCCAAGAGTCCCCCAGATGTCTCAGTCCATTCCAGAGGAACCTCTTTTCCCTTCACCGGCTCGTCTTTCACGCCGAGGATCGACTCACACCAAGGTGGCACGTGGCACAGCCCTGTGGGAAAGCCTCGTGGGATAGCCTCGAGGGACAGCCTCGAGGGAAAGCCACAGATCCCTTGATCCACGTGACAGGAAGCGTGACACTACTGCTGCAGCTCGGGAGGAAAGCGCACGTGCATGCCCCCACTCGAGACGAGGCCTGAGTCCCCTGGGGAGTCTCAGAAGCACCCCAAGATCCATGGCAACACTGGAGAGGAATCCTCAGGTTCCGGCCCCGACTCCACAAAAGGACTGAGGCCCCGGCATGGACGGGAGAGGAATCCCGAGAGGTCCCCTAGCAACACGCATGGGGACTGGCCTTTCCTGAGGCCAGCAGAGCGGGTCCCTGAGGTCCCCGTCGTAACTCGAGAAGACCTGCCGCAACTCGAGAAAATCCAGGAGGTTCTCCCCTCCAGGCGAGATGAGGCCCATTTCCGCTGAGGCGTCTCGAGGCTGATCACACCTCACCTCTGGAACTTCGAAAGGGTCCTTCACACCCTTGGTGCAAATCAAGAAGTTCCCCGACCTAGCCGTCTCCACTCGAGAGGAATCACGAGGGTCCCGCCCACATCCAGAGGAGCCCCGTTTCCGCCTCGTAGCTCGAGATGAGGGATCCTTTCCCTGCTTCATCGGGAAAGAGTTCCCGGCGTTCCCGTCGCATCTCAAGAGGAGGCCCTCTCAACAGGAACGGCGAGAGGAACTCCAGGGTCGTGCCACCATTCCAAGAGTCCCCCAGATGTCTCAGTCCATTCCAGAGGAACCTCTTTTCCCTTCACCGGCTCGTCTTTCACGCCGAGGATCGACTCACACCAAGGTGGCACGTGGCACAGCCCTGTGGGAAAGCCTCGTGGGAAAGCCTCGAGGGACAGCCTCGAGGGAAAGCCACAGATCCCTTGATCCACGTGACAGGAAGCGTGACACTACTGCTGCAGCTCGGGAGGAAAGCGCACGTGCATGCCCCCACTCGAGACGAGGCCTGACTCCCCTGGGGAGACTCAGAAGCACCCCAAGATCCATGGCAACACTGGAGAGCAATCCTCAGGTTCCGGCCCCGACTCCACACAAGGACTGAGGCCCCGGCATGGACGGGAGAGGAATCCCGAGCGGTCCCCTAGCAACTCGCATGGGGACTGGCCTTTCCTGAGGCCACCAGAGCGGGTCCCTGAGGTCCCCGTCGTAACTCGAGAAGACCTGCCGCAACTCGAGAAAATCCAGGAGGTTCTCCCCTCCAGGCGAGATGAGGCCCATTTCCGCTGAGGCGTCTCGAGGCTGATCACACCTCACCTCTGGAACTTCGAAAGGGTCCTTCACACCCTTGGTGCAAATCAAGAAGTTCCCCGACCTAGCCGTCTCCACTCGAGAGGAATGACGAGGGTCCCGCCCACATCCAGAGGAGCCCCGTTTCCGCCTCGTAGCTCGAGATGAGGGATCCTTTCCCTGCTTCGTCGGGAAAGAGTCCCCGGCGTTCCCGTCGCATCTCAAGAGGAGGCCCTCTCAACAGGAACGGCGAGAGGAACTCCAGGGTCGTGCCACCATTCCAAGAGTCCCCCAGATGTCTCAGTCCATTCCAGAGGAACCTCTTTTCCCTTCACCGGCTCGTCTTTCACGCCGAGGATCGACTCACACCAAGGTGGCACGTGGCAGAGCCCTGTGGGAAAGCCTCGTGGGAAAGCCTCGAGGGACAGCCTCGAGGGAAAGCCACAGATCCCTTGATCCAAGTGACAGGAAGCGTGACACTACTGCTGCAGCTCGGGAGGAAAGCGCACGTGCATGCCCCCACTCGAGACGAGGCCTGAGTCCCCTGGGGAGTCTCAGAAGCACCCCAAGATCCATGGCAACACTGGAGAGGAATCCTCAGGTTCCGGCCCCGACTCCACACAAGGACTGAGGCCCCGGCATGGACGGGAGAGGAATCCCGAGAGGTCCCCTAGCAACTCGCATGGGGACTGGCCTTTCCTGAGGCCACCAGAGCGGGTCCCTGAGGTCCCCGTCGTAACTCGAGAAGACCTGCCGCAACTCGAGAAAATCCAGGAGGTTCTCCCCTCCATGCGAGATGAGGCCCATTTCCGCTGAGGCGTCTCGAGGCTGATCACACCTCACCTCTGGAACTTCGAAAGGGTCCTTCACACCCTTGGTGCAAATCAAGAAGTTCCCCGACATACCCGTCTCCACTCGAGAGGAATCACGAGGGTCCCGCCCACATCCAGAGGAGCCCCGTTTCCGCCTCGTAGCTCGAGATGAGGGATCCTTTCCCTGCTTCGTCGGGAAAGAGTCCCCGGCGTTCCCGTCGCATCTCAAGAGGAGGCCCTCTCAACAGGAACGGCGAGAGGAACTCCAGGGTCGTCCACCATTCCAAGAGTCCCCCAGATGTCTCAGTCCATTCCAGAGGAACCTCTTTTCCCTTCACCGGCTCGTCTTTCACGCCGAGGATCGACTCACACCAAGGTGGCACGTGGCACAGCCCTGTGGGAAAGCCTCGTGGGAAAGCCTCGAGGGACAGCCTCGAGGGAAAGCCACAGATCCCTTGATCCACGTGACAGGAAGCGTGACACTACTGCTGCAGCTCGGGAGGAAATCGCACGTGCATGCCCCCAATCGAGACGAGGCCTGACTCCCCTGGGGGACTCAGAAGCACCCCAAGATCCATGGCAACACTGGAGAGCAATCCTCAGGTTCCGGCCCCGACTCCACACAAGGACTGAGGCCCCGGCATGGACGGGAGAGGAATCCCGAGAGGTCCCCTAGCAACTCGCATGGGGACTGGCCTTTCCTGAGGCCACCAGAGCGGGTCCCTGAGGTCCCCGTCGTAACTCGAGAAGACCTGCCGCAACTCGAGAAAATCCAGGAGGTTCTCCCCTCCAGGCGAGATGAGGCCCATTTCCGCTGAGGCGTCTCGAGGCTGATCACACCTCACCTCTGGAACTTCGAAAGGGTCCTTCACACCCTTGGTGCAAATCAAGAAGTTCCCCGACCTAGCCGTCTCCACTCGAGAGGAATCACGAGGGTCCCGCCCACATCCAGAGGAGCCCCGTTTCCGCCTCGTAGCTCGAGATGAGGGATCCTTTCCCTGCTTCGTCGGGAAAGAGTTCCCGGCGTTCCCGTCGCATCTCAAGAGGAGGCCCTCTCAACAGGAACGGCGAGAGGAACTCCAGGGTCGTGCCACCATTCCAAGAGTCCCCCAGATGTCTCAGTCCATTCCAGAGGAACCTCTTTTCCCTTCACCGGCTCGTCTTTCACGCCGAGGATCGACTCACACCAAGGTGGCACGTGGCACAGCCCTGTGGGAAAGCCTCGTGGGAAAGCCTCGAGGGACAGCCTCGAGGGACAGCCACAGATCCCTTGATCCACGTGACAGGAAGCGTGACACTACTGCTGCAGCTCGGGAGGAAACCGCACGTGCATGCCCCCACTCGAGACGAGGCCTGACTCCCCTGGGGAGACTCAGAAGCACCCCAAGATCCATGGAAACACTGGAGAGCAATCCTCAGGTTCAGGCCCCGACTCCACACAAGGACTGAGGCCCCGGCATGGACGGGAGAGGAATCCCGAGAGGTCCCCTAGCAACTCGCATGGGGACTGGCCTTTCCTGAGGCCACCAGAGCGGGTCCCTGAGGTCCCCGTCGTAACTCGAGAAGACCTGCCGCAACTCGAGAAAATCCAGGAGGTTCTCCCCTCCAGGCGAGATGAGGCCCATTTCCGCTGAGGCGTCTCGAGGCTGATCACACCTCACCTCTGGAACTTCCAAAGGGTCCTTCACACCCTTGGTGCAAATCAAGAAGTTCCCCGACCTAGCCGTCTCCACTCGAGAGGAATCACGAGGGTCCCGCCCACATCCAGAGGAGCCCCGTTTCCGCCTCGTAGCTCGAGATGAGGGATCCTTTCCCTACTTCGTCGGGAAAGAGTCCCCGGCGTTCCCGTCGCATCTCAAGAGGAGGCCCTCTCAACAGGAACGGCGAGAGGAACTCCAGGGTCGTCCACCATTCCAAGTGTCCCCCAGATGTCTCAGTCCATTCCAGAGGAACCTCTTTTCCCTTCACCGGCTCGTCTTTCACGCCGAGGATCGACTCACACCAAGGTGGCACGTGGCACAGCCCTGTGGGAAAGCCTCGTGGGAAAGCCTCGAGGGACAGCCTCGAGGGAAAGCCACAGATCCCTTGATCCACGTGACAGGAAGCGTGACACTACTGCTGCAGCTCGGGAGGAAAGCGCACGTGCATGCCCCACTCGAGACGAGGCCTGACTCCCCTGGGGAGACTCAGAATCACCCCAAGATCCATGGCAACACTGGAGAGCAATCCTCAGGTTCCGGCCCCGACTCCACACAAGGACTGAGGCCCCGGCATGGACGGGAGAGGAATCCCGAGAGGTCCCCTAGCAACTCGCATGGGGACTGGCCTTTCCTGAGGCCACCAGAGCGGGTCCCTGAGGTCCCCGTCGTAACTCGAGAAGACCTGCCGCAACTCGAGAAAATCCAGGACGTTCTCCCCTCCAGGCGAGATGAGGCCCATTTCCGCTGAGGCGTCTCGAGGCTGATCACACCTCACCTCTGGAACTTCGAAAGGGTCCTTCACACCCTTGGTGCAAATCAAGAAGTTCCCCGACATAGCCGTCTCCACTCGAGAGGAATCACGAGGGTCCCGCCCACATCCAGAGGAGCCCCGTTTCCGCCTCGTAGCTCGAGATGAGGGATCCTTTCCCTGCTTCTTCGGGAAAGAGTTCCCGGCGTTCCCGTCGCATCTCAAGAGGAGGCCCTCTCAACAGGAACGGCGAGAGGAACTCCAGGGTCGTGCCACCATTCCAAGAGTCCCCCAGATGTCTCAGTCCATTCCAGAGGAACCTCTTTTCCCTTCACCGGCTCGTCTTTCACGCCGAGGATCGACTCACACCAAGGTGGCACGTGGCACAGCCCTGTGGGAAAGCCTCGTGGGAAAGCCTCGAGGGACAGCCTCGAGGGAAAGCCACAGATCCCTTGATCCAAGTGACAGGAAGCGTGACACTACTGCTGCAGCTCGGGAGGAAAGCGCACGTGCATGCCCCCACTCGAGACGAGGCCTGAGTCCCCTGGGGAGTCTCAGAAGCACCCCAAGATCCATGGCAACACTGGAGAGGAATCCTCAGGTTCCGGCCCCGACTCCACACAAGGACTGAGGCCCCGGCATGGACGGGAGAGGAATCCCGAGAGGTCCCCTAGCAACTCGCATGGGGACTGGCCTTTCCTGAGGCCAGCAGAGCGGGTCCCTGAGGTCCCCGTCGTAACTCGAGAAGACCTGCCGCAACTCGAGAAAATCCAGGAGGTTCTCCCCTCCAGGCGAGATGAGGCCCATTTCCGCTGAGGCGTCTCGAGGCTGATCACACCTCACCTCTGGAACTTCGAAAGGGTCCTTCACACCCTTGGTGCAAATCAAGAAGTTCCCCGACATACCCGTCTCCACTCGAGAGGAATCACGAGGGTCCCGCCCACATCCAGAGGAGCCCCGTTTCCGCCTCGTAGCTCGAGATGAGGGATCCTTTCCCTGCTTCGTCGGGAAAGAGTCCCCGGCGTTCCCGTCGCATCTCAAGAGGAGGCCCTCTCAACAGGAACGGCGAGAGGAACTCCAGGGTCGTCCACCATTCCAAGAGTCCCCCAGATGTCTCAGTCCATTCCAGAGGAACCTCTTTTCCCTTCACCGGCTCGTCTTTCACGCCGAGGATCGACTCACACCAAGGTGGCACGTGGCACAGCCCTGTGGGAAAGCCTCGTGGGAAAGCCTCGAGGGACAGCCTCGAGGGAAAGCCACAGATCCCTTGATCCACGTGACAGGAAGCGTGACACTACTGCTGCAGCTCGGGAGGAAAGCGCACGTGCATGCCCCCAATCGAGACGAGGCCTGACTCCCCTGGGGGACTCAGAAGCACCCCAAGATCCATGGCAACACTGGAGAGCAATCCTCAGGTTCCGGCCCCGACTCCACACAAGGACTGAGGCCCCGGCATGGACGGGAGAGGAATCCCGAGAGGTCCCCTAGCAACTCGCATGGGGACTGGCCTTTCCTGAGGCCAGCAGAGCGGGTCCCTGAGGTCCCCGTCGTAACTCGAGAAGACCTGCCGCAACTCGAGAAAATCCAGGAGGTTCTCCCCTCCAGGCGAGATGAGGCCCATTTCCGCTGAGGCGTCTCGAGGCTGATCACACCTCACCTCTGGAACTTCGAAAGGGTCCTTCACACCCTTGGTGCAAATCAAGAAGTTCCCCGACCTAGCCGTCTCCACTCGAGAGGAATCACGAGGGTCCCGCCCACATCCAGAGGAGCCCCGTTTCCGCCTCGTAGCTCGAGATGAGGGATCCTTTCCCTGCTTCGTCGGGAAAGAGTCCCCGGCGTTCCCGTCGCATCTCAAGAGGAGGCCCTCTCAACAGGAACGGCGAGAGGAACTCCAGGGTCATGCCACCTTTCCAAGAGTCCCCCAGATGTCTCAGTCCATTCCAGAGGAACCTCTTTTCCCTTCACCGGCTGGTCTTTCACGCCGAGGATCGACTCACACCAAGGTGGCACGTGGCACAGCCCTGTGGGAAAGCCTCGTGGGATAGCCTCGAGGGACAGCCTCGAGGGAAAGCCACAGATCCCTTGATCCACGTGACAGGAAGCGTGACACTACTGCTGCAGCTCGGGAGGAAAGCGCACGTGCATGCCCCCACTCGAGACGAGGCCTGAGTCCCCTGGGGAGTCTCAGAAGCACCCCAAGATCCATGGCAACACTGGAGAGGAATCCTCAGGTTCCGGCCCCGACTCCACAAAAGGACTGAGGCCCCGGCATGGACGGGAGAGGAATCCCGAGAGGTCCCCTAGCAACACGCATGGGGACTGGCCTTTCCTGAGGCCACCAGAGCGGGTCCCTGAGGTCCCCGTCGTAACTCGAGAAGACCTGCCGCAACTCGAGAAAATCCAGGAGGTTCTCCCCTCCAGGCGAGATGAGGCCCATTTCCGCTGAGGCGTCTCGAGGCTGATCACACCTCACCTCTGGAACTTCGAAAGGGTCCTTCACACCCTTGGTGCAAATCAAGAAGTTCCCCGACCTAGCCGTCTCCACTCGAGAGGAATCACGAGGGTCCCGCCCACATCCAGAGGAGCCCCGTTTCCGCCTCGTAGCTCGAGATGAGGGATCCTTTCCCTGCTTCGTCGGGAAAGAGTTCCCGGCGTTCCCGTCGCATCTCAAGAGGAGGCCCTCTCAACAGGAACGGCGAGAGGAACTCCAGGGTCGTGCCACCATTCCAAGAGTCCCCCAGATGTCTCAGTCCATTCCAGAGGAACCTCTTTTCCCTTCACCGGCTCGTCTTTCACGCCGAGGATCGACTCACACCAAGGTGGCACGTGGCACAGCCCTGTGGGAAAGCCTCGTGGGAAAGCCTCGAGGGACAGCCTCGAGGGACAGCCACAGATCCCTTGATCCACGTGACAGGAAGCGTGACACTACTGCTGCAGCTCGGGAGGAAACCGCACGTGCATGCCCCCACTCGAGACGAGGCCTGACTCCCCTGGGGAGACTCAGAAGCACCCCAAGATCCATGGAAACACTGGAGAGCAATCCTCAGGTTCAGGCCCCGACTCCACACAAGGACTGAGGCCCCGGCATGGACGGGAGAGGAATCCCGAGAGGTCCCCTAGCAACTCGCATGGGGACTGGCCTTTCCTGAGGCCACCAGAGCGGGTCCCTGAGGTCCCCGTCGTAACTCGAGAAGACCTGCCGCAACTCGAGAAAATCCAGGAGGTTCTCCCCTCCAGGCGAGATGAGGCCCATTTCCGCTGAGGCGTCTCGAGGCTGATCACACCTCACCTCTGGAACTTCCAAAGGGTCCTTCACACCCTTGGTGCAAATCAAGAAGTTCCCCGACCTAGCCGTCTCCACTCGAGAGGAATCACGAGGGTCCCGCCCACATCCAGAGGAGCCCCGTTTCCGCCTCGTAGCTCGAGATGAGGGATCCTTTCCCTACTTCGTCGGGAAAGAGTCCCCGGCGTTCCCGTCGCATCTCAAGAGGAGGCCCTCTCAACAGGAACGGCGAGAGGAACTCCAGGGTCGTCCACCATTCCAAGTGTCCCCCAGATGTCTCAGTCCATTCCAGAGGAACCTCTTTTCCCTTCACCGGCTCGTCTTTCACGCCGAGGATCGACTCACACCAAGGTGGCACGTGGCACAGCCCTGTGGGAAAGCCTCGTGGGAAAGCCTCGAGGGACAGCCTCGAGGGAAAGCCACAGATCCCTTGATCCACGTGACAGGAAGCGTGACACTACTGCTGCAGCTCGGGAGGAAAGCGCACGTGCATGCCCCACTCGAGACGAGGCCTGACTCCCCTGGGGAGACTCAGAATCACCCCAAGATCCATGGCAACACTGGAGAGCAATCCTCAGGTTCCGGCCCCGACTCCACACAAGGACTGAGGCCCCGGCATGGACGGGAGAGGAATCCCGAGAGGTCCCCTAGCAACTCGCATGGGGACTGGCCTTTCCTGAGGCCACCAGAGCGGGTCCCTGAGGTCCCCGTCGTAACTCGAGAAGACCTGCCGCAACTCGAGAAAATCCAGGACGTTCTCCCCTCCAGGCGAGATGAGGCCCATTTCCGCTGAGGCGTCTCGAGGCTGATCACACCTCACCTCTGGAACTTCGAAAGGGTCCTTCACACCCTTGGTGCAAATCAAGAAGTTCCCCGACATAGCCGTCTCCACTCGAGAGGAATCACGAGGGTCCCGCCCACATCCAGAGGAGCCCCGTTTCCGCCTCGTAGCTCGAGATGAGGGATCCTTTCCCTGCTTCTTCGGGAAAGAGTTCCCGGCGTTCCCGTCGCATCTCAAGAGGAGGCCCTCTCAACAGGAACGGCGAGAGGAACTCCAGGGTCGTGCCACCATTCCAAGAGTCCCCCAGATGTCTCAGTCCATTCCAGAGGAACCTCTTTTCCCTTCACCGGCTCGTCTTTCACGCCGAGGATCGACTCACACCAAGGTGGCACGTGGCACAGCCCTGTGGGAAAGCCTCGTGGGAAAGCCTCGAGGGACAGCCTCGAGGGAAAGCCACAGATCCCTTGATCCAAGTGACAGGAAGCGTGACACTACTGCTGCAGCTCGGGAGGAAAGCGCACGTGCATGCCCCCACTCGAGACGAGGCCTGAGTCCCCTGGGGAGTCTCAGAAGCACCCCAAGATCCATGGCAACACTGGAGAGGAATCCTCAGGTTCCGGCCCCGACTCCACACAAGGACTGAGGCCCCGGCATGGACGGGAGAGGAATCCCGAGAGGTCCCCTAGCAACTCGCATGGGGACTGGCCTTTCCTGAGGCCAGCAGAGCGGGTCCCTGAGGTCCCCGTCGTAACTCGAGAAGACCTGCCGCAACTCGAGAAAATCCAGGAGGTTCTCCCCTCCAGGCGAGATGAGGCCCATTTCCGCTGAGGCGTCTCGAGGCTGATCACACCTCACCTCTGGAACTTCGAAAGGGTCCTTCACACCCTTGGTGCAAATCAAGAAGTTCCCCGACATACCCGTCTCCACTCGAGAGGAATCACGAGGGTCCCGCCCACATCCAGAGGAGCCCCGTTTCCGCCTCGTAGCTCGAGATGAGGGATCCTTTCCCTGCTTCGTCGGGAAAGAGTCCCCGGCGTTCCCGTCGCATCTCAAGAGGAGGCCCTCTCAACAGGAACGGCGAGAGGAACTCCAGGGTCGTCCACCATTCCAAGAGTCCCCCAGATGTCTCAGTCCATTCCAGAGGAACCTCTTTTCCCTTCACCGGCTCGTCTTTCACGCCGAGGATCGACTCACACCAAGGTGGCACGTGGCACAGCCCTGTGGGAAAGCCTCGTGGGAAAGCCTCGAGGGACAGCCTCGAGGGAAAGCCACAGATCCCTTGATCCACGTGACAGGAAGCGTGACACTACTGCTGCAGCTCGGGAGGAAAGCGCACGTGCATGCCCCCAATCGAGACGAGGCCTGACTCCCCTGGGGGACTCAGAAGCACCCCAAGATCCATGGCAACACTGGAGAGCAATCCTCAGGTTCCGGCCCCGACTCCACACAAGGACTGAGGCCCCGGCATGGACGGGAGAGGAATCCCGAGAGGTCCCCTAGCAACTCGCATGGGGACTGGCCTTTCCTGAGGCCACCAGAGCGGGTCCCTGAGGTCCCCGTCGTAACTCGAGAAGACCTGCCGCAACTCGAGAAAATCCAGGAGGTTCTCCCCTCCAGGCGAGATGAGGCCCATTTCCGCTGAGGCGTCTCGAGGCTGATCACACCTCACCTCTGGAACTTCGAAAGGGTCCTTCACACCCTTGGTGCAAATCAAGAAGTTCCCCGACCTAGCCGTCTCCACTCGAGAGGAATCACGAGGGTCCCGCCCACATCCAGAGGAGCCCCGTTTCCGCCTCGTAGCTCGAGATGAGGGATCCTTTCCCTGCTTCGTCGGGAAAGAGTCCCCGGCGTTCCCGTCGCATCTCAAGAGGAGGCCCTCTCAACAGGAACGGCGAGAGGAACTCCAGGGTCGTGCCACCTTTCCAAGAGTCCCCCAGATGTCTCAGTCCATTCCAGAGGAACCTCTTTTCCCTTCACCGGCTGGTCTTTCACGCCGAGGATCGACTCACACCAAGGTGGCACGTGGCACAGCCCTGTGGGAAAGCCTCGTGGGATAGCCTCGAGGGACAGCCTCGAGGGAAAGCCACAGATCCCTTGATCCACGTGACAGGAAGCGTGACACTACTGCTGCAGCTCGGGAGGAAACCGCACGTGCATGCCCCCACTCGAGACGAGGCCTGACTCCCCTGGGGAGACTCAGAAGCACCCCAAGATCCATGGAAACACTGGAGAGCAATCCTCAGGTTCAGGCCCCGACTCCACACAAGGACTGAGGCCCCGGCATGGACGGGAGAGGAATCCCGAGAGGTCCCCTAGCAACTCGCATGGGGACTGGCCTTTCCTGAGGCCACCAGAGCGGGTCCCTGAGGTCCCCGTCGTAACTCGAGAAGACCTGCCGCAACTCGAGAAAATCCAGGAGGTTCTCCCCTCCAGGCGAGATGAGGCCCATTTCCGCTGAGGCGTCTCGAGGCTGATCACACCTCACCTCTGGAACTTCCAAAGGGTCCTTCACACCCTTGGTGCAAATCAAGAAGTTCCCCGACCTAGCCGTCTCCACTCGAGAGGAATCACGAGGGTCCCGCCCACATCCAGAGGAGCCCCGTTTCCGCCTCGTAGCTCGAGATGAGGGATCCTTTCCCTACTTCGTCGGGAAAGAGTCCCCGGCGTTCCCGTCGCATCTCAAGAGGAGGCCCTCTCAACAGGAACGGCGAGAGGAACTCCAGGGTCGTCCACCATTCCAAGTGTCCCCCAGATGTCTCAGTCCATTCCAGAGGAACCTCTTTTCCCTTCACCGGCTCGTCTTTCACGCCGAGGATCGACTCACACCAAGGTGGCACGTGGCACAGCCCTGTGGGAAAGCCTCGTGGGAAAGCCTCGAGGGACAGCCTCGAGGGAAAGCCACAGATCCCTTGATCCACGTGACAGGAAGCGTGACACTACTGCTGCAGCTCGGGAGGAAAGCGCACGTGCATGCCCCCACTCGAGACGAGGCCTGACTCCCCTGGGGAGACTCAGAATCACCCCAAGATCCATGGCAACACTGGAGAGCAATCCTCAGGTTCCGGCCCCGACTCCACACAAGGACTGAGGCCCCGGCATGGACGGGAGAGGAATCCCGAGAGGTCCCCTAGCAACTCGCATGGGGACTGGCCTTTCCTGAGGCCACCAGAGCGGGTCCCTGAGGTCCCCGTCGTAACTCGAGAAGACCTGCCGCAACTCGAGAAAATCCAGGACGTTCTCCCCTCCAGGCGAGATGAGGCCCATTTCCGCTGAGGCGTCTCGAGGCTGATCACACCTCACCTCTGGAACTTCGAAAGGGTCCTTCACACCCTTGGTGCAAATCAAGAAGTTCCCCGACATAGCCGTCTCCACTCGAGAGGAATCACGAGGGTCCCGCCCACATCCAGAGGAGCCCCGTTTCCGCCTCGTAGCTCGAGATGAGGGATCCTTTCCCTGCTTCTTCGGGAAAGAGTTCCCGGCGTTCCCGTCGCATCTCAAGAGGAGGCCCTCTCAACAGGAACGGCGAGAGGAACTCCAGGGTCGTGCCACCATTCCAAGAGTCCCCCAGATGTCTCAGTCCATTCCAGAGGAACCTCTTTTCCCTTCACCGGCTCGTCTTTCACGCCGAGGATCGACTCACACCAAGGTGGCACGTGGCACAGCCCTGTGGGAAAGACTCGTGGGAAAGCCTCGAGGGACAGCCTCGAGGGAAAGCCACAGATCCCTTGATCCAAGTGACAGGAAGCGTGACACTACTGCTGCAGCTCGGGAGGAAAGCGCACGTGCATGCCCCCACTCGAGACGAGGCCTGAGTCCCCTGGGGAGTCTCAGAAGCACCCCAAGATCCATGGCAACACTGGAGAGGAATCCTCAGGTTCCGGCCCCGACTCCACACAAGGACTGAGGCCCCGGCATGGACGGGAGAGGAATCCCGAGAGGTCCCCTAGCAACTCGCATGGGGACTGGCCTTTCCTGAGGCCAGCAGAGCGGGTCCCTGAGGTCCCCGTCGTAACTCGAGAAGACCTGCCGCAACTCGAGAAAATCCAGGAGGTTCTCCCCTCCAGGCGAGATGAGGCCCATTTCCGCTGAGGCGTCTCGAGGCTGATCACACCTCACCTCTGGAACTTCGAAAGGGTCCTTCACACCCTTGGTGCAAATCAAGAAGTTCCCCGACCTAGCCGTCTCCACTCGAGAGGAATCACGAGGGTCCCGCCCACATCCAGAGGAGCCCCGTTTCCGCCTCGTAGCTCGAGATGAGGGATCCTTTCCCTGCTTCGTCGGGAAAGAGTCCCCGGCGTTCCCGTCGCATCTCAAGAGGAGGCCCTCTCAACAGGAACGGCGAGAGGAACTCCAGGGTCATGCCACCTTTCCAAGAGTCCCCCAGATGTCTCAGTCCATTCCAGAGGAACCTCTTTTCCCTTCACCGGCTGGTCTTTCACGCCGAGGATCGACTCACACCAAGGTGGCACGTGGCACAGCCCTGTGGGAAAGCCTCGTGGGATAGCCTCGAGGGACAGCCTCGAGGGAAAGCCACAGATCCCTTGATCCACGTGACAGGAAGCGTGACACTACTGCTGCAGCTCGGGAGGAAAGCGCACGTGCATGCCCCCACTCGAGACGAGGCCTGAGTCCCCTGGGGAGTCTCAGAAGCACCCCAAGATCCATGGCAACACTGGAGAGGAATCCTCAGGTTCCGGCCCCGACTCCACAAAAGGACTGAGGCCCCGGCATGGACGGGAGAGGAATCCCGAGAGGTCCCCTAGCAACACGCATGGGGACTGGCCTTTCCTGAGGCCACCAGAGCGGGTCCCTGAGGTCCCCGTCGTAACTCGAGAAGACCTGCCACAACTCGAGAAAATCCAGGAGGTTCTCCCCTCCAGGCGAGATGAGGCCCATTTCCGCTGAGGCGTCTCGAGGCTGATCACACCTCACCTCTGGAACTTCGAAAGGGTCCTTCACACCCTTGGTGCAAATCAAGAAGTTCCCCGACCTAGCCGTCTCCACTCGAGAGGAATCACGAGGGTCCCGCCCACATCCAGAGGAGCCCCGTTTCCGCCTCGTAGCTCGAGATGAGGGATCCTTTCCCTGCTTCATCGGGAAAGAGTTCCCGGCGTTCCCGTCGCATCTCAAGAGGAGGCCCTCTCAACAGGAACGGCGAGAGGAACTCCAGGGTCGTGCCACCATTCCAAGAGTCCCCCAGATGTCTCAGTCCATTCCAGAGGAACCTCTTTTCCCTTCACCGGCTCGTCTTTCACGCCGAGGATCGACTCACACCAAGGTGGCACGTGGCACAGCCCTGTGGGAAAGCCTCGTGGGAAAGCCTCGAGGGACAGCCTCGAGGGAAAGCCACAGATCCCTTGATCCACGTGACAGGAAGCGTGACACTACTGCTGCAGCTCGGGAGGAAAGCGCACGTGCATGCCCCCACTCGAGACGAGGCCTGACTCCCCTGGGGAGACTCAGAAGCACCCCAAGATCCATGGCAACACTGGAGAGCAATCCTCAGGTTCCGGCCCCGACTCCACACAAGGACTGAGGCCCCGGCATGGACGGGAGAGGAATCCCGAGAGGTCCCCTAGCAACTCGCATGGGGACTGGCCTTTCCTGAGGCCAGCAGAGCGGGTCCCTGAGGTCCCCGTCGTAATTCGAGAAGACCTGCCGCAACTCGAGAAAATCCAGGAGGTTCTCCCCTCCAGGCGAGATGAGGCCCATTTCCGCTGAGGCGTCTCGAGGCTGATCACACCTCACCTCTGGAACTTCGAAAGGGTCCTTCACACCCTTGGTGCAAATCAAGAAGTTCCCCGACATACCCGTCTCCACTCGAGAGGAATCACGAGGGTCCCGCCCACATCCAGAGGAGCCCCGTTTCCGCCTCGTAGCTCGAGATGAGGGATCCTTTCCCTGCTTCGTCGGGAAAGAGTCCCCGGCGTTCCCGTCGCATCTCAAGAGGAGGCCCTCTCAACAGGATCGGCGAGAGGAACTCCAGGGTCGTCCACCATTCCAAGAGTCCCCCAGATGTCTCAGTCCATTCCAGAGGAACCTCTTTTCCCTTCACCGGCTCGTCTTTCACGCCGAGGATCGACTCACACCAAGGTGGCACGTGGCACAGCCCTGTGGGAAAGCCTCGTGGGAAAGCCTCGAGGGACAGCCTCGAGGGAAAGCCACAGATCCCTTGATCCACGTGACAGGAAGCGTGACACTACTGCTGCAGCTCGGGAGGAAAGCGCACGTGCATGCCCCCACTCGAGACGAGGCCTGAGTCCCCTGGGGAGTCTCAGAAGCACCCCAAGATCCATGGCAACACCTGGAGAGGAATCCTCAGGTTCCGGCCCCGACTCCACAAAAGGACTGAGGCCCCGGCATGGACGGGAGAGGAATCCCGAGAGGTCCCCTAGCAACACGCATGGGGACTGGCCTTTCCTGAGGCCACCAGAGCGGGTCCCTGAGGTCCCCGTCGTAACTCGAGAAGACCTGCCGCAACTCGAGAAAATCCAGGAGGTTCTCCCCTCCAGGCGAGATGAGGCCCATTTCCGCTGAGGCGTCTCGAGGCTGATCACACCTCACCTCTGGAACTTCGAAAGGGTCCTTCACACCCTTGGTGCAAATCAAGAAGTTCCCCGACCTAGCCGTCTCCACTCGAGAGGAATCACGAGGGTCCCGCCCACATCCAGAGGAGCCCCGTTTCCGCCTCGTAGCTCGAGATGAGGGATCCTTTCCCTGCTTCATCGGGAAAGAGTTCCCGGCGTTCCCGTCGCATCTCAAGAGGAGGCCCTCTCAACAGGAACGGCGAGAGGAACTCCAGGGTCGTGCCACCATTCCAAGAGTCCCCCAGATGTCTCAGTCCATTCCAGAGGAACCTCTTTTCCCTTCACCGGCTCGTCTTTCACGCCGAGGATCGACTCACACCAAGGTGGCACGTGGCACAGCCCTGTGGGAAAGCCTCGTGGGAAAGCCTCGAGGGACAGCCTCGAGGGAAAGCCACAGATCCCTTGATCCACGTGACAGGAAGCGTGACACTACTGCTGCAGCTCGGGAGGAAAGCGCACGTGCATGCCCCCACTCGAGACGAGGCCTGACTCCCCTGGGGAGACTCAGAAGCACCCCAAGATCCATGGCAACACTGGAGAGCAATCCTCAGGTTCCGGCCCCGACTCCAAACAAGGACTGAGGCCCCGGCATGGACGGGAGAGGAATCCCGAGCGGTCCCCTAGCAACTCGCATGGGGACTGGCCTTTCCTGAGGCCACCAGAGCGGGTCCCTGAGGTCCCCGTCGTAACTCGAGAAGACCTGCCGCAACTCGAGAAAATCCAGGAGGTTCTCCCCTCCAGGCGAGATGAGGCCCATTTCCGCTGAGGCGTCTCGAGGCTGATCACACCTCACCTCTGGAACTTCGAAAGGGTCCTTCACACCCTTGGTGCAAATCAAGAAGTTCCCCGACCTAGCCGTCTCCACTCGAGAGGAATGACGAGGGTCCCGCCCACATCCAGAGGAGCCCCGTTTCCGCCTCGTAGCTCGAGATGAGGGATCCTTTCCCTGCTTCGTCGGGAAAGAGTCCCCGGCGTTCCCGTCGCATCTCAAGAGGAGGCCCTCTCAACAGGAACGGCGAGAGGAACTCCAGGGTCGTGCCACCATTCCAAGAGTCCCCCAGATGTCTCAGTCCATTCCAGAGGAACCTCTTTTCCCTTCACCGGCTCGTCTTTCACGCCGAGGATCGACTCACACCAAGGTGGCACGTGGCAGAGCCCTGTGGGAAAGCCTCGTGGAAAGCCTCGAGGGACAGCCTCGAGGGAAAGCCACAGATCCCTTGATCCAAGTGACAGGAAGCGTGACACTACTGCTGCAGCTCGGGAGGAAAGCGCACGTGCATGCCCCCACTCGAGACGAGGCCTGAGTCCCCTGGGGAGTCTCAGAAGCACCCCAAGATCCATGGCAACACTGGAGAGGAATCCTCAGGTTCCGGCCCCGACTCCACACAAGGACTGAGGCCCCGGCATGGACGGGAGAGGAATCCCGAGAGGTCCCCTAGCAACTCGCATGGGGACTGGCCTTTCCTGAGGCCACCAGAGCGGGTCCCTGAGGTCCCCGTCGTAACTCGAGAAGACCTGCCGCAACTCGAGAAAATCCAGGAGGTTCTCCCCTCCATGCGAGATGAGGCCCATTTCCGCTGAGGCGTCTCGAGGCTGATCACACCTCACCTCTGGAACTTCGAAAGGGTCCTTCACACCCTTGGTGCAAATCAAGAAGTTCCCCGACATACCCGTCTCCACTCGAGAGGAATCACGAGGGTCCCGCCCACATCCAGAGGAGCCCCGTTTCCGCCTCGTAGCTCGAGATGAGGGATCCTTTCCCTGCTTCGTCGGGAAAGAGTCCCCGGCGTTCCCGTCGCATCTCAAGAGGAGGCCCTCTCAACAGGAACGGCGAGAGGAACTCCAGGGTCGTCCACCATTCCAAGAGTCCCCCAGATGTCTCAGTCCATTCCAGAGGAACCTCTTTTCCCTTCACCGGCTCGTCTTTCACGCCGAGGATCGACTCACACCAAGGTGGCACGTGGCACAGCCCTGTGGGAAAGCCTCGTGGGAAAGCCTCGAGGGACAGCCTCGAGGGAAAGCCACAGATCCCTTGATCCACGTGACAGGAAGCGTGACACTACTGCTGCAGCTCGGGAGGAAAGCGCACGTGCATGCCCCCAATCGAGACGAGGCCTGACTCCCCTGGGGGACTCAGAAGCACCCCAAGATCCATGGCAACACTGGAGAGCAATCCTCAGGTTCCGGCCCCGACTCCACACAAGGACTGAGGCCCCGGCATGGACGGGAGAGGAATCCCGAGAGGTCCCCTAGCAACTCGCATGGGGACTGGCCTTTCCTGAGGCCACCAGAGCGGGTCCCTGAGGTCCCCGTCGTAACTCGAGAAGACCTGCCGCAACTCGAGAAAATCCAGGAGGTTCTCCCCTCCAGGCGAGATGAGGCCCATTTCCGCTGAGGCGTCTCGACGCTGATCACACCTCACCTCTGGAACTTCGAAAGGGTCCTTCACACCCTTGGTGCAAATCAAGAAGTTCCCCGACCTAGCCGTCTCCACTCGAGAGGAATCACGAGGGTCCCGCCCACATCCAGAGGAGCCCCGTTTCCGCCTCGTAGCTCGAGATGAGGGATCCTTTCCCTGCTTCGTCGGGAAAGAGTTCCCGGCGTTCCCGTCGCATCTCAAGAGGAGGCCCTCTCAACAGGAACGGCGAGAGGAACTCCAGGGTCGTGCCACCATTCCAAGAGTCCCCCAGATGTCTCAGTCCATTCCAGAGGAACCTCTTTTCCCTTCACCGGCTCGTCTTTCACGCCGAGGATCGACTCACACCAAGGTGGCACGTGGCACAGCCCTGTGGGAAAGCCTCGTGGGAAAGCCTCGAGGGACAGCCTCGAGGGACAGCCACAGATCCCTTGATCCACGAGACAGGAAGCGTGACACTACTGCTGCAGCTCGGGAGGAAACTGCACGTGCATGCCCCCACTCGAGACGAGGCCTGACTCCCCTGGGGAGACTCAGAAGCACCCCAAGATCCATGGAAACACTGGAGAGCAATCCTCAGGTTCAGGCCCCGACTCCACACAAGGACTGAGGCCCCGGCATGGACGGGAGAGGAATCCCGAGAGGTCCCCTAGCAACTCGCATGGGGACTGGCCTTTCCTGAGGCCACCAGAGCGGGTCCCTGAGGTCCCCGTCGTAACTCGAGAAGACCTGCCGCAACTCGAGAAAATCCAGGAGGTTCTCCCCTCCAGGCGAGATGAGGCCCATTTCCGCTGAGGCGTCTCGAGGCTGATCACACCTCACCTCTGGAACTTCCAAAGGGTCCTTCACACCCTTGGTGCAAATCAAGAAGTTCCCCGACCTAGCCGTCTCCACTCGAGAGGAATCACGAGGGTCCCGCCCACATCCAGAGGACCCCCGTTTCCGCCTCGTAGCTCGAGATGAGGGATCCTTTCCCTGCTTCGTCGGGAAAGAGTTCCCGGCGTTCCCGTCGCATCTCAAGAGGAGTCCCTCTCAACAGGAACGGCGAGAGGAACTCCAGGGTCGTGCAACCATTCCAAGAGTCCCCCAGATGTCTCAGTCCATTCCAGAGGAACCTCTTTTCCCTTCACCGGCTCGTCTTTCACGCCGAGGATCGACTCACACCAAGGTGGCACGTGGCACAGCCCTGTGGGAAAGCCTCGTGGGAAAGCCTCGAGGGACAGCCTCGAGGGAAAGCCACAGATCCCTTGATCCACGTGACAGGAAGCGTGACACTTCTGCTGCAGCTCGGGAGGAAAGCGCACGTGCATGCCCCCACTCGAGACGAGGCCTGACTCCCCTGGGGAGACTCAGAAGCACCCCAAGATCCATGGCAACACTTGAGAGGAATCCTCAGGTTCCGGCCCTGACTCCACACAAGGACTGAGGCCCCGGCATGGACGGGAGAGGAATCCCGAGAGGTCCCCTAGCAACACGCATGGGGACTGGCCTTTCCTGAGGCCACCAGAGCGGGTCCCTGTGGTCCCCATCGTAACTTGAGAAGACCTGCCGCAACTCGAGAAAATCCAGGAGGTTCTCCCCTCCAGGCGAGATGAGGCCCATTTCCGCCGAGGCGTCTCGAGGCTGATCACACCTCACCTCTGTAACTTCGAAAGGCTCCTTCACACCCTTGGTGCAAATCAAGAAGTTCCCCGACCTAGCCGTCTCCACTCGAGAGGAATCACGAGGGTCCCGCCCACATCCAGAGGAGCCCCGTTTCCGCCTCGTAGCTCGAGATGAGGGATCCTTTCCCTGCTTCGTCGGGAAAGAGTTCCCGGCGTTCCCGTCGCATCTCAAGAGGAGGCCCTCTCAACAGGAACGGCGAGAGGAACTCCAGGGTCGTGCCACCATTCCAAGAGTCCCCCAGATGTCTCAGTCCATTCCAGAGGAACCTCTTTTCCCTTCACCGGCTCGTCTTTCACGCCGAGGATCGACTCACACCAAGGTGGCACGTGGCACAGCCCTGTGGGAAAGCCTCGTGGGAAAGCCTCGAGGGACAGCCTCGAGGGAAAGCCACAGATCCCTTGATCCACGTGACAGGAAGCGTGACACTACTGCTGCAGCTCGGGAGGAAAGCGCACGTGCATGCCCCCACTCGAGACGAGGCCTGACTCCCCTGGGGAGACTCAGAAGCACCCCAAGATCCATGGCAACACTGGAGAGGAATCCTCAGGTTTCGGCCCCGAATCCACACAAGGACTGAGGCCCCGGCATGGACGGGAGAGGAATCCCGAGCGGTCCCCTAGCAACTCGCATGGGGACTGGCCTTTCCTGAGGCCACTAGAGCGGGTCCCTGAGGTCCCCGTCGTAACTCGAGAAGACCTGCCGCAACTCGAGAAAATCCAGGAGGTTCTCCCCTCCAGGCGAGATGAGGCCCATTTCCGCTGAGGCGTCTCGAGGCTGATCACACCTCACCTCTGGAACTTCGAAAGGGTCCTTCACACCCTTGGTGCAAATCAAGAAGTTCCCCGACCTAGCCGTCTCCACTCGAGAGGAATCACGAGGGTCCCGCCCACATCCAAAGGAGCCCCGTTTCCGCCTCGTAGCTCGAGATGAGGGATCCTTTCCCTGCTTCGTCGGGAAAGAGTTCCCGGCGTTCCGGTCGCATCTCAAGAGGAGGCCCTCTGCACAGGAACGGCGAGAGGAACTCCAGGGTCGTGCCACCATTCCAAGAGTCCCCCAGATGTCTCAGTCCATTCCAGAGGAACCTCTTTTCCCTTCACCGGCTCGTCTTTCACGCCGAGGATCGACTCACACCAAGGTGGCACGTGGCACAGCCCTGTGGGAAAGCCTCGTGGGAAAGCCTCGAGGGACAGCCTCGAGGGAAAGCCACAGATCCCTTGATCCACGTGACAGGAAGCGTGACACTACTGCTGCAGCTCGGGAGGAAAGCGCACGTGCATGCCCCCACTCGAGACGAGGCCTGACTCCCCTGGGGAGACTCAGAAGCACCCCAAGATCCATGGCAACACTGGAGAGCAATCCTCAGGTTCCGGCCCCGAATCAACACAAGGACTGAGGCCCCGGCATGGACGGGAGAGGAATCCCGAGCGGTCCCCTAGCAACTCGCATGGGGACTGGCCTTTCCTGAGGCAACCAGAGCGGGTCCCTGAGGTCCCCATCGTAACTCGAGAAGACCTGCCGCAACTCGAGAAAATCCAGGAGGTTCTCCCCTCCAGGCGAGATGAGGCCCATTTCCGCTGAGGCGTCTCGAGGCTGATCACACCTCACCTCTGGAACTTCGAAAGGGTACTTCACACCCTTGGTGCAAATCAAGAAGTTCCCCGACCTAGCCGTCTCCACTCGAGAGGAATCACGAGGGTCCCGCCCACATCCAGAGGAGCCCCGTTTCCGCCTCGTAGCTCGAGATGAGGGATCCTTTCCCTGCTTCGTCGGGAAAGAGTCCCCGGCGTTCCCGTCGCATCTCAAGAGGAGGCCCTCTCAACAGGAACGGCGAGAGGAACTCCAGGGTCGTGCCACCATTCCAAGAGTCCCCCAGATGTCTCAGTCCATTCCAGAGGAACCTCTTCTCCCTTCACCGGCTCGTCTTTCACGCCGAGGATCGACTCACACCAAGGTGGCACGTGGCACAGCCCTGTGGGAAAGCCTCGTGGGAAAGCCTCGAGGGACAGCCTCGAGGGAAAGCCACAGATCGCTTGATCCACGTGACAGGAAGCGTGACACTACTGCTGCAGCTCGGGAGGAAAGCGCACGCGCATGCTCCCACTCGAGACGAGGCCTGACTCCCCTGGGGAGACTCAGAAGCACCCCAAGATCCATGGCAACACTGGAGAGCAATCCTCAGGTTCCGGCCCCGACTCCACACAAGGACTGAGGCCCCGGCATGGACGGGAGAGGAATCCCGAGCGGTCCCCTAGCAACTCGCATGGGGACTGGCCTTTCCTGAGACCACCAGAGCGGGTCCCTGTGGTCCCCGTCGTAACTCGAGAAGATCTGCCGCAACTCGAGAAAATCCAGGAGGTTCTCCCCTCCAGGCGAGATGAGGCCCATTTCCGCTGAGGCGTCTCGAGGCTGATCACACCTCACCTCTGGAACTTCGAAAGGGTCCTTCACACCCTTGGTGCAAATCAAGAAGTTCCCCGACCTAGCCGTCTCCACTCGAGAGGAATCACGAGGGTCCCGCCCACATCCAGAGGAGCCCCGTTTCCGCCTCGTAGCTCGAGATGAGGGATCCTTTCCCTGCTTCGTCGGGAAAGAGTTCCCGGCGTTCCCGTCGCATCTCAAGAGGAGGCCCTCTCAACAGGAACGGCGAGAGGAACTCCAGGGTCGTGCCACCATTTCAAGAGTCCCCCAGATGTCTCAGTCCATTCAAGAGGAACCTCTTCTCCCTTCACCGGCTCGTCTTTCACGCTGAGGATCGACTCACACCAAGGTGGCACGTGGCACAGCCCTGTGGGAAAGCCTCGTGGGAAAGCCTCGAGGGACAGCCTCGAGGGAAAGCCACAGATCCCTTGATCCACGTGACAGGAAGCGTGACACTACTGCTGCAGCTCGGGAGGAAAGCACACGTGCATGACCCCACTCGAGACGAGGCCTGACTCCCCTGGGGAGTCTCAGAAGCACCCCAAGATCCATAGCAACACTGGAGAGGAATCCTCAGGTTCCGGCCCCGACTCCACACAAGGACTGAGGCCCCGGCATGGACGGGAGAGGAATCCCTAAAGGCCCCCTAGCAAATCGCATTGGGACTGGCCTTTCCTGAGGCCACCAGAGCGGGTCCCTGTGGTCCCCGTCGTAACTCGAGAAGACCTGCCGCAACTCGAGAAAATCCAGGAGGTTCTCCCCTCCAGGCGAGATGAGGCCCATTTCCGCTGAGGCGTCTCGAGGCTGATCACACCTCACCTCTGGAACTTCGAAAGGGTCCTTCACACCCTTGGTGCAAATCAAGAAGTTCCCCGACCTAGCCGTCTCCACTCGAGAGGAATCACGAGGGTCCCGCCCACATCCAGAGGAGCCCCGTTTCCGCCTCGTAGCTCGAGATGAGGGATCCTTTCCCTGCTTCGTCGGGAAAGAGTTCCCGGCGTTCCCGTCGCATCTCAAGAGGAGGCCCTCTCAACAGGAACGGCGAGAGGAACTCCAGGGTCGTGCCACCATTTCAAGAGTCCCCCAGATGTCTCAGTCCATTCAAGAGGAACCTCTTCTCCCTTCACCGGCTCGTCTTTCACGCTGAGGATCGACTCACACCAAGGTGGCACGTGGCACAGCCCTGTGGGAAAGCCTCGTGGGAAAGCCTCGAGGGACAGCCTCGAGGGAAAGCCACAGATCGCTTGATCCACGTGACAGGAAGCGTGACACTACTGCTGCAGCTCGGGAGGAAAGCGCACGTGCATGCCCCCACTCGAGACGAGGCCTGACTCCCCTGGGGAGACTCAGAAGCACCCCAAGATCCATGGCAACACTGGAGAGCAATCCTCAGGTTCCGGCCCCGACTCCACACAAGGACTGAGGCCCCGGCATGGACGGGAGAGGAATCCCGAGCGGTCCCCTAGCAACTCGCATGGGGACTGGCCTTTCCTGAGACCACCAGAGTGGCTCCCTGTGGTCCCCGTCGTAACTCGAGAAGACCTGCCGCAACTCGAGAAAATCCAGGAGGTTCTCCCCTCCAGGCGAGATGAGGCCCATTTCCGCTGAGGCGTCTCGAGGCTGATCACACCTCACCTCTGGAACTTCGAAAGGGTCCTTCACACCCTTGGTGCAAATCAAGAAGTTCCCCGACCTAGCCGTCTCCACTCGAGAGGAATCACGAGGGTCCCGCCCACATCCAGAGGAGCCCCGTTTCCGCCTCGTAGCTCGAGATGAGGGATCCTTTCCCTGCTTCGTCGGGAAAGAGTTCCCGGCGTTCCCGTCGCATCTCAAGAGGAGGCCCTCTCAACAGGAACGGCGAGAGGAACTCCAGGGTCGTGCCACCATTTCAAGAGTCCCCCAGATGTCTCAGTCCATTCCAGAGGAACCTCTTCTCCCTTCACCGGCTCGTCTTTCACGCTGAGGATCGACTCACACCAAGGTGGCACGTGGCACAGCCCTGTGGGAAAGCCTCGTGGGAAAGCCTCGAGGGACAGCCTCGAGGGAAAGCCACAGATCCCTTGATCCACGTGACAGGAAGCGTGACACTACTGCTGCAGCTCGGGAGGAAAGCACACGTGCATGCCCCCACTCGAGACGAGGCCTGACTCCCCTGGGGAGTCTCAGAAGCACCCCAAGATCCATAGCAACACTGGAGAGGAATCCTCAGGTTCCGGCCCCGACTCCACACAAGGACTGAGGCCCCGGCATGGACGGGAGAGGAATCCCTAAAGGCCCCCTAGCAATTCGCATTGGGACTGGCCTTTCCTGAGGCCACCAGAGCGGGTCCCTGTGGTCCCCGTCGTAACTCGAGAAGACCTGCCGCAACTCGAGAAAATCCAGGAGGTTCTCCCCTCCAAGCGAGATGAGGCCCATTTCCGCTGAGGCGTCTCGAGGCTGATCACACCTCACCTCTGGAACTTCGAAAGGGTCCTTCACACCCTTGGTGCAAATCAAGAAGTTCCCCGACCTAGCCGTCTCCACTTGAGAGGAATCACGAGGGTCCCGCCCACATCCAGAGGAGCCCCGTTTCCGCCTCGTAGCTCGAGATGAGGGATCCTTTCCCTGCTTCGTCGGGAAAGAGTTCCCGGCGTTCCCGTCGCATCTCAAGAGGAGGCCCTCTCAACAGGAACGGCGAGAGGAACTCCAGGGTCGTGCCACCATTCCAAGAGTCCCCCAGATGTCTCAGTCCATTCCAGAGGAACCTCTTTTCCTTTCACCGGCTCGTCTTTCACGCCGAGGATCGACTCACACCAAGGTGGCACGTGGCACAGCCCTGTGGGAAAGCCTCGTGGGAAAGCCTCGAGGGACAGAATCGAGGGAAAGCCACAGATCCCTTGATCCACGTGACAGGAAGCGTCACACTACTGCTGCAGCTCGGGAGGAAAGCGCACGTGCATGCCCCCACTCGAGACGAGGCCTGACTCCCCTGGGAAGACTCAGAAGCACCCCAAGATCCATGGCAACACTGGAGAGCAATCCTCAGGTTCCGGCCCCGACTCCACACAAGGACTGAGGCCCCGGCATGGACGGGAGAGGAATCCCGAGCGGTCCCCTAGCAACTCGCATGGGGACTGGCCTTTCCTGAGACCACCAGAGTGGGTCCCTGTGGTCCCCGTCGTAACTCGAGAAGACCTGCCGCAACTCGAGAAAATCCAGGAGGTTCTCCCCTCCAGGCGAGATGAGGCCCATTTCCGCTGAGGCGTCTCGAGGCTGATCACACCTCACCTCTGGAACTTCGAAAGGGTCCTTCACACCCTTGGTGCAAATCAAGAAGTTCCCCGACCTAGCCGTCTCCACTCGAGAGGAATCACGAGGGTCCCGCCCACATCCAGAGGAGCCCCGTTTCCGCCTCGTAGCTCGAGATGAGGGATCCTTTCCCTGCTTCGTCGGGAAAGAGTTCCCGGCGTTCCCGTCGCATCTCAAGAGGAGGCCCTCTCAACAGGAACGGCGAGAGGAACTCCAGGGTCGTGCCACCATTTCAAGAGTCCCCCAGATGTCTCAGTCCATTCCAGAGGAACCTCTTCTCCCTTCACCGGCTCGTCTTTCACGCTGAGGATCGACTCACACCAAGGTGGCACGTGGCACAGCCCTGTGGGAAAGCCTCGTGGGAAAGCCTCGAGGGACAGCCTCGAGGGAAAGCCACAGATCCCTTGATCCACGTGACAGGAAGCGTGACACTACTGCTGCAGCTCGGGAGGAAAGCACACGTGCATGCCCCCACTCGAGACGAGGCCTGACTCCCCTGGGGAGTCTCAGAAGCACCCCAAGATCCATAGCAACACTGGAGAGGAATCCTCAGGTTCCGGCCCCGACTCCACACAAGGACTGAGGCCCCGGCATGGACGGGAGAGGAATCCCTAAAGGCCCCCTAGCAATTCGCATTGGGACTGGCCTTTCCTGAGGCCACCAGAGCGGGTCCCTGTGGTCCCCGTCGTAACTCGAGAAGACCTGCCGCAACTCGAGAAAATCCAGGAGGTTCTCCCCTCCAGGCGAGATGAGGCCCATTTCCGCTGAGGCGTCTCGAGGCTGATCACACCTCACCTCTGGAACTTCGAATGGCTCCTTCACACCCTTGGTGCAATTCAAGAAGTTCCCCGACCTAGCCGTCTCCACTCGAGAGGAATCACGAAGGTCCTGCCCACATCCAGAGGAGCCCCGTTTCCGCCTCGTAGCTCGAGATGAGGGATCCTTTCCCTGCTTCGTCGGGAAAGAGTTCCCGGCGTTCCCGTCGCATCTCAAGAGGAGGCCCTCTCAACAGGAACGGCGAGAGGAACTCCAGGGTCGTGCCACCATTGCAAGAGTCCCCCAGATGTCTCAGTCCATTCCAGAGGAAACTCTTTTCCCTTCACCGGCTCGTCTTTCACGCCGAGGATCGACTCACACCAAGGTGGCACGTGGCACAGCCCTGTGGGAAAGCCTCGTGGGAAAGCCTCGAGGGACAGCCTCGAGGGAAAGCCACAGATCCCTTGATCCACGTGACAGAAAGCGTGACACTACTGCTGCAGCTCGGGAGGAAAGCGCACGTGCATGCCCCCACTCGAGACGAGGCCTGACTCCCCTGGGGAGACTCAGAAGCACCCCAAGATCCATGGCAACACTGGAGAGCAATCCTCAGGTTCCGGCCCCGACTCCACACAAGGACTGAGGCCCCGGCATGGACGGGAGAGGAATCCCGAGAGGTCCCCTAGCAACACGCATGGGGACTGGCCTTTCCTGAGGCCACCAGAGCGGGTCCCTGAGGTCCCCATCGTAACTCGAGAAGACCTGCCGCAACTCGAGAAAATCCAGGAGGTTCTCCCCTCCAGGCGAGATGAGGCCCATTTCCGCTGAGGCGTCTCGAGGCTGATCACACCTCACCTCTGGAACTTCGAAAGGGTCCTTCACACCCTTGGTGCAAATCAAGAAGTTCCCCGACCTAGCCGTCTCCACTCGAGAGGAATCACGAGGGTCCCGCCCACATCCAGAGGAGCCCCGTTTCCGCCTCGTAGCTCGAGATGAGGGATCCTTTCCCTGCTTCGTCGGGAAAGAGTTCCCGGCGTTCCCGTCGCATCTCAAGAGGAGGCCCTCTCAACAGGAACGGCGAGAGGAACTCCAGGGTCGTGCCACCATTCCAAGAGTCCCCCAGATGTCTCAGTCCATTCCAGAGGAACCTCTTTTCCCTTCACCGGCTCGTCTTTCACGCCGAGGATCGACTCACACCAAGGTGGCACGTGGCACAGCCCTGTGGGAAAGCCTCGTGGGAAAGCCTCGAGGGACAGCCTCGAGGGAAAGCCACAGATCCCTTGATCCACGTGACAGGAAGCGTGACACTACTGCTGCAGCTCGGGAGGAAAGCGCACGTGCATGCCCCCACTCGAGACGAGGCCTGACTCCCCTGGGGAGACTCAGAAGCACCCCAAGATCCATGGCAACACTGGAGAGCAATCCTCAGGTTCCGGCCCCGACTCCACACAAGGACTGAGGCCCCGGCATGGACTGGAGAGAAATCCCGAGAGGTCCCCTAGCAACACGCATGGGGACTGGCCTTTCCTGAGACCACCAGAGCGGGTCCCTGTGGTCCCCGTCGTAACTCGAGAAGACCTGCCGCAACTCGAGAAAATCCAGGAGGTTCTCCCCTCCAGGCGAGATGAGGCCCATTTCCACTGAGGCGTCTCGAGGCTGATCACACCTCACCTCTGGAACTTCGAAAGGGTCCTTCACACCCTTGGTGCAAATCAAGAAGTTCCCCGACCTAGCCGTCTCCACTCGAGAGGAATCACGAGGGTCCCGCCCACATCCAGAGGAGCCCCGTTTCCGCCTCGTAGCTCGAGATGAGGGATCCTTTCCCTGCTTCGTCGGGAAAGAGTTCCCGGCGTTCCCGTCGCATCTCAAGAGGAGGCCCTCTCAACTGGAACGGCGAGAGGAACTCCAGGGTCGTGCCACCATTTCAAGAGTCCCCCAGATGTCTCAGTCCATTCCAGAGGAACCTCTTCTCCCTTCACCGGCTCGTCTTTCACGCCGAGGATCGACTCACACCAAGGTGGCACGTGGCACAGCCCTGTGGGAAAGCCTCGTGGGAAAGCCTCGAGGGACAGCCTCGACGGAAAGCCACAGATCCCTTGATCCACGTGAAAGGAAGCGTGACACTACTGCTGCAGCTCGGGAGGAAAGTGCACGTGCATGCCCCCACTCGAGACGAGGCCTGACTCCCCTGGGGAGACTCAGAAGCACCCCAAGATCCCTGGCAACACTGGAGAGCAATCCTCAGGTTCCGGCCCCGACTCCACACAAGGACTGAGGCCCCGGCATGGACGGGAGAGGAATCCCGAGAGGTCCCCTAGCAACTCGCATGGGGACTGGCCTTTCCTGAGGCCACCAGAGCGGGTCCCTGTGGTCCCCGTCGTAACTCGAGAAGACCTGCCGCAACTCGAGAAAATCCAGGAGGTTCTCCCCTCCAGGCGAGATGAGGCCCATTTCCGCTGAGGCGTCTCGAGGCTGATCACACCTCACCTCTGGAACTTCCAAAGGGTCCTTCACACCCTTGGTGCAAATCAAGAAGTTCCCCGACCTAGCCGTCTCCACTCGAGAGGAATCACGAGGGTCCCGCCCACATCCAGAGGAGCCCCGTTTCCGCCTCGTAGCTCGAGATGAGGGATCCTTTCCCTGCTTCTTCGGGAAAGAGTTCCCGGCGTTCCCGTCGCATCTCAAGAGGAGGCCCTCTCAACAGTAAAGGCGAGAGGAACTCCAGGGTCATGCCGCCATTCCAAGACTCCCCCAGATGTCTCAGTCCATTCCAGAGGAACCTCTTTTCCCTTCACCGGCTCGTCTTTCACGCCGAGGATCGACTCACACCAAGGTGGCACGTGGCACAGCCCTGTGGGAAAGCCTCGTGGGAAAGCCTCGAGGGACAGCCTCGAGGGAAAGCCACAGATCCCTTGATCCACGTGACAGGAAGCGTGACACTACTGCTGCAGCTCGGGAGGAAAGCGCACGTGCATGCCCCCACTCGAGACAAGGCCTGACTCCCCTGGGGAGACTCAGAAGCACCCCAAGATCCATAGCAACACTGGAGAGGAATCCTCAGGTTCCGGCCCCGACTCCACACAAGGACTGAGGCCCCGGCATGGACGGGAGAGGAATCCCGAAAGGCCCCCTAGCAATTCGCATTGGGACTGGCCTTTCCTGAGGCCACCAGAGCGGGTCCCTGTGGTCCCCGTCGTAACTCGAGAAGACCTGCCGCAACTCGAGAAAATCCAGGAGGTTCTCCCCTCCAGGCGAGATGAGGCCCATTTCCGCTGAGGCGTCTCGAGGCTGATCACACCTCACCTCTGGAACTTCGAAAGGGTCCTTCACACCCTTGGTGCAAATCAAGAAGTTCCCCGACCTAGCCGTCTCCACTCGAGAGGAATCACGAGGGTCCCGCCCACATCCAGAGGAGCCCCGTTTCCGCCTCGTAGCTCGAGATGAGGGATCCTTTCCCTGCTTCGTCGGGAAAGAGTTCCCGGCGTTCCCGGCGCATCTCAAGAGGAGGCCCTCTCAACAGGAACGGCGAGAGGAACTCCAGGGTCGTGCCACCATTGCAAGAGTCCCCCAGATGTCTCAGTCCATCCAGAGGAACCTCTTTTCCCTTCACCGGCTCGTCTTTCACGCCGAGGATCGACTCACACCAAGGTGGCACGTGGCACAGCCCTGTGGGAAAGCCTCGTGGGAAAGCCTCGAGGGACAGCCTCGACGGAAAGCCACAGATCCCTTGATCCACGTGACAGTAAGCGTGACACTACTGCTGCAGCTCGGGAGGAAAGCGCACGTGCATGCCCCCACTCGAGACGAGGCCTGACTCCCCTGGGGAGACTCAGAAGCACCCCAAGGTCCATGGCAACACTGGAGAGCAATCCTCAGGTTCCGGCCCCGACTCCACACAAGGACTGAGGCCCCGGCATGGACGGGAGCGGAATCCCGAGAGGTCCCCTAGCAACACGCATGGGGACTGGCCTTTCCTGAGGCCAACAGAGCGGGTCCCTGTGGTCCCCGTCGTAACTCGAGAAGACCTGCCGCAACTCGAGAAAATCCAGGAGGTTCTCCCCTCCAGGCGAGATGAGGCCCATTTCCGCTGAGGCGTCTCGACGCTGATCACACCTCACCTCTGGAACTTCGAAAGGGTCCTTCACACCCTTGGTGCAAATCAAGAAGTTCCCCGACCTAGCCGTCTCCACTCGAGAGGAATCACGAGGGTCCCGCCCACATCCAGAGGAGCCCCGTTTCCGCCTCGTAGCTCGAGATGAGGGATCCTTTCCCTGCTTCGTCGGGAAAGAGTCCCCGGCGTTCCCGTCGCATCTCAAGAGGAGGCCCTCTCAACAGGAACGGCGAGAGGAACTCCAGGGTCGTGACACCATTCCAAGAGTCCCCCAGATGTCTCAGTCCATTCCAGAGGAACCTCTTTTCCCTTCACCGGCTCGTCTTTCACGCCGAGGATCGACTCACACCAAGGTGGCACGTGGCACAGCCCTGTGGGAAAGCCTCGTGGGAAAGCGTCGAGGGACAGCCTCGAGGGAAAGCCACAGATCCCTTGATCCACGTGACAGGAAGCGTGACACTACTGCTGCAGCTCGGGAGGAAAGCGCACGTGCATGCCCCACCTCGAGACGAGGCCTGACTCCCCTGGGGAGACTCAGAAGCACCCCAAGATCCATGGCAACACTGGAGAGCAATCCTCAGATTCCGGCCCCGACTCCACACAAGGACTGAGGCCCCGGCATGGACGGGAGAGGAATCCCGAGAGGTCCCCTAGAAACTCGCATGGGGACTGGCCTTTCCTGAGGCCACCAGAGCGGGTCCCTGAGGTCCCCGTCGTAACTCGAGAAGACCTGCCGCAACTCGAGAAAATCCAGGACGTTCTCCCCTCCAGGCGAGATGAGGCCCATTTCCGCTGAGGCGTCTCGAGGCTGATCACACCTCACCTCTGGAACTTCGAAAGGGTCCTTCACACCCTTGGTGCAAATCAAGAAGTTCCCCGACCTAGCCGTCTCCACTCGAGAGGAATCACGAGGGTCCCGCCCACATCCAGAGGAGCCCCGTTTACGCCTCGTAGCTCGAGATGAGGGATCCTTTCCCTGCTTCGTCGGGAAAGAGTCCCCGGCGTTCCCGTCGCATCTCAAGAGGAGGCCCTCTCAACAGGAACGGCGAGAGGAACTCCAGGGTCGTGCCACCATTCCAAGAGTCCCCCAGATGTCTCAGTCCATTCCAGAGGAACCTCTTTTCCCTTCACCGGCTCGTCTTTCACGCCGAGGATCGACTCACACCAAGGTGGCACGTGGCACAGCCCTGTGGGAAAGCCTCGTGGGAAAGCCTCGAGTGACAGCCTCGAGGGAAAGCCACAGATCCCTTGATCCACGTGACAGGAAGCGTGACACTACTGCTGCAGCTCGGGAGGAAAGCGCACGTGCATGCCCCCACTCGAGACGAGGCCTGACTCCCCTGGGGAGACTCAGAAGCACCCCGAGATCCATGGCAACACTGGAGAGGAATCCTCAGGTTGCGGCCCCGACTCCACACAAGGACTGAGGCCCCGGCATGGACGGGAGAGGAATCCCGAGAGGTCCCCTAGCAACACGCATGGGGACTGGCCTTTCCTGAGGCCACCAGAGCGGGTCCCTGTGGTCCCCGTCGTAACTCGAGAAGACCTGCCGCAACTCGAGAAAATCCAGGAGGTTCTCCCCTCCAGGCGAGATGAGGCCCATTTCCGCTGAGGCGTCTCGAGGCTGATCACACCTCACCTCTGGAACTTCGAAAGGGTCCTTCACACCCTTGGTGCAAATCAAGAAGTTCCCCGACCTAGCCGTCTCCACTCGAGAGGAATCACGAGGGTCCCGCCCACATCCAGAGGAGCCCCGTTTCCGCCTCGTAGCTCGAGATGAGGGATCCTTTCCCTGCTTCGTCGGGAAAGATTTCCCGGCGTTCCCGTCGCATCTCAAGAGGAGGCCTTCTCAACAGGAACGGCGAGAGGAACTCCAGGGTCATGCCGCCATTCCAAGACTCCCCCAGATGTCTCAGTCCATTCCAGAGGAACCTCTTTTCCCTTCACCGGCTCGTCTTTCACGCCGAGGATCGACTCACACCAAGGTGGCACGTGGCACAGCCCTGTGGGAAAGCCTCGTGGGAAAGCCTCGAGGGACAGCCTCGAGGGAAAGCCACAGATCCCTTGATCCACGTGACAGGAAGCGTGACACTACTGCTGCAGCTCGGGAGGAAAGCGCACGTGCATGCCCCCACTCGAGACGAGGCCTGACTCCCCTGGGGAGACTCAGAAGCACCCCAAGATCCATGGCAACACTGGAGAGCAATCCTCAGGTTCCGGCCCCGACTCCACACAAGGACTGAGGCCCCGGCATGGACGGGAGAGGAATCCCGAGAGGTCCCCTAGAAACTCGCATGGGGACTGGCCTTTCCTGAGGCCACCAGAGCGGGTTCCTGAGGTCCCCGTCGTAACTGGAGAAGACCTGCCGCAACTCGAGAAAATCCAGGGCGTTCTCCCCTCCAGGCGAGATGAGGCCCATTTCCGCTGAGGCGTCTCGAGGCTGATCACACCTCACCTCTGGAACTTCGAAAGGGTCCTTCACACCCTTGGTGCAAATCAAGAAGTTCCCCGACCTAGTCGTCTCCACTCGAGAGGAATCACGAGGGTCCCGCCCACATCCAGAGGAGCCCCGTTTCCGCCTCGTAGCTCGAGATGAGGGATCCTTTCCCTGCTTCGTCGGGAAAGAGTCCCCGGCGTTGCCGTCGCATCTCAAGAGGAGGCCCTCTCAACAGGAACGGCGACAGGAACTCCAGGGTCGTCCACCATTCCAAGAGTCCCCCAGATGTCTCAGTCCATTCCAGAGGAACCTCTTTTCCCTTCACCGGCTCGTCTTTCACGCCGAGGATCGACTCACACCAAGGTGGCACGTGGCACAGCCCTGTGGGAAAGCCTCGTGGGAAAGCCTCGAGGGACAGCCTCGAGGGAAAGCCACAGATCCCTTGATCCACGTGACAGGAAGCGTGACACTACTGCTGCAGCTCGGGAGGAAAGCGCACGTGCATGCCCCCACTCGAGACGAGGCCTGACTCCCCTGGGGAGACTCAGAATCACCCCAAGATCCATGGCAACACTGGAGAGCAATCCTCAGGTTCCGGCCCCGACTCCACACAAGGACTGAGGCCCCGGCATGGACGGGAGAGGAATCCCGAGAGGTCCCCTAGAAACTCGCATGGGGACTGGCCTTTCCTGAGGCCACCAGAGCGGGTCCCTGAGGTCCCCGTCGTAACTCGAGAAGACCTGCCGCAACTCGAGAAAATCCAGGACGTTCTTCCCTCCAGGCGAGATGAGGCCCATTTCCGCTGAGGCGTCTCGACGCTGATCACACCTCACCTCTGGAACTTCGAAAGGGTCCTTCACACCCTTGGTGCAAATCAAGAAGTTCCCCGACCTAGCCGTCTCCACTCGAGAGGAATCACGAGGGTCCCGCCCACATCCAGAGGAGCCCCGTTTCCGCCTCGTAGCTCGAGATGAGGGATCCTTTCCCTGCTTCGTCGGGAAAGAGTCCCCGGCGTTCCCGTCGCATCTCAAGAGGAGGCCCTCTCAACAGGAACGGCGAGAGGAACTCCAGGGTCGTGCCACCATTCCAAGAGTCCCCCAGATGTCTCAGTCCATTCCAGAGGAACCTCTTTTCCCTTCACCGGCTCGTCTTTCACGCCGAGGATCGACTCACACCAAGGTGGCACGTGGCACAGCCCTGTGGGAAAGCCTCGTGGGAAAGCGTCGAGGGACAGCCTCGAGGGAAAGCCACAGATCCCTTGATCCACGTGACAGGAAGCGTGACACTACTGCTGCAGCTCGGGAGGAAAGCGCACGTGCATGCCCCACCTCGAGACGAGGCCTGACTCCCCTGGGGAGACTCAGAAGCACCCCAAGATCCATGGCAACACTGGAGAGCAATCCTCAGGTTCCGGCCCCGACTCCACACAAGGACTGAGGCCCCGGCATGGACGGGAGAGGAATCCCGAGAGGTCCCCTAGCAACACGCATGGGGACTGGCCTTTCCTGAGGCCACCAGAGCGGGTCCCTGAGGTCCCCGTCGTAACTCGAGAAGACCTGCCGCAACTCGAGAAAATCCAGGAGGTTCTCCCCTCCAGGCGAGATGAGGCCCATTTCCGCTGAGGCGTCTCGAGGCTGATCACACCTCACCTCTGGAACTTCGAAAGGGTCCTTCACACCCTTGGTGCAAATCAAGAAGTTCCCCGACCTAGCCGTCTCCACTCGAGAGGAATCAGGAGGGTCCCGCCCACATCCAGAGGAGCCCCGTTTGCGCCTCGTAGCTCGAGATGAGGGATCCTTTCCCTGCTTCGTCGGGAAAGAGTCCCCGGCGTTCCCGTCGCATCTCAAGAGGAGGCCATCTCAACAGGAACGGCGAGAGGAACTCCAGGGTCGTGCCACCATTCCAAGAGTCCCCCAGATGTCTCAGTTCATTCCAGAGGAACCTCTTTTCCCTTCACCGGCTCGTCTTTCACGCCGAGGATCGACTCACACCAAGGTGGCACGTGGCACAGCCCTGTGGGAAAGCCTCGTGGGAAAGCCTCGAGGGACAGCCTCGAGGGAAAGCCACAGATCCCTTGATCCACGTGACAGGAAGCGTGACACTACTGCTGCAGCTCGGGAGGAAAGCGCACGTGCATGCCCCCACTGGAGACGAGGCCTGACTCCCCTGGGGAGACTCAGAAGCACCCCAAGATCCATGGCAACACTGGAGAGCAATCCTCAGGTTCCGGCCCCGACTCCACACAAGGACTGAGGCCCCGGCATGGACGGGAGAGGAATCCCGAGAGGTCCCCTAGCAACACGCATGGGGACTGGCCTTTCCTGAGGCCACCAGAGCGAGTCCCTGAGGTCCCCGTCGTAACTCGAGAAGACCTGCCGCAACTCGAGAAAATCCAGGACGTTCTCCCCTCCAGGCGAGATGAGGCCCATTTCCGCTGAGGCGTCTCGACGCTGATCACACCTCACCTCTGGAACTTCGAAAGGGTCCTTCACACCCTTGGTGCAAATCAAGAAGTTCCCCGACCTAGCCGTCTCCACTCGAGAGGAATCACGAGGGTCCCGCCCACATCCAGAGGAGCCCCGTTTCCGCCTCGTAGCTCGAGATGAGGGATCCTTTCCCTGCTTCGTTGGGAAAGAGTCCCCGGCGTTCCCGTCACATCTCAAGAGGAGGCCCTCTCAACAGGAACGGCGAGAGGAACTCCAGGGTCGTGCCACCATTCCAAGAGTCCCCCAGATGTCTCAGTCCATTCCAGAGGAACCTCTTTTCCCTTCACCGGCTCGTCTTTCACGCCGAGGATCGACTCACACCAAGGTGGCACGTGGCACAGCCCTGTGGGAAAGCCTCGTGGGAAAGCCTCGAGGGACAGCCTCGAGGGAAAGCCACAGATCCCTTGATCCACGTGACAGGAAGCGTGACACTACTGCTGCAGCTCGGGAGGAAAGCGCACGTGCATGCCCCACCTCGAGACGAGGCCTGACTCCCCTGGGGAGACTCAGAAGCACCCCAAGATCCATGGCAACACTGGAGAGCAATCCTCAGGTTCCGGCCCCGACTCCACACAAGGACTGAGGCCCCGGCATGGACGGGAGAGGAATCCCGAGAGGTCCCCTAGCAACTCGCATGGGGACTGGCCTTTCCTGAGGCCACCAGAGCGGGTCCCTGAGGTCCCCGTCGTAACTCGAGAAGACCTGCCGCAACTCGAGAAAATCCAGGAGGTTCTCCCCTCCAGGCGAGATGAGGCCCATTTCCGCTGAGGCGTCTCGAGGCTGATCACACCTCACCTCTGGAACTTCGAAAGGGTCCTTCACACCCTTGGTGCAAATCAAGAAGTTCCCCGACCTAGCCGTCTCCACTCGAGAGGAATCACGAGGGTCCCGCCCACATCCAGAGGAGCCCCGTTTCCGCCTCGTAGCTCGAGATGAGGGATCCTTTCCCTGCTTCGTCGGGAAAGAGTTCCCGGCGTTCCCGTCGCATCTCAAGAGGAGGCCCTCTCAACTGGAACGGCGAGAGGAACTCCAGGGTCGTGCCACCATTCCAAGAGTCCCCCAGATGTCTCAGTCCATTCCAGAGGAACCTCTTCTCCCTTCACCGGCTCGTCTTTCACGCCGAGGATCGACTCACACCAAGGTGGCACGTGGCACAGCCCTGTGGGAAAGCCTCGTGGGAAAGCCTCGAGGGACAGCCTCGAGGGAAAGCCACAGATCCCTTGATCCACGTGACAGGAAGCGTGACACTACTGCTGCAGCTCGGGAGGAAAGCGCACGTGCATGCCCCCACTCGAGACGAGGCCTGACTCCCCTGGGGAGACTCAGAAGCACCCCGAGATCCATGGCAACACTGGAGAGCAATCCTCAGGTTCCGGCCCCGACTCCACACAAGGACTGAGGCCCCGGCATGGACGGGAGAGGAATCCCGAGAGGTCCCCTAGAAACTCGCATGGGGACTGGCCTTTCCTGAGGCCACCAGAGCGGGTTCCTGAGGTCCCCGTCGTAACTGGAGAAGACCTGCCGCAACTCGAGAAAATCCAGGGCGTTCTCCCCTCCAGGCGAGATGAGGCCCATTTCCGCTGAGGCGTCTCGAGGCTGATCACACCTCACCTCTGGAACTTCGAAAGGGTCCTTCACACCCTTGGTGCAAATCAAGAAGTTCCCCGACCTAGTCGTCTCCACTCGAGAGGAATGACGAGGGTCCCGCCCACATCCAGAGGAGCCCCGTTTCCGCCTCGTAGCTCGAGATGAGGGATCCTTTCCCTGCTTCGTCGGGAAAGAGTCCCCGGCGTTGCCGTCGCATCTCAAGAGGAGGCCCTCTCAACAGGAACGGCGACAGGAACTCCAGGGTCGTCCACCATTCCAAGAGTCCCCCAGATGTCTCAGTCCATTCCAGAGGAACCTCTTTTCCCTTCACCGGCTCGTCTTTCACGCCGAGGATCGACTCACACCAAGGTGGCACGTGGCACAGCCCTGTGGGAAAGCCTCGTGGGAAAGCCTCGAGGGACAGCCTCGAGGGAAAGCCACAGATCCCTTGATCCACGTGACAGGAAGCGTGACACTACTGCTGCAGCTCGGGAGGAAAGCGCACGTGCATGCCCCCACTCGAGACGAGGCCTGACTCCCCTGGGGAGACTCAGAATCACCCCAAGATCCATGGCAACACTGGAGAGCAATCCTCAGGTTCCGGCCCCGACTCCACACAAGGACTGAGGCCCCGGCATGGACGGGAGAGGAATCCCGAGAGGTCCCCTAGAAACTCGCATGGGGACTGGCCTTTCCTGAGGCCACCAGAGCGGGTCCCTGAGGTCCCCGTCGTAACTCGAGAAGACCTGCCGCAACTCGAGAAAATCCAGGACGTTCTTCCCTCCAGGCGAGATGAGGCCCATTTCCGCTGAGGCGTCTCGACGCTGATCACACCTCACCTCTGGAACTTCGAAAGGGTCCTTCACACCCTTGGTGCAAATCAAGAAGTTCCCCGACCCAGCCGTCTCCACTCGAGAGGAATCACGAGGGTCCCGCCCACATCCAGAGGAGCCCCGTTTCCGCCTCGTAGCTCGAGATGAGGGATCCTTTCCCTGCTTCGTCGGGAAAGAGTCCCCGGCGTTCCCGTCGCATCTCAAGAGGAGGCCCTCTCAACAGGAACGGCGAGAGGAACTCCAGGGTCGTGCCACCATTCCAAGAGTCCCCCAGATGTCTCAGTCCATTCCAGAGGAACCTCTTTTCCCTTCACCGGCTCGTCTTTCACGCCGAGGATCGACTCACACCAAGGTGGCACGTGGCACAGCCCTGTGGGAAAGCCTCGTGGGAAAGCGTCGAGGGACAGCCTCGAGGGAAAGCCACAGATCCCTTGATCCACGTGACAGGAAGCGTGACACTACTGCTGCAGCTCGGGAGGAAAGCGCACGTGCATGCCCCACCTCGAGACGAGGCCTGACTCCCCTGGGGAGACTCAGAAGCACCCCAAGATCCATGGCAACACTGGAGAGCAATCCTCAGGTTCCGGCCCCGACTCCACACAAGGACTGAGGCCCCGGCATGGACGGGAGAGGAATCCCGAGAGGTCCCCTAGCAACACGCATGGGGACTGGCCTTTCCTGAGGCCACCAGAGCGGGTCCCTGAGGTCCCCGTCGTAACTCGAGAAGACCTGCCGCAACTCGAGAAAATCCAGGAGGTTCTCCCCTCCAGGCGAGATGAGGCCCATTTCCGCTGAGGCGTCTCGAGGCTGATCACACCTCACCTCTGGAACTTCGAAAGGGTCCTTCACACCCTTGGTGCAAATCAAGAAGTTCCCCGACCTAGCCGTCTCCACTCGAGAGGAATCAGGAGGGTCCCGCCCACATCCAGAGGAGCCCCGTTTGCGCCTCGTAGCTCGAGATGAGGGATCCTTTCCCTGCTTCGTCGGGAAAGAGTCCCCGGCGTTCCCGTCGCATCTCAAGAGGAGGCCATCTCAACAGGAACGGCGAGAGGAACTCCAGGGTCGTGCCACCATTCCAAGAGTCCCCCAGATGTCTCAGTTCATTCCAGAGGAACCTCTTTTCCCTTCACCGGCTCGTCTTTCACGCCGAGGATCGACTCACACCAAGGTGGCACGTGGCACAGCCCTGTGGGAAAGCCTCGTGGGAAAGCCTCGAGGGACAGCCTCGAGGGAAAGCCACAGATCCCTTGATCCACGTGACAGGAAGCGTGACACTACTGCTGCAGCTCGGGAGGAAAGCGCACGTGCATGCCCCCACTGGAGACGAGGCCTGACTCCCCTGGGGAGACTCAGAAGCACCCCAAGATCCATGGCAACACTGGAGAGCAATCCTCAGGTTCCGGCCCCGACTCCACACAAGGACTGAGGCCCCGGCATGGACGGGAGAGGAATCCCGAGAGGTCCCCTAGCAACACGCATGGGGACTGGCCTTTCCTGAGGCCACCAGAGCGAGTCCCTGAGGTCCCCGTCGTAACTCGAGAAGACCTGCCGCAACTCGAGAAAATCCAGGACGTTCTCCCCTCCAGGCGAGATGAGGCCCATTTCCGCTGAGGCGTCTCGACGCTGATCACACCTCACCTCTGGAACTTCGAAAGGGTCCTTCACACCCTTGGTGCAAATCAAGAAGTTCCCCGACCTAGCCGTCTCCACTCGAGAGGAATCACGAGGGTCCCGCCCACATCCAGAGGAGCCCCGTTTCCGCCTCGTAGCTCGAGATGAGGGATCCTTTCCCTGCTTCGTTGGGAAAGAGTCCCCGGCGTTCCCGTCACATCTCAAGAGGAGGCCCTCTCAACAGGAACGGCGAGAGGAACTCCAGGGTCGTGCCACCATTCCAAGAGTCCCCCAGATGTCTCAGTCCATTCCAGAGGAACCTCTTTTCCCTTCACCGGCTCGTCTTTCACGCCGAGGATCGACTCACACCAAGGTGGCACGTGGCACAGCCCTGTGGGAAAGCCTCGTGGGAAAGCCTCGAGGGACAGCCTCGAGGGAAAGCCACAGATCCCTTGATCCACGTGACAGGAAGCGTGACACTACTGCTGCAGCTCGGGAGGAAAGCGCACGTGCATGCCCCACCTCGAGACGAGGCCTGACTCCCCTGGGGAGACTCAGAAGCACCCCAAGATCCATGGCAACACTGGAGAGCAATCCTCAGGTTCCGGCCCCGACTCCACACAAGGACTGAGGCCCCGGCATGGACGGGAGAGGAATCCCGAGAGGTCCCCTAGCAACTCGCATGGGGACTGGCCTTTCCTGAGGCCACCAGAGCGGGTCCCTGAGGTCCCCGTCGTAACTCGAGAAGACCTGCCGCAACTCGAGAAAATCCAGGAGGTTCTCCCCTCCAGGCGAGATGAGGCCCATTTCCGCTGAGGCGTCTCGAGGCTGATCACACCTCACCTCTGGAACTTCGAAAGGGTCCTTCACACCCTTGGTGCAAATCAAGAAGTTCCCCGACCTAGCCGTCTCCACTCGAGAGGAATCACGAGGGTCCCGCCCACATCCAGAGGAGCCCCGTTTCCGCCTCGTAGCTCGAGATGAGGGATCCTTTCCCTGCTTCGTCGGGAAAGAGTTCCCGGCGTTCCCGTCGCATCTCAAGAGGAGGCCCTCTCAACTGGAACGGCGAGAGGAACTCCAGGGTCGTGCCACCATTCCAAGAGTCCCCCAGATGTCTCAGTCCATTCCAGAGGAACCTCTTCTCCCTTCACCGGCTCGTCTTTCACGCCGAGGATCGACTCACACCAAGGTGGCACGTGGCACAGCCCTGTGGGAAAGCCTCGTGGGAAAGCCTCGAGGGACAGCCTCGAGGGAAAGCCACAGATCCCTTGATCCACGTGACAGGAAGCGTGACACTACTGCTGCAGCTCGGGAGGAAAGCGCACGTGCATGCCCCCACTCGAGACGAGGCCTGACTCCCCTGGGGAGACTCAGAAGCACCCCGAGATCCATGGCAACACTGGAGAGCAATCCTCAGGTTCCGGCCCCGACTCCACACAAGGACTGAGGCCCCGGCATGGACGGGAGAGGAATCCCGAGAGGTCCCCTAGCAACACGCATGGGGACTGGCCTTTCCTGAGGCCACCAGAGCGGGTCCCTTTGGTCCCCGTCGTAACTCGAGAAGACCTGCCGCAACTCGAGAAAATCCAGGAGGTTCTCCCCTCCAGGCGAGATGAGGCCCATTTCCGCTGAGGCGTCTCGACGCTGATCACACCTCACCTCTGGAACTTCGAAAGGGTCCTTCACACCCTTGGTGCAAATCAAGAAGTTCCCCGACCTAGCCGTCTCCACTCGAGAGGAATCACGAGGGTCCCGCCCACATCCAGAGGAGCCCCGTTTCCGCCTCGTAGCTCGAGATGAGGGATCCTTTCCCTGCTTCGTCGGGAAAGAGTTCCCGGCGTTCCCGTCGTATCTCAAGAGGAGGCCCTCTCAACAGGAACGGCGAGAGGAACTCCAGGGTCGTGCCACCATTCCAAGAGTCCCCCAGATGTCTCAGTCCATTCCAGAGGAACCTCTTTTCCCTTCACCGGCTCGTCTTTCACGCCGAGGATCGACTCACACCAAGGTGGCACGTGGCACAGCCCTGTGGGAAAGCCTCGTGGGAAAGCCTCGAGGGACAGCCTCGAGGGAAAGCCACAGATCCCTTGATCCACGTGACAGGAAGCGTGACACTACTGCTGCAGCTCGGGAGGAAAGCGCACGTGCATGCCCCCACTCGAGACGAGGCCTGACTCCCCTGGGGAGACTCAGAAGCACCCCAAGATCCATAGCAACACTGGAGAGGAATCCTCAGTTTCCGGCCCCGACTCCACACAAGGACTGAGGCCCCGGCATGGACGGGAGAGGAATCCCAAAAGGCCCCCTAGCAATTCGCATTGGGACTGGCCTTTCCTGAGGCCACCAGAGCGGGTCCCTGTGGTCCCCGTCGTAACTCGAGAAGACCTGCCTCAACTCGAGAAAATCCAGGAGGTTCTCCCCTCCAGGCGAGATGAGGCCCATTTCCTCTGAGGCGTCTCGAGGCTGATCACACCTCACCTCTGGAACTTCGAAAGGGTCCTTCACACCCTTGGTGCAAATCAAGAAGTTCCCCGACCTAGCCGTCTCCACTCGAGAGGAATCACGAGGGTCCCGCCCACATCCAGAGGAGCCCCGTTTTCGCCTCGTAGCTCGAGATGAGGGATCCTTTCCCTGCTTCGTCGGGAAAGAGTTCCCGGCGTTCCCGTCGCATCTCAAGAGGAGGCCCTCTCAACAGGAACGGCGAGAGGAACTCCAGGGTCGTGCCACCCTTCCAAGAGTCCCCCAGATGTCTCAGTCCATTCCAGAGGAACCTCTTTTCCCTTCACCGGCTCGTCTTTCACGCCGAGGATCGACTCACACCAAGGTGGCACGTGGCACAGCCCTGTGGGAAAGCCTCGTGGGAAAGCCTCGAGGGACAGCCTCGAGGGAAAGCCACAGATCCCTTGATCCACGTGACAGGAAGTGTGACACTACTGCTGCAGCTCGGGAGGAAAGCGCACGTGCATGCCCCCACTCGAGACGAGGCCTGACTCCCCTGGGGAGACTCAGAAGCACCCCAAGATCCATGGCAACACTGGAGAGCAATCCTCAGGTTCCGGCCCCGACTCCACACAAGGACTGAGACCCCGGCATTGACGGGAGAGGAATCCCGAGCGGTCCCCCTAGCAACTCGCATGGGGACTGGCCTTTCCTGAGGCCACCAGAGCGGGTCCCTGAGGTCCCCGTCGTAACTCGAGAAGACCTGCCGCAACTCGAGAAAATCCAGGAGGTTCTCCCCTCCAGGCGAGATGAGGCCCATTTCCGCTGAGGCGTCTCGAGGCTGATCACACCTCACCTCTGGAACTTCGAATGGCTCCTTCACACCCTTGGTGCAATTCAAGAAGTTCCCCGACCTAGCCGTCTCCACTCGAGAGGAATCACGAGTGTCCTGCCCACATCCAGAGGAGCCCCGTTTCCGCCTCGTAGCTCGAGATGAGGGATCCTTTCCCTGCTTCGTCGGGAAAGAGTTCCCGGCGTTCCTGTCGCATCTCAAGAGGAGGCCCTCTCAACAGGAACGGCGAGAGGAACTCCAGGGTCGTGCCACCATTGCAAGAGTCCCCCAGATGTCTCAGTCCATTCCAGAGGAACCTCTTTTCCCTTCACCGGCTCGTCTTTCACGCCGAGGATCGACTCACACCAAGGTGGCACGTGGCACAGCCCTGTGGGAAAGCCTCGTGGGAAAGCCTCGAGGGACAGCCTCGAGGGAAAGCCACAGATCCCTTGATCCACGTGACAGGAAGCGTGACACTACTGCTGCAGCTCGGGAGGAAAGCGCACGTGCATGCGCCCACTCGAGACGAGGCCTGACTCCCCTGGGGAGACTCAGAAGCACCCCAAGATCCATGGCAACACTGGAGAGCAATCCTCAGGTTCCGGCCCCGACTCCACACAAGGACTGAGGCCCCGGCATGGACGGGAGAGGAATCCCGAGAGGTCCCCTAGCAACACGCATGGGGACTGGCCTTTCCTGAGGCCACCAGAGCGGGTCCCTGTGGTCCCCGTCGTAACTCGAGAAGACCTGCCGCAACTCGAGAAAATCCAGGAGGTTCTCCCCTCCAGGCGAGATGAGGCCCATTTCCGCTGAGGCGTCTCGAGGGGCTGATCACACCTCACCTCTGGAACTTCGAAAGGGTCCTTCACACCCTTGGTGCAAATCAAGAAGTTCCCCGACCTAGCCGTCTCCACTCGAGAGGAATCACGAGGGTCCCGCCCACATCCAGAGGAGCCCCGTTTCCGCCTCGTAGCTCGAGATGAGGGATCCTTTCCCTGCTTCGTCGGGAAAGAGTCCCCGGCGTTCCCGTCGCATCTCAAGAGGAGGCCCTCTCAACAGGAACGGCGAGAGGAACTCCAGGGTCGTGCCACCATTCCAAGAGTCCCCCAGATGTCTCAGTCCATTCCAGAGGAACCTCTTCTCCCTTCACCGGCTCGTCTTTCACGCCGAGGATCGACTCACACCAAGGTGGCACGTGGCACAGCCCTGTGGGAAAGCCTCGTGGAAAGCCTCGAGGGACAGCCTCGAGGGAAAGCCACAGATCCTTGATCCACGTGACAGGAAGCGTGACACTACTGCTGCAGCTCGGGAGGAAAGCGCACGTGCATGCCCCCACTCGAGACGAGGCCTGACTCCCCTGGGGAGACTCAGAAGCACCCCAAGATCCATGGCAACACTGGAGAGCAATCCTCAGGTTCCGGCCCCGACTCCACACAAGGACTGAGGCCCCGGCATGGACGGGAGAGGAATCCCGAGAGGTCCCCTAGCAACTCGCATGGGGACTGGCCTTTCCTGAGGCCACCAGAGCGGGTCCCTGAGGTCCCCGTCGTAACGCGAGAAGACCTGCCGCAACTCGAGAAAATCCAGGAGGTTCTCCCCTCCAGGCGAGATGAGGCCCATTTCCGCTGAGGCGTCTCGAGGCTGATCACACCTCACCTCTGGAACTTCGAAAGGGTCCTTCACACCCTTGGTGCAAATCAAGAAGTTCCCCGACCTAGCCGTCTCCACTCGAGAGGAATCACGAGGGTCCCGCCCACATCCAGAGGAGCCCCGTTTCCGCCTCGTAGCTCGAGATGAGGGATCCTTTCCCTGCTTCGTCGGGAAAGAGTCCCCGGCGTTCCCGTCGCATCTCAAGAGGAGGCCCTCTCAACAGGAACGGCGAGAGGAACTCCAGGGTCGTGCCACCATTCCAAGAGTCCCCCAGATGTCTCAGTCCATTCCAGAGGAACCTCTTCTCCCTTCACCGGCTCGTCTTTCACGCCGAGGATCGACTCACACCAAGGTGGCACGTGGCACAGCCCTGTGGGAAAGCCTCGTGGGAAAGCCTCGAGGGACAGCCTCGAGGGAAAGCCACAGATCCCTTGATCCACGTGACAGGAAGCGTGACACTACTGCTGCAGCTCGGGAGGAAAGCGCACGTGCATGCCCCCACTCGAGACGAGGCCTGACTCCCCTGGGGAGACTCAGAAGCACCCCAAGATCCATGGCAACACTGGAGAGCAATCCTCAGGTTCCGGCCCCGACTCCACACAAGGACTGAGGCCCCGGCATGGACGGGAGAGGAATCCCGAGAGGTCCCCTAGCAACTCGCATGGGGACTGGCCTTTCCTGAGGCCACCAGAGCGGGTCCCTGAGGTCCCCGTCGTAACGCGAGAAGACCTGCCGCAACTCGAGAAAATCCAGGAGGTTCTCCCCTCCAGGCGAGATGAGGCCCATTTCCGCTGAGGCGTCTCGAGGCTGATCACACCTCACCTCTGGAACTTCGAAAGGGTCCTTCACACCCTTGGTGCAAATCAAGAAGTTCCCCGACCTAGCCGTCTCCACTCGAGAGGAATCACGAGGGTCCCGCCCACATCCAGAGGAGCCCCGTTTCCGCCTCGTAGCTCGAGATGAGGGATCCTTTCCCTGCTTCGTCGGGAAAGAGTTCCCGGCGTTCCTGTTGCATCTCAAGAGGAGGCCCTCTCAACAGGAACGGCGAGAGGAACTCCAGGGTCGTGCCACCATTGCAAGAGTCCCCCAGATGTCTCAGTCCATTCCAGAGGAACCTCTTTTCCCTTCACCGGCTCGTCTTTCACGCCGAGGATCGACTCACACCAAGGTGGCACGTGGCACAGCCCTGTGGGAAAGCCTCGTGGGAAAGCCTCGAGGGACAGCCTCGAGGGAAAGCCACAGATCCCTTGATCCACGTGACAGGAAGCGTGACACTACTGCTGCAGCTAGGGAGAAAAGCGCACGTGCATGCCCCCACTCGAGACGAGGCCTGACTCCCCTGGGGAGACTCAGAAGCACCCCAAGATCCATGGCAACACTGGAGAGCAATCCTCAGGTTCCGGCCCCGACTCCACACAAGGACTGACGCCCCGGCATGGACGGGAGAGGAATCCCGAGAGGTCCCCTAGCAACACGCATGGGGACTGGCCTTTCCTGAGGCCACCAGAGCGGGTCCCTGTGGTCCCCGTCGTAACTCGAGAAGACCTGCCGCAACTCGAGAAAATCCAGGAGGTTCTCCCCTCCAGGCGAGATGAGGCCCATTTCCGCTGAGGCGTCTCGAGGCTGATCACACCTCACCTCTGGAACTTCGAAAGGGTCCTTCACACCCTTGGTGCAAATCAAGAAGTTCCCCGACCTAGCCGTCTCCACTCGAGAGGAATCACGAGGGTCCCGCCCACATCCAGAGGAGCCCCGTTTCCGCCTCGTAGCTCGAGATGAGGGATCCTTTCCCTGCTTCGTCGGGAAAGAGTTCCCGGCGTTCCCGTCGCATCTCAAGAGGAGGCCCTCTCAACTGGAACGGCGAGAGGAACTCCAGGGTCGTGCCACCATTCCAAGAGTCCCCCAGATGTCTCAGTCCATTCCAGAGGAACCTCTTTTCCCTTCACCGGCTCGTCTTTCACGCCGAGGATCGACTCACACCAAGGTGGCACGTGGCACAGCCCTGTGGGAAAGCCTCGTGGGAAAGCCTCGAGGGACAGCCTCGACGGAAAGCCACAGATCCCTTGATCCACGTGACAGGAAGCGTGACACTACTGCTGCAGCTCGGGAGGAAAGCGCACGTGCATGCCCCCACTCGAGACGAGGCCTGACTCCCCTTGGGAGACTCAGAAGCACCCCAAGATCCATGGCAACACTGGAGAGCAATCCTCAGGTTCCGGCCCCGACTCCACACAAGGACTGAGGCCCCGGCATGGACGGGAGAGGAATCCCGAGAGGTCCCCTAGCAACACGCATGGGGACTGGCCTTTCCTGAGACCACCAGAGCGGGTCCCTGTGGTCCCCGTCGTAACTCGAGAAGACCTGCCGCAACTCGAGAAAATCCAGGAGGTTCTCCCCTCCAGGCGAGATGAGGCCCATTTCCGCTGAGGCGTCTCGAGGCTGATCACACCTCACCTCTGGAACTTCGAAAGGGTCCTTCACACCCTTGGTGCAAATCAAGAAGTTCCCCGACCTAGCCGTCTCCACTCGAGAGGAATCACGAGGGTCCCGCCCACATCCAGAGGAGCCCCGTTTCCGCCTCGTAGCTCGAGATGAGGGATCCTTTCCCTGCTTCTTCGGGAAAGAGTTCCCGGCGTTCCCGTCGCATCTCAAGAGGAGGCCCTCTCAACAGGAACGGCGAGAGGAACTCCAGGGTCGTGCCACCATTTCAAGAGTCCCCCAGATGTCTCAGTCCATTCCAGAGGAACCTCTTCTCCCTTCACCGGCTCGTCTTTCACGCCGAGGATCGACTCACACCAAGGTGGCACGTGGCACAGCCCTGTGGGAAAGCCTCGTGGGAAAGCCTCGAGGGACAGCCTCGACGGAAAGCCACAGATCCCTTGATCCACGTGACAGGAAGCGTGACACTACTGCTGCAGCTCGGGAGGAAAGCGCACGTGCATGCCCCCACTCGAGACGAGGCCTGACTCCCCTGGGGAGACTCAGAAGCACCCCAAGATCCATGGCAACACTGGAGAGCAATCCTCAGGTTCCGGCCCCGACTCCACACAAGGACTGAGGCCCCGGCATGGACGGGAGAGGAATCCCGAGAGGTCCCCTAGCAACTCGCATGGGGACTGGCCTTTCCTGAGGGCACCAGAGCGGGTCCCTGAGGTCCCCGTCGTAACGCGAGAAGACCTGCCGCAACTCGAGAAAATCCAGGAGGTTCTCCCCTCCAGGCGAGATGAGGCCCATTTCCGCTGAGGCGTCTCGAGGCTGATCACACCTCACCTCTGGAACTTCGAAAGGGTCCTTCACACCCTTGGTGCAAATCAAGAAGTTCCCCGACCTAGCCGTCTCCACTCCAGAGGAATCACGAGGGTCCCGCCCACATCCAGAGGAGCCCCGTTTCCGCCTCGTAGCTCGAGATGAGGGATCCTTTCCCTGCTTCGTCGGGAAAGAGTTCCCGGCGTTCCTGTTGCATCTCAAGAGGAGGCCCTCTCAACAGGAACGGCGAGAGGAACTCCAGGGTCGTGCCACCATTGCAAGAGTCCCCCAGATGTCTCAGTCCATTCCAGAGGAACCTCTTTTCCCTTCACCGGCTCGTCTTTCACGCCGAGGATCGACTCACACCAAGGTGGCACGTGGCACAGCCCTGTGGGAAAGCCTCGTGGGAAAGCCTCGAGGGACAGCCTCGAGGGAAAGCCACAGATCCCTTGATCCACGTGACAGGAAGCGTGACACTACTGCTGCAGCTCGGGAGGAAAGCGCACGTGCATGCCCCCACTCGAGACGAGGCCTGACTCCCCTGGGGAGACTCAGAAGCACCCCAAGATCCATGGCAACACTGGAGAGCAATCCTCAGGTTCCGGCCCCGACTCCACACAAGGACTGAGGCCCCGGCATGGACGGGAGAGGAATCCCGAGAGGTCCCCTAGCAACACGCATGGGGACTGGCCTTTCCTGAGGCCACCAGAGCGGGTCCCTGTGGTCCCCGTCGTAACTCGAGAAGACCTGCCGCAACTCGAGAAAATCCAGGAGGTTCTCCCCTCCAGGCGAGATGAGGCCCATTTCCGCTGAGGCGTCTCGAGGCTGATCACACCTCACCTCTGGAACTTCGAAAGGGTCCTTCACACCCTTGGTGCAAATCAAGAAGTTCCCCGACCTAGCCGTCTCCACTCGAGAGGAATCACGAGGGTCCCGCCCACATCCAGAGGAGCCCCGTTTCCGCCTCGTAGCTCGAGATGAGGGATCCTTTCCCTGCTTCGTCGGGAAAGAGTTCCCGGCGTTCCCGTCGCATCTCAAGAGGAGGCCCTCTCAACTGGAACGGCGAGAGGAACTCCAGGGTCGTGCCACCATTCCAAGAGTCCCCCCAGATGTCTCAGTCCATTCCAGAGGAACCTCTTTTCCCTTCACCGGCTCGTCTTTCACGCCGAGGATCGACTCACACCAAGGTGGCACGTGGCACAGCCCTGTGGGAAAGCCTCGTGGGAAAGCCTCGAGGGACAGCCTCGAGGGAAAGCCACAGATCCCTTGATCCACGTGACAGGAAGCGTGACACTACTGCTGCAGCTCGGGAGGAAAGCGCACGTGCATGCCCCCACTCGAGACGAGGCCTGACTCCCCTTGGGAGACTCAGAAGCACCCCAAGATCCATGGCAACACTGGAGAGCAATCCTCAGGTTCCGGCCCCGACTCCACACAAGGACTGAGGCCCCGGCATGGACGGGAGAGGAATCCCGAGAGGTCCCCTAGCAACACGCATGGGGACTGGCCTTTCCTGAGACCACCAGAGCGGGTCCCTGTGGTCCCCGTCGTAACTCGAGAAGACCTGCCGCAACTCGAGAAAATCCAGGAGGTTCTCCCCTCCAGGCGAGATGAGGCCCATTTCCGCTGAGGCGTCTCGAGGCTGATCACACCTCACCTCTGGAACTTCGAAAGGGTCCTTCACACCCTTGGTGCAAATCAAGAAGTTCCCCGACCTAGCCGTCTCCACTCGAGAGGAATCACGAGGGTCCCGCCCACATCCAGAGGAGCCCCGTTTCCGCCTCGTAGCTCGAGATGAGGGATCCTTTCCCTGCTTCTTCGGGAAAGAGTTCCCGGCGTTCCCGTCGCATCTCAAGAGGAGGCCCTCTCAACAGGAACGGCGAGAGGAACTCCAGGGTCGTGCCACCATTTCAAGAGTCCCCCAGATGTCTCAGTCCATTCCAGAGGAACCTCTTCTCCCTTCACCGGCTCGTCTTTCACGCCGAGGATCGACTCACACCAAGGTGGCACGTGGCACAGCCCTGTGGGAAAGCCTCGTGGGAAAGCCTCGAGGGACAGCCTCGACGGAAAGCCACAGATCCCTTGATCCACGTGACAGGAAGCGTGACACTACTGCTGCAGCTCGGGAGGAAAGCGCACGTGCATGCCCCCACTCGAGACGAGGCCTGACTCCCCTGGGGAGACTCAGAAGCACCCCAAGATCCATGGCAACACTGGAGAGCAATCCTCAGGTTCCGGCCCCGACTCCACACAAGGACTGAGGCCCCGGCATGGACGGGAGAGGAATCCCGAGAGGTCCCCTAGCAACTCGCATGGGGACTGGCCTTTCCTGAGGGCACCAGAGCGGGTCCCTGAGGTCCCCGTCGTAACGCGAGAAGACCTGCCGCAACTCGAGAAAATCCAGGAGGTTCTCCCCTCCAGGCGAGATGAGGCCCATTTCCGCTGAGGCGTCTCGAGGCTGATCACACCTCACCTCTGGAACTTCGAAAGGGTCCTTCACACCCTTGGTGCAAATCAAGAAGTTCCCCGACCTAGCCGTCTCCACTCCAGAGGAATCACGAGGGTCCCGCCCACATCCAGAGGAGCCCCGTTTCCGCCTCGTAGCTCGAGATGAGGGATCCTTTCCCTGCTTCGTCGGGAAAGAGTTCCCGGCGTTCCCGTCGCATCTCAAGAGGAGGCCCTCTCAACAGGAACGGCGAGAGGAACTCCATGGTCGTGCCACCATTCCAAGAGTCCCCCAGATGTCTCAGTCCATTCCAGAGGAACCTCTTTTCCCTTCACCGGCTCGTCTTTCACGCCGAGGATCGACTCACACTAAGGTGGCACGTGGCACAGCCCTGTGGGAAAGCCTCGTGGGAAAGCCTCGAGGGACAGCCTCGAGGGAAAGCCACAGATCCCTTGATCCACGTGACAGGAAGTGTGACACTACTGCTGCAGCTCGGGAGGAAAGCGCACGTGCATGCCCCCACTCGAGACGAGGCCTGACTCCCCTGGGGAGACTCAGAAGCACCCCAAGATCCATGGCAACACTGGAGAGCAATCCTCAGGTTCCGGCCCCGACTCCACACAAGGACTGAGGCCCCGGCATGGACGGGAGAGGAATCCCGAGCGGTCCCCTAGCAACTCGCATGGGGACTGGCCTTTCCTGAGGCCACCAGAGCGGGTCCCTGAGGTCCCCGTGGTAAGTCGAGAAGACCTGCCGCAACTCGAGAAAATCCAGGAGGTTCTCCCCTCCAGGCGAGATGAGGCCCATTTCCGCTGAGGCGTCTCGAGGCTGATCACACCTCACCTCTGGAACTTCGAATGGCTCCTTCACACCCTTGGTGCAATTCAAGAAGTTCCCCGACCTAGCCGTCTCCACTCGAGAGGAATCACGAGGGTCCTGCCCACATCCAGAGGAGCCCCGTTTCCGCCTCGTAGCTCGAGATGAGGGATCCTTTCCCTGCTTCGTCGGGAAAGAGTTCCCGGCGTTCCTGTCGCATCTCAAGAGGAGGCCCTCTCAACAGGAACGGCGAGAGGAACTCCAGGGTCGTTCCACCATTGCAAGAGTCCCCCAGATGTCTCAGTCCATTCCAGAGGAACCTCTTTTCCCTTCACCGGCTCGTCTTTCACGCCGAGGATCGACTCACACCAAGGTGGCACGTGGCACAGCCCTGTGGGAAAGCCTCGTGGGAAAGCCTCGAGGGACAGCCTCGAGGGAAAGCCACAGATCCCTTGATCCACGTGACAGGAAGCGTGACACTACTGCTGCAGCTCGGGAGGAAAGCGCACGTGCATGCCCCCACTCGAGACGAGGCCTGAATCCCCTGGGGAGACTCAGAAGCACCCCAAGATCCATGGCAACACTGGAGAGCAATCCTCAGGTTCCGGCCCCGACTCCACACAAGGACTGAGGCCCCGGCATGGACGGGAGAGGAATCCCGAGAGGTCCCCTAGCAACTCGCATGGGGACTGGCCTTTCCTGAGGCCACCAGAGCGGGTCCCTGAGGTCCCCGTCGTAACTCGAGAAGACCTGCCGCAACTCGAGAAAATCCAGGAGGTTCTCCCCTCCAGGCGAGATGAGGCCCATTTCCGCTGAGGCGTCTCGAGGCTGATCACACCTCACCTCTGGAACTTCGAAAGGGTCCTTCACACCCTTGGTGCAAATCAAGAAGTTCCCCGACCTAGCCGTCTCCACTCGAGAGGAATCACGAGGGTCCCGCCCACATCCAGAGGAGCCCCGTTTCCGCCTCGTAGCTCGAGATGAGGGATCCTTTCCCTGCTTCGTCGGGAAAGAGTTCCCGGCGTTCCCGTCGCATCTCAAGAGGAGGCCCTCTCAACTGGAACGGCGAGAGGAACTCCAGGGTCGTGCCACCATTCCAAGAGTCCCCCAGATGTCTCAGTCCATTCCAGAGGAACCTCTTTTCCCTTCACCGGCTCGTCTTTCACGCCGAGGATCGACTCACACCAAGGTGGCACGTGGCACAGCCCTGTGGGAAAGCCTCGTGGGAAAGCCTCGAGGGACAGCCTCGAGGGAAAGCCACAGATCCCTTGATCCACGTGACAGGAAGCGTGACACTACTGCTGCAGCTCGGGAGGAAAGCGCACGTGCATGCCCCCACTCGAGACGAGGCCTGACTCCCCTTGGGAGACTCAGAAGCACCCCAAGATCCATGGCAACACTGGAGAGCAATCCTCAGGTTCCGGCCCCGACTCCACACAAGGACTGAGGCCCCGGCATGGACGGGAGAGGAATCCCGAGAGGTCCCCTAGCAACACGCATGGGGACTGGCCTTTTCCTGAGACCACCAGAGCGGGTCCCTGTGGTCCCCGTCGTAACTCGAGAAGACCTGCCGCAACTCGAGAAAATCCAGGAGGTTCTCCCCTCCAGGCGAGATGAGGCCCATTTCCGCTGAGGCGTCTCGAGGCTGATCACACCTCACCTCTGGAACTTCGAAAGGGTCCTTCACACCCTTGGTGCAAATCAAGAAGTTCCCCGACCTAGCCGTCTCCACTCGAGAGGAATCACGAGGGTCCCGCCCACATCCAGAGGAGCCCCGTTTCCGCCTCGTAGCTCGAGATGAGGGATCCTTTCCCTGCTTCTTCGGGAAAGAGTTCCCGGCGTTCCCGTCGCATCTCAAGAGGAGGCCCTCTCAACAGGAACGGCGAGAGGAACTCCAGGGTCGTGCCACCATTTCAAGAGTCCCCCAGATGTCTCAGTCCATTCCAGAGGAACCTCTTCTCCCTTCACCGGCTCGTCTTTCACGCCGAGGATCGACTCACACCAAGGTGGCACGTGGCACAGCCCTGTGGGAAAGCCTCGTGGGAAAGCCTCGAGGGACAGCCTCGACGGAAAGCCACAGATCCCTTGATCCACGTGACAGGAAGCGTGACACTACTGCTGCAGCTCGGGAGGAAAGCGCACGTGCATGCCCCCACTCGAGACGAGGCCTGACTCCCCTGGGGAGACTCAGAAGCACCCCAAGATCCATGGCAACACTGGAGAGCAATCCTCAGGTTCCGGCCCCGACTCCACACAAGGACTGAGGCCCCGGCATGGACGGGAGAGGAATCCCGAGAGGTCCCCTAGCAACTCGCATGGGGACTGGCCTTTCCTGAGGGCACCAGAGCGGGTCCCTGAGGTCCCCGTCGTAACGCGAGAAGACCTGCCGCAACTCGAGAAAATCCAGGAGGTTCTCCCCTCCAGGCGAGATGAGGCCCATTTCCGCTGAGGCGTCTCGAGGCTGATCACACCTCACCTCTGGAACTTCGAAAGGGTCCTTCACACCCTTGGTGCAAATCAAGAAGTTCCCCGACCTAGCCGTCTCCACTCCAGAGGAATCACGAGGGTCCCGCCCACATCCAGAGGAGCCCCGTTTCCGCCTCGTAGCTCGAGATGAGGGATCCTTTCCCTGCTTCGTCGGGAAAGAGTTCCCGGCGTTCCCGTCGCATCTCAAGAGGAGGCCCTCTCAACAGGAACGGCGAGAGGAACTCCATGGTCGTGCCACCATTCCAAGAGTCCCCCAGATGTCTCAGTCCATTCCAGAGGAACCTCTTTTCCCTTCACCGGCTCGTCTTTCACGCCGAGGATCGACTCACACTAAGGTGGCACGTGGCACAGCCCTGTGGGAAAGCCTCGTGGGAAAGCCTCGAGGGACAGCCTCGAGGGAAAGCCACAGATCCCTTGATCCACGTGACAGGAAGTGTGACACTACTGCTGCAGCTCGGGAGGAAAGCGCACGTGCATGCCCCCACTCGAGACGAGGCCTGACTCCCCTGGGGAGACTCAGAAGCACCCCAAGATCCATGGCAACACTGGAGAGCAATCCTCAGGTTCCGGCCCCGACTCCACACAAGGACTGAGGCCCCGGCATGGACGGGAGAGGAATCCCGAGCGGTCCCCTAGCAACTCGCATGGGGACTGGCCTTTCCTGAGGCCACCAGAGCGGGTCCCTGAGGTCCCCGTGGTAAGTCGAGAAGACCTGCCGCAACTCGAGAAAATCCAGGAGGTTCTCCCCTCCAGGCGAGATGAGGCCCATTTCCGCTGAGGCGTCTCGAGGCTGATCACACCTCACCTCTGGAACTTCGAATGGCTCCTTCACACCCTTGGTGCAATTCAAGAAGTTCCCCGACCTAGCCGTCTCCACTCGAGAGGAATCACGAGGGTCCTGCCCACATCCAGAGGAGCCCCGTTTCCGCCTCGTAGCTCGAGATGAGGGATCCTTTCCCTGCTTCGTCGGGAAAGAGTTCCCGGCGTTCCTGTCGCATCTCAAGAGGAGGCCCTCTCAACAGGAACGGCGAGAGGAACTCCAGGGTCGTTCCACCATTGCAAGAGTCCCCCAGATGTCTCAGTCCATTCCAGAGGAACCTCTTTTCCCTTCACCGGCTCGTCTTTCACGCCGAGGATCGACTCACACCAAGGTGGCACGTGGCACAGCCCTGTGGGAAAGCCTCGTGGGAAAGCCTCGAGGGACAGCCTCGAGGGAAAGCCACAGATCCCTTGATCCACGTGACAGGAAGTGTGACACTACTGCTGCAGCTCGGGAGGAAAGCGCACGTGCATGCCCCCACTCGAGACGAGGCCTGACTCCCCTGGGGAGACTCAGAAGCACCCCAAGATCCATGGCAACACTGGAGAGCAATCCTCAGGTTCCGGCCCCGACTCCACACAAGGACTGAGGCCCCGGCATGGACGGGAGAGGAATCCCGAGAGGTCCCCTAGCAACTCGCATGGGGACTGGCCTTTCCTGAGGCCACCAGAGCGGGTCCCTGAGGTCCCCGTCGTAACTCGAGAAGACCTGCCGCAACTCGAGAAAATCCAGGAGGTTCTCCCCTCCAGGCGAGATGAGGCCCATTTCCGCTGAGGCGTCTCGAGGCTGATCACACCTCACCTCTGGAAATTCGAATGGCTCCTTCACACCCTTGGTGCAATTCAAGAAGTTCCCCGACCTAGCCGTCTCCACTCGAGAGGAATCACGAGGGTCCTGCCCACATCCAGAGGAGCCCCGTTTCCGCCTCGTAGCTCGAGATGAGGGATCCTTTCCCTGCTTCGTCGGGAAAGAGTTCCCGGCGTTCCTGTTGCATCTCAAGAGGAGGCCCTCTCAACAGGAACGGCGAGAGGAACTCCAGGGTCGTGCCACCATTCCAAGAGTCCCCCAGATGTCTCAGTCCATTCCAGAGGAACCTCTTTTCCCTTCACCGGCTCGTCTTTCACGCCGAGGATCGACTCACACCAAGGTGGCACGTGGCACAGCCCTGTGGGAAAGCCTCGTGGGAAAGCCTCGAGGGACAGCCTCGAGGGAAAGCCACAGATCCCTTGATCCACGTGACAGGAAGCGTGACACTACTGCTGCAGCTCGGGAGGAAAGCGCACGTGCATGCCCCCACTCGAGACGAGGCCTGACTCCCCTGGGGAGACTCAGAAGCACCCCAAGATCCATGGCAACACTGGAGAGCAATCCTCAGGTTCCGGCCCCGACTCCACACAAGGACTGAGGCCCCGGCATGGACGGGAGAGGAATCCCGAGAGGTCCCCTAGCAACACGCATGGGGACTGGCCTTTCCTGAGGCCACCAGAGCGGGTCCCTGTGGTCCCCGTCGTAACTCGAGAAGACCTGCCGCAACTCGAGAAAATCCAGGAGGTTCTCCCCTCCAGGCGAGATGAGGCCCATTTCCGCTGAGGCGTCTCGAGGCTGATCACACCTCACCTCTGGAACTTCGAAAGGGTCCTTCACACCCTTGGTGCAAATCAAGAAGTTCCCCGACCTAGCCGTCTCCACTCGAGAGGAATCACGAGGGTCCCGCCCACATCCAGAGGAGCCCCGTTTCCGCCTCGTAGCTCGAGATGAGGGATCCTTTCCCTGCTTCGTCGGGAAAGAGTTCCCGGCGTTCCCGTCGCATCTCAAGAGGAGGCCCTCTCAACTGGAACGGCGAGAGGAACTCCAGGGTCGTGCCACCATTCCAAGAGTCCCCCAGATGTCTCAGTCCATTCCAGAGGAACCTCTTCTCCCTTCACCGGCTCGTCTTTCACGCCGAGGATCGACTCACACCAAGGTGGCACGTGGCACAGCCCTGTGGGAAAGCCTCGTGGGAAAGCCTCGAGGGACAGCCTCGACGGAAAGCCACAGATCCCTTGATCCACGTGACAGGAAGCGTGACACTACTGCTGCAGCTCGGGAGGAAAGCGCACGTGCATGCCCCCACTCGAGACGAGGCCTGACTCCCCTGGGGAGACTCAGAAGCACCCCAAGATCCATGGCAACACTGGAGAGCAATCCTCAGGTTCCGGCCCCGACTCCACACAAGGACTGAGGCCCCGGCATGGACGGGAGAGGAATCCCGAGAGGTCCCCTAGCAACTCGCATGGGGACTGGCCTTTCCTGAGGCCACCAGAGCGGGTCCCTGAGGTCCCCGTCGTAACTCGAGAAGACCTGCCGCAACTCGAGAAAATCCAGGAGGTTCTCCCCTCCAGGCGAGATGAGGCCCATTTCCGCTGAGGCGTCTCGAGGCTGATCACACCTCACCTCTGGAACTTCGAAAGGGTCCTTCACACCCTTGGTGCAAATCAAGAAGTTCCCCGACCTAGCCGTCTCCACTCGAGAGGAATCACGAGGGTCCCGCCCACATCCAGAGGAGCCCCGTTTCCGCCTCGTAGCTCGAGATGAGGGATCCTTTCCCTGCTTCGTCGGGAAAGAGTTCCCGGCGTTCCTGTCGCATCTCAAGAGGAGGCCCTCTCAACAGGAACGGCGAGAGGAACTCCAGGGTCGTGCCACCATTCCAAGAGTCCCCCAGATGTCTCAGTCCATTCCAGAGGAACCTCTTCTCCCTTCACCGGCTCGTCTTTCACGCCGAGGATCGACTCACACCAAGGTGGCACGTGGCACAGCCCTGTGGGAAAGCCTCGTGGGAAAGCCTCGAGGGACAGCCTCGAGGGAAAGCCACAGATCCCTTGATCCACGTGACAGGAAGCGTGACACTACTGCTGCAGCTCGGGAGGAAAGCGCACGTGCATGCCCCCACTCGAGACGAGGCCTGACTCCCCTGGGGAGACTCAGAAGCACCCCAAGATCCATGGCAACACTGGAGCGCAATCCTCAGGTTCCGGCCCCGACTCCACACAAGGACTGAGGCCCCGGCATGGACGGGAGAGGAATCCCGAGCGGTCCCCTAGCAACTCGCATGGGGACTGGCCTTTCCTGAGGCCACCAGAGCGGGTCCCTGAGGTCCCCGTCGTAACTCGAGAAGACCTGCCGCAACTCGAGAAAATCCAGGAGGTTCTCCCCTCCAGGCGAGATGAGGCCCATTTCCGCTGAGGCGTCTCGAGGCTGATCACACCTCACCTCTGGAACTTCGAAAGGGTCCTTCACACCCTTGGTGCAAATCAAGAAGTTCCCCGACCTAGCCGTCTCCACTCGAGAGGAATCACGAGGGTCCCGCCCACATCCAGAGGAGCCCCGTTTCCGCCTCGTAGCTCGAGATGAGGGATCCTTTCCCTGCTTCGTCGGGAAAGAGTTCCCGGCGTTCCCGTCGCATCTCAAGAGGAGGCCCTCTCAACAGGAACGGCGAGAGGAACTCCAGGGTCGTGCCACCATTCCAAGAGTCCCCCAGATGTCTCAGTCCATTCCAGAGGAACCTCTTTTCCCTTCACCGGCTCGTCTTTCACGCCGAGGATCGACTCACACCAAGGTGGCACGTGGCACAGCCCTGTGGGAAAGCCTCGTGGGAAAGCCTCGAGGGACAGCCTCAACGGAAAGCCACAGATCCCTTGATCCACGTGACAGGAAGCGTGACACTACTGCTGCAGCTCGGGAGGAAAGCGCACGTGCATGCCCCCACTCGAGACGAGGCCTGACTCCCCTGGGGAGACTCAGAAGCACCCCGAGATCCATGGCAACACTGGAGAGGAATCCTCAGGTTCCGGCCCCGACTCCACACAAGGACTGAGGCCCCGGCATGGACGGGAGAGGAATCCCGAGAGGTCCCCTAGCAACACGCATGGGGACTGGCCTTTCCTGAGGCCACCAGAGCGGGTCCCTGTGGTCCCCGTCGTAACTCGAGAAGACCTGCCGCAACTCGAGAAAATCCAGGAGGTTCTCCCCTCCAGGCGAGATGAGGCCCATTTCCGCTGAGGCGTCTCGAGGCTGATCACACCTCACCTCTGGAACTTCGAAAGGGTCCTTCACACCCTTGGTGCAAATCAAGAAGTTCCCCGACCTAGCCGTCTCCACTCGATAGGAATCACGAGGGTCCCGCCCACATCCAGAGGAGCCCCGTTTCCGCCTCGTAGCTCGAGATGAGGGATCCTTTCCCTGCTTCGTCGGGAAAGAGTTCCCGGCGTTCCCGTCGCATCTCAAGAGGAGGCCCTCTCAACAGGAACGGCGAGAGGAACTCCAGGGTCGTGCCACCATTCCAAGAGTCCCCCAGATGTCTCAGTCCATTCCAGAGGAACCTCTTTTCCCTTCACCGGCTCGTCTTTCACGCCGAGGATCGACTCACACCAAGGTGGCACGTGGCACAGCCCTGTGGGAAAGCCTCGTGGGAAAGCCTCGAGGGACAGCCTCGAGGGAAAGCCACAGATCCCTTGATGCACGTGACAGGAAGCGTGACACTACTGCTGCAGCTCGGGAGGAAAGCGCACGTGCATGCCCCCACTCGAGACGAGGCCTGACTCCCCTGGGGAGACTCAGAAGCACCCCAAGATCCATGGCAACACTGGAGAGCAATCCTCAGGTTCCGGCCCCGACTCCACACAAGGACTGAGGCCCCGGCATGGACGGGAGAGGAATCCCGAGAGGTCCCCTAGCAACTCGCATGGGGACTGGCCTTTCCTGAGGCCACCAGAGCGGGTCCCTGAGGTCCCCGTCGTAACTCGAGAAGACCTGCCGCAACTCGAGAAAATCCAGGAGGTTCTCCCCTCCAGGCGAGATGAGGCCCATTTCCGCTGAGGCGTCTCGAGGCTGATCACACCTCACCTCTGGAACTTCGAAAGGGTCCTTCACACCCTTGGTGCAAATCAAGAAGTTCCCCGACCTAGCCGTCTCCACTCGAGAGGAATCACGAGGGTCCCGCCCACATCCAGAGGAGCCCCGTTTCCGCCTTGTAGCTCGAGATGAGGGATCCTTTCCCTGCTTCTTCGGGAAAGAGTTCCCGGCGTTCCCGTCGCATCTCAAGAGGAGGCCCTCTCAACAGGAACGGCGAGAGAAACTCCAGGGTCGTGCCACCATTCCAAGAGTCCCCCAGATGTCTCAGTCCATTCCAGGAACCTCTTTTCCTTTCACCGGCTCGTCTTTCACGCCGAGCATCGAAGCACACCAAGGTGGCACTTGGCACAGCCCTGTGGGAAAGCCTCGTGGGAAAGCCTCGAGGGTAAGCCTCGAGGGAAAGCCACAGATCCCTTGATCCACCTGACAGGACGCGTGACCCTACTGCTGCAGCTCGGGAGGGAAGCACACGTGCATGCCCCCACTCGAGACGAAGCCTGACTCCCCTGGGGAGACTCAGAGGCACCCCAAGATCCATGGCAACACTGGAGAGGAATGCTCAGGTTCCGGCCCCGACTACACACAAGGTGTCAGGACCTGGCATCCACTGGAGAGGAATCCCGAGATGGCTCCTAGCACTCGCATGGGGACTGGCGTTTCCTGAGGCCACCAGAGCGGGTCCCTGTGGTCCCCGTCGTAACTCGAGAAGACCTGCCGCAACTCGAGAAAATCCAGGAGGTTCTCCCCTCCAGGCGAGATGAGGCCCATTTCCTCTGAGGCGTCTCGAGTCTGATCACACCTCACCTCTGGAACTTCGAAAGGGTCCTTCACACCCTTGGTGCAAATCAAGAAGTTCCCCGACCTAGCCGTCTCCACTCGAGAGGAATCACGAGGGTCCCGCCCACATCCAGAGGAGCCCCGTTTCCGCCTCGTAGCTCGAGATGAGGGATCCTTTCCCTGCTACGTCGGGAAAGAGTTCCCGGCGTTCCCGTCGCATCTCAAGAGGAGGCCCTCTCAACAGGAACGGCGAGAGGAACTCCAGGGTCGTGCCACCATTCCAAGAGACCCCAGATGTCTCAGTCCATTCCAGAGGAACCTCTTTTCCCTTGACCGGCTCGTCTTTCACGCCGAGGATCGACTCACACCAAGGTGGCACGTGGCACAGCCCTGTGGGAAAGCCTCGTGGGAAAGCCTCGAGGGACAGCCTCGAGGGAAAGCCACAGATCCCTTGATCCACGTGACAGGAAGCGTGACACTACTGCTGCAGCTAGGGAGGAAAGCGCACGTGCATGCCCCCACTCGAGACGAGGCCTGACTCCCCTGGGGAGACTCAGAAGCACCCCAAGATCCATGGCAACACTGGAGAGCAATCCTCAGGTTCCGGCCCCGACTCCACACAAGGACTGAGGCCCCGGCATGGACGGGAGAGGAATCCCGAGAGGTCCCCTAGCAACTCGCATGGGGACTGGCCTTTCCTGAGGCCACCAGAGCGGGTCCCTGAGGTCCCCGTCGTAACTCAAGAAGACCTGCCGCAACTCGAGAAAATCCAGGAGTTTCTCCCCTCCAGGCGAGATGAGGCCCATTTCCTCTGAGGCGTCTCGAGGCTGATCACACCTCACCTCTGGAACTTCGAAAGGGTCGTTCACACCCTTGGTGCAAATCAAGAAGTTCCCCGACCTAGCCGTCTCCACTCGAGAGGAATCACGAGGGTCCCGCCCACATCCAGAGGAGCCCCGTTTCCGCCTTGTAGCTCGAGATGAGGGATCCTTTCCCTGCTTCGTCGGGAAAGAGTTCCCGGCGTTCCCGTCGCATCTCAAGAGGAGGCCCTCTCAACAGGAACGGCGAGAGGAACTCCAGGGTCGTGCCACCATTCCAAGAGTCCCCCAGATGTCTCAGTCCATTCCAGGAACCTCTTTTCCTTTCACCGGCTCGTCTTTCACGCCGAGCATCGAAGCACACCAAGGTGGCACTTGGCAAAGCCCTGTGGGAAAGCCTCGTGGGAAAGCCTCGAGGGTAAGCCTCGAGGGAAAGCCACAGATCCCTTGATTCTCCTGACAGGACGCGTGACCCTACTGCTGCAGCTCGGGAGGGAAGCACACGTGCATGCCCCCACTCGAGACGAAGCCTGACTCCCCTGGGGAGACTCAGAGGCACCCCAAGATCCATGGCAACACTGGAGAGCAATCCTCAGGTTCCGGCCCCGACTCCACACAAGGACTGAGGCCCCGGCATGGACGGGAGAGGAATCCCGAGAGGTCCCCTAGCAACTCGCATGGGGACTGGCCTTTCCTGAGGCCACCAGAGCGGGTCCCTGAGGTCCCCGTCGTAACTCGAGAAGACCTGCCGCAACTCGAGAAAATCCAGGAGGTTCTCCCCTCCAGGCGAGATGAGGCCCATTTCCGCTGAGGCGTCTCGAGGCTGATCACACCTCACCTCTGGAACTTCGAAAGGGTCCTTCACACCCTTGGTGCAAATCAAGAAGTTCCCCGACCTAGCCGTCTCCACTCGAGAGGAATCACGAGGGTCCCGCCCACATCCAGAGGAGCCCCGTTTCCGCCTTGTAGCTCGAGATGAGGGATCCTTTCCCTGCTTCTTCGGGAAAGAGTTCCCGGCGTTCCCGTCGCATCTCAAGAGGAGGCCCTCTCAACAGGAACGGCGAGAGAAACTCCAGGGTCGTGCCACCATTCCAAGAGTCCCCCAGATGTCTCAGTCCATTCCAGGAACCTCTTTTCCTTTCACCGGCTCGTCTTTCACGCCGAGCATCGAAGCACACCAAGGTGGCACTTGGCACAGCCCTGTGGGAAAGCCTCGTGGGAAAGCCTCGAGGGTAAGCCTCGAGGGAAAGCCACAGATCCCTTGATCCACCTGACAGGACGCGTGACCCTACTGCTGCAGCTCGGGAGGGAAGCACACGTGCATGCCCCCACTCGAGACGAAGCCTGACTCCCCTGGGGAGACTCAGAGGCACCCCAAGATCCATGGCAACACTGGAGAGGAATGCTCAGGTTCCGGCCCCGACTACACACAAGGTGTCAGGACCTGGCATCCAATGGAGAGGAATCCCGAGATGGCTCCTAGCACTCGCATGGGGACTGGCGTTTCCTGAGGCCACAAGAGCGGGTCCCTGTGGTCCCCGTCGTAACTCGAGAAGACCTGCCGCAACTCGAGAAAATCCAGGAGGTTCTCCCCTCCAGGCGAGATGAGGCCCATTTCCTCTGAGGCGTCTCGAGTCTGATCACACCTCACCTCTGGAACTTCGAAAGGGTCCTTCACACCCTTGGTGCAAATCAAGAAGTTCCCCGACCTAGCCGTCTCCACTCGAGAGGAATCACGAGGGTCCCGCCCACATCCAGAGGAGCCCCGTTTCCGCCTCGTAGCTCGAGATGAGGGATCCTTTCCCTGCTACGTCGGGAAAGAGTTCCCGGCGTTCCCGTCGCATCTCAAGAGGAGGCCCTCTCAACAGGAACGGCGAGAGGAACTCCAGGGTCGTGCCACCATTCCAAGAGTCCCCCAGATGTCTCAGTCCATTCCAGAGGAACCTCTTTTCCCTTCACCGGCTCGTCTTTCACGCCGAGGATCGACTCACACCAAGGTGGCACGTGGCACAGCCCTGTGGGAAAGCCTCGTGGGAAAGCGTCGAGGGACAGCCTCGAGGGAAAGCCACAGATCCCTTGATCCACGTGACAGGAAGCGTGACACTACTGCTGCAGCTAGGGAGGAAAGCGCACGTGCATGCCCCCACTCGAGACGAGGCCTGACTCCCCTGGGGAGACTCAGAAGCACCCCAAGATCCATGGCAACACTGGAGAGCAATCCTCAGGTTCCGGCCCCGACTCCACACAAGGACTGAGGCCCCGGCATGGACGGGAGAGGAATCCCGAGAGGTCACCTAGCAACTCGCATGGGGACTGGCCTTTCCTGAGGCCACCAGAGCGGGTCCCTGAGGTCCCCGTCGTAACTCAAGAAGACCTGCCGCAACTCGAGAAAATCCAGGAGTTTCTCCCCTCCAGGCGAGATGAGGCCCATTTCCTCTGAGGCGTCTCGAGGCTGATCACACCTCACCTCCGGAACTTCGAAAGGGTCGTTCAGACCCTTGGTGCAAATCAAGAAGTTCCCCGACCTAGCCGTCTCCACTCGAGAGGAATCACGAGGGTCCCGCCCACATCCAGAGGAGCCCCGTTTCCGCCTTGTAGCTCGAGATGAGGGATCCTTTCCCTGCTTCGTCGGGAAAGAGTTCCCGGCGTTCCCGTCGCATCTCAAGAGGAGGCCCTCTCAACAGGAACGGCGAGAGGAACTCCAGGGTCGTGCCACCATTCCAAGAGTCCCCCAGATGTCTCAGTCCATTCCAGGAACCTCTTTTCCTTTCACCGGCTCGTCTTTCACGCCGAGCATCGAAGCACACCAAGGTGGCACTTGGCACAGCCCTGTGGGAAAGCCTCGTGGGAAAGCCTCGAGGGTAAGCCTCGAGGGAAAGCCACAGATCCCTTGATCCACCTGACAGGACGCGTGACCCTACTGCTGCAGCTCGGGAGGGAAGCACACGTGCATGCCCCCACTCGAGACGAAGCCTGACTCCCCTGGGGAGACTCAGAGGCACCCCAAGATCCATGGCAACACTGGAGAGGAATGCTCAGGTTCCGGCCCCGACTACACACAAGGTGTCAGGACCTGGCATCCACTGGAGAGGAATCCCGAGATGTCTCCTAGCACTCGCATGGGGACTGGCGTTTCCTGAGGCCACCAGAGCGGGTCCCTGTGGTCCCCGTCGTAACTCGAGAAGACCTGCCGCAACTCGAGAAAATCCAGGAGGTTCTCCCCTCCAGGCGAGATGAGGCCCATTTCCTCTGAGGCGTCTCGAGTCTGATCACACCTCACCTCTGGAACTTCGAAAGGGTCCTTCACACCCTTGGTGCAAATCAAGAAGTTCCCCGACCTAGCCGTCTCCACTCGAGAGGAATCACGAGGGTCCCGCCCACATCCAGAGGAGCCCCGTTTCCGCCTCGTAGCTCGAGATGAGGGATCCTTTCCCTGCTTCGTCGGGAAAGAGTTCCCGGCGTTCCCGTCGCATCTCAAGAGGAGGCCCTCTCAACAGGAACGGCGAGAGGAACTCCAGGGTCGTGCCACCATTCCAAGAGTCCCCCAGATGTCTCAGTCCATTCCAGAGGAACCTCTTTTCCCTTCACCGGCTCGTCTTTCACGCCGAGGATCGACTCACACCAAGGTGGCACGTGGCACAGCCCTGTGGGAAAGCCTCGTGGGAAAGCGTCGAGGGACAGCCTGGAGGGAAAGCCACAGATCCCTTGATCCACGTGACAGGAAGCGTGACACTACTGCTGCAGCTAGGGAGGAAAGCGCACGTGCATGCCCCCACTCGAGACGAGGCCTGACTCCCCTGGGGAGACTCAGAAGCACCCCAAGATCCATGGCAACACTGGAGAGCAATCCTCAGGTTCCGGCCCCGACTCCACACAAGGACTGAGGCCCCGGCATGGACGGGAGAGGAATCCCGAGAGGTCCCCTAGCAACTCGCATGGGGACTGGCCTTTCCTGAGGCCACCAGAGCGGGTCCCTGAGGTCCCCGTCGTAACTCAAGAAGACCTGCCGCAACTCGAGAAAATCCAGGAGTTTCTCCCCTCCAGGCGAGATGAGGCCCATTTCCTCTGAGGCGTCTCGAGGCTGATCACACCTCACCTCTGGAACTTCGAAACGGTCCTTCACACCCGTGGTGCAAATCAAGAAGTTCCCCGACCTAGCCGTCTCCACTCGAGAGGAATCACGAGGGTCCCGCCCACATCCAGAGGAGCCCCGTTTCCGCCTTGTAGCTCGAGATGAGGGATCCTTTCCCTGCTTCTTCGGGAAAGAGTTCCCGGCGTTCCCGTCGCATCTCAAGAGGAGGCCCTCTCAACAGGAACGGCGAGAGAAACTCCAGGGTCGTGCCACCATTCCAAGAGTCCCCCAGATGTCTCAGTCCATTCCAGGAACCTCTTTTCCTTTCACCGGCTCGTCTTTCACGCCGAGCATCGAAGCACACCAAGGTGGCACTTGGCACAGCCCTGTGGGAAAGCCTCGTGGGAAAGCCTCGAGGGTAAGCCTCGAGGGAAAGCCACAGATCCCTTGATCCACCTGACAGGACGCGTGACCCTACTGCTGCAGCTCGGGAGGGAAGCACACGTGCATGCCCCCACTCGAGACGAAGCCTGACTCCCCTGGGGAGACTCAGAGGCACCCCAAGATCCATGGCAACACTGGAGAGGAATGCTCAGGTTCCGGCCCCGACTACACACAAGGTGTCAGGACCTGGCATCCACTGGAGAGGAATCCCGAGATGGCTCCTAGCACTCACATGGGGACTGGCGTTTCCTGAGGCCACCAGAGCGGGTCCCTGTGGTCCCCGTCGTAACTCGAGAAGACCTGCCGCAACTCGAGAAAATCCAGGAGGTTCTCCCCTCCAGGCGAGATGAGGCCCATTTCCTCTGAGGCGTCTCGAGTCTGATCACACCTCACCTCTGGAACTTCGAAAGGGTCCTTCACACCCTTGGTGCAAATCAAGAAGTTCCCCGACCTAGCCGTCTCCACTCGAGAGGAATCACGAGGGTCCCGCCCACATCCAGAGGAGCCCCGTTTCCGCCTCGTAGCTCGAGATGAGGGATCCTTTCCCTGCTACGTCGGGAAAGAGTTCCCGGCGTTCCCGTCGCATCTCAAGAGGAGGCCCTCTCAACAGGAACGGCGAGAGGAACTCCAGGGTCGTGCCACCATTCCAAGAGTCCCCCAGATGTCTCAGTCCATTCCAGAGGAACCTCTTTTCCCTTCACCGGCTCGTCTTTCACGCCGAGGATCGACTCACACCAAGGTGGCACGTGGCACAGCCCTGTGGGAAAGCCTCGTGGGAAAGCGTCGAGGGACAGCCTCGAGGGAAAGCCACAGATCCCTTGATCCACGTGACAGGAAGCGTGACACTACTGCTGCAGCTAGGGAGGAAAGCGCACGTGCATGCCCCCACTCGAGACGAGGCCTGACTCCCCTGGGGAGACTCAGAAGCACCCCAAGATCCATGGCAACACTGGAGAGCAATCCTCAGGTTCCGGCCCCGACTCCACACAAGGACTGAGGCCCCGGCATGGACGGGAGAGGAATCCCGAGAGGTCCCCTAGCAACTCGCATGGGGACTGGCCTTTCCTGAGGCCACCAGAGCGGGTCCCTGAGGTCCCCGTCGTAACTCAAGAAGACCTGCCGCAACTCGAGAAAATCCAGGAGTTTCTCCCCTCCAGGCGAGATGAGGCCCATTTCCTCTGAGGCGTCTCGAGGCTGATCACACCTCACCTCTGGAACTTCGAAAGGGTCGTTCAGACCCTTGGTGCAAATCAAGAAGTTCCCCGACCTAGCCGTCTCCACTCGAGAGGAATCACGAGGGTCCCGCCCACATCCAGAGGAGCCCCGTTTCCGCCTTGTAGCTCGAGATGAGGGATCCTTTCCCTGCTTCGTCGGGAAAGAGTTCCCGGCGTTCCCGTCGCATCTCAAGAGGAGGCCCTCTCAACAGGAACGGCGAGAGGAACTCCAGGGTCGTGCCACCATTCCAAGAGTCCCCCAGATGTCTCAGTCCATTCCAGGAACCTCTTTTCCTTTCACCGGCTCGTCTTTCACGCCGAGCATCGAAGCACACCAAGGTGGCACTTGGCACAGCCCTGTGGGAAAGCCTCGTGGGAAAGCCTCGAGGGTAAGCCTCGAGGGAAAGCCACAGATCCCTTGATCCACCTGACAGGACGCGTGACCCTACTGCTGCAGCTCGGGAGGGAAGCACACGTGCATGCCCCCACTCGAGACGAAGCCTGTCTCCCCTGGGGAGACTCAGAGGCACCCCAAGATCCATGGCAACACTGGAGAGGAATGCTCAGGTTCCGGCCCCGACTACACACAAGGTGTCAGGACCTGGCATCCACTGGAGAGGAATCCCGAGATGGCTCCTAGCACTCGCATGGGGACTGGCGTTTCCTGAGGCCACCAGAGCGGGTCCCTGTGGTCCCCGTCGTAACTCGAGAAGACCTGCCGCAACTCGAGAAAATCCAGGAGGTTCTCCCCTCCAGGCGAGATGAGGCCCATTTCCTCTGAGGCGTCTCGAGTCTGATCACACCTCACCTCTGGAACTTCGAAAGGGTCCTTCACACCCTTGGTGCAAATCAAGAAGTTCCCCGACCTAGCCGTCTCCACTCGAGAGGAATCACGAGGGTCCCGCCCACATCCAGAGGAGCCCCGTTTCCGCCTCGTAGCTCGAGATGAGGGATCCTTTCCTTGCTATGTCGGGAAAGAGTTCCCGGCGTTCCCGTCGCATCTCAAGAGGAGGCCCTCTCAACAGGAACGGCGAGAGGAACTCCAGGGTCGTGCCACCATTCCAAGAGTCCCCCAGATGTCTCAGTCCATTCCAGAGGAACCTCTTTTCCCTTCACCGGCTCGTCTTTCACGCCGAGGATCGACTCACACCAAGGTGGCACGTGGCACAGCCCTGTGGGAAAGCCTCGTGGGAAAGCGTCGAGGGACAGCCTCGAGGGAAAGCCACAGATCCCTTGATCCACGTGACAGGAAGCGTGACACTACTGCTGCAGCTAGGGAGGAAAGCGCACGTGCATGCCCCCACTCCAGACGAGGCCTGACTCCCCTGGGGAGACTCAGAAGCACCCCAAGATCCATGGCAACACTGGAGAGCAATCCTCAGGTTCCGGCCCCGACTCCACACAAGGACTGAGGCCCCGGCATGGACGGGAGAGGAATCCCGAGAGGTCCCCTAGCAACTCGCATGGGGACTGGCCTTTCCTGAGGCCACCAGAGCGGGTCCCTGAGGTCCCCGTCGTAACTCAAGAAGACCTGCCGCAACTCGAGAAAATCCAGGAGTTTCTCCCCTCCAGGCGAGATGAGGCCCATTTCCTCTGAGGCGTCTCGAGGCTGATCACACCTCACCTCTGGAACTTCGAAAGGGTCGTTCACACCCTTGGTGCAAATCAAGAAGTTCCCCGACCTAGCCGTCTCCACTCGAGAGGAATCACGAGGGTCCCGCCCACATCCAGAGGAGCCCCGTTTCCACCTTGTAGCTCGAGATGAGGGATCCTTTCCCTGCTTCTTCGGGAAAGAGTTCCCGGCGTTCCCGTCGCATCTCAAGAGGAGGCCCTCTCAACAGGAACGGCGAGAGAAACTCCAGGGTCGTGCCACCATTCCAAGAGTCCCCCAGATGTCTCAGTCCATTCCAGGAACCTCTTTTCCTTTCACCGGCTCGTCTTTCACGCCGAGCATCGAAGCACACCAAGGTGGCACTTGGCACAGCCCTGTGGGAAAGCCTCGTGGGAAAGCCTCGAGGGTAAGCCTCGAGGGAAAGCCACAGATCCCTTGATCCACCTGACAGGACGCGTGACCCTACTGCTGCAGCTCGGGAGGGAAGCACACGTGCATGCCCCCACTCGAGACGAAGCCTGACTCCCCTGGGGAGACTCAGAGGCACCCCAAGATCCATGGCAACACTGGAGAGGAATCCTCAGGTTCCGGCCCCGGCTACACACAAGGTGTCAGGACCTGGCATCCACTGGAGAGGAATCCCGAGATGGCTCCTAGCAACTCGCATGGGGACTGGCCTTTCCTGAGGCCACCAGAGCGGGTCCCTGTGGTCCCCGTCGTAACTCGAGAAGACCTGCCGCAACTCGAGAAATTCCAGGAGGTTCTCCCCTCCAGGCGAGATGAGGCCCATTTCCGCTGAGGCATCTCCAGGCTGATCACACCTCACCTCTGGAACTTCGAAAGGGGCCTTCACACCCTTGGTGCAAATCAAGAAGTTCCCCGACCTAGCCGTCTCCACTCGAGAGGAATCACGAGGGTCCCGCCCACATCCAGAGGAGCCCCGTTTCCGCCTCGTAGCTCGAGATGAGGGATCCTTTCCCTGCTTCGTCGGGAAAGAGTTCCCGGCGTTCCCGTCGCATCTCAAGAGGAGGCCCTCTCAACAGGAACGGCGAGAGGAACTCCAGGGTCGTGCCACCATTCCAAGAGTCCCCCAGATGTCTCAGTCCATTCCAGAGGAACCTCTTTTCCCTTCACTGGCTCGTCTTTCACGCCGAGGATCGACCCACACCAAGGTGGCACGTGGCACAGCCCTGTGGGAAAGCCTCGTGGGAAAGCCTCGAGGGACAGCCTCGAGGGAAAGCCACAGATCCCTTGATCCACGTGACAGGAAGCGTGACACTACTGCTGCAGCTCGGGAGGAAAGTGCACGTGAATGCCCCCACTCGAGACGAGGCCTGACTCCCCTGGGGAGACTCAGAAGCACCCCAAGATCCATGGCAACACTGGAGAGCAATCCTCAGGTTCCGGCCCCGACTCCACACAAGGACTGAGGCCCCGGCATGGACGGGAGAGGAATCCCGAGAGGTCCCCTAGCAACACGCATGGGGACTGGCCTTTCCTGAGGCCACCAGAGCGGGTCCCTGAGGTCCCCGTCGTAACTCGAGAAGACCTGCCGCAACTCGAGAAAATCCAGGACGTTCTCCCCTCCAGGCGAGATGAGGCCCATTTCCGCTGAGGCGTCTCGAGGCTGATCACACCTCACCTCTGGAACTTCGAAAGGGTCCTTCACACCCTTGGTGCAAATCAAGAAGTTCCCCGACCTAGCCGTCTCCACTCGAGAGGAATCACGAGGGTCCCGCCCACATCCAGAGGAGCCCCGTTTCCGCCTCGTAGCTCGAGATGAGGGATCCTTTCCCTCCTTCGTCGGGAAAGAGTCCCCAGCGTTCCCGTCGCATCTCAAGAGGAGGCCCTCTCAACAGGAACGGCGAGAGGAACTCCAGGGTCGTCCACCATTCCAAGAGTCCCCCAGATGTCTCAGTCCATTTCAGAGGAACCTCTTTTCCCTTCACCGGCTCGTCTTTCACGCCGAGGATCGACTCACACCAAGGTGGCACGTGGCACAGCCCTGTGGGAAAGCCTCGTGGGAAAGCCTCGAGGGACAGCCTCGAGGGAAAGCCACAGATCCCTTGATCCACGTGACAGGAAGCGTGACACTACTGCTGCTGCTCGGGAGGAAAGCGCACGTGCATGCCCCCACTCGAGACGAGGCCTGACTCCCCTGGGGAGACTCAGAAGCACCCCAAGATCCATGGCAACACTGGAGAGCAATCCTCAGTTTCCGGCCCCGACTCCACACAAGGACTGAGGCCCCGGCATAGACGGGAGAGGAATCCCGAGAGGTCCCCTAGAAACTCGCATGGGGACTGGCCTTTCCTGAGGCCACCAGAGCGGGTCCCTGAGGTCCCCGTCGTAACTCGAGAAGACCTGCCGCAACTCGAGAAAATCCAGGACGTTCTCCCCTCCAGGCGAGATGAGGCCCATTTCCGCTGAGGCGTCTCGAGGCTGATCACACCTCACCTCTGAAACTTCGAAAGGGTCCTTCACACCCTTGGTGCAAATCAAGAAGTTCCCCGACCTAGCCGTCTCCACTCGAGAGGAATCACGAGGGTCCCGCCCACATCCAGAGGAGCCCCGTTTGCGCCTCGTAGCTCGAGATGAGGGATCCTTTCCCTGCTTCTTCGGGAAAGAGTCCCCGGCGTTCCCGTCGCATCTCAAGAGGAGGCCATCTCAACAGGAACGGCGAGAGGAACTCCAGGGTCGTCCACCATTCCAAGAGTCCCCCAGATGTCTCAGTCCATTCCAGAGGAACCTCTTTTCCCTTCACCGGCTCGTCTTTCACGCCGAGGATCGACTCACACCAAGGTGGCACGTGGCACAGCCCTGTGGGAAAGCCTCGTGGGAAAGCCTCGAGGGACAGCCTCGAGGGAAAGCCACAGATCCCTTGATCCACGTGACAGGAAGCGTGACACTACTGCTGCAGCTCGGGAGGAAAGCGCACGTGCATGCCCCCACTGGAGACGAGGCCTGACTCCCCTGGGGAGACTCAGAAGCACCCCAAGATCCATGGCAACACTGGAGAGCAATCCTCAGGTTCCGGCCCCGACTCCACACAAGGACTGAGGCCCCGGCATGGACGGGAGAGGAATCCCGAGAGGTCCCCTAGCAACACGCATGGGGACTGGCCTTTCCTGAGGCCACCAGAGCGGGTCCCTGAGGTCCCCGTCGTAACTCGAGAAGACCTGCCGCAACTCGAGAAAATCCAGGACGTTCTCCCCTCCAGGCGAGATGAGGCCCATTTCCGCTGAGGCGTCTCGACGCTGATCACACCTCACCTCTGGAACTTCGAAAGGGTCCTTCACACCCTTGGTGCAAATCAAGAAGTTCCCCGACCTAGCCGTCTCCACTCGAGAGGAATCACGAGGGTCCCGCCCACATCGAGGAGCCCCGTTTCCGCCTCGTAGCTCGAGATGAGGGATCCTTTCCCTGCTTCGTCGGGAAAGAGTCCCCGGCGTTCCCGTCGCATCTCAAGAGGAGGCCCTCTCAACAGGAACGGCGAGAGGAACTCCAGGGTCGTGCCACCATTCCAAGAGTCCCCCAGATGTCTCAGTCCATTCCAGAGGAACCTCTTTTCCCTTCACCGGCTCGTCTTTCACGCCGAGGATCGACTCACACCAAGGTGGCACGTGGCACAGCCCTGTGGGAAAGCCTCGTGGGAAAGCCTCGAGGGACAGCCTCGAGGGAAAGCCACAGATCCCTTGATCCACGTGACAGGAAGCGTGACAATACTGCTGCAGCTCGGGAGGAAAGCGCACGTGCATGCCCCACCTCGAGACGAGGCCTGACTCCCCTGGGGAGACTCAGAAGCACCCCAAGATCCATGGCAACACTGGAGAGCAATCCTCAGGTTCCGGCCCCGACTCCACACAAGGACTGAGGCCCCGGCATGGACGGGAGAGGAATCCCGAGAGGTCCCCTAGAAACTCGCATGGGGACTGGCCTTTCCTGAGGCCACCAGAGCGGGTCCCTGAGGTCCCCGTCGTAACTCGAGAAGACCTGCCGCAACTCGAGAAAATCCAGGACGTTCTCCCCTCCAGGCGAGATGAGGCCCATTTCCGCTGAGGCGTCTCGAGGCTGATCACACCTCACCTCTGGAACTTCGAAAGGGTCCTTCACACCCTTGGTGCAAATCAAGAAGTTCCCCGACCTAGCCGTCTCCACTCGAGAGGAATCACGAGGGTCCCGCCCACATCCAGAGGAGCCCCGTTTGCGCCTCGAAGCTCGAGATGAGGGATCCTTTCCCTGCTTCGTCGGGAAAGAGTCCCCGGCGTTCCCGTCGCATCTCAAGAGGAGGCCCTCTCAACAGGATCGGCGAGAGGAACTCCAGGGTCGTGCCACCATTCCAAGAGTCCCCCAGATGTCTCAGTCCATTCCAGAGGAACCTCTTTTCCCTTCACCGGCTCGTCTTTCACGCCGAGGATCGACTCACACCAAGGTGGCACGTGGCACAGCCCTGTGGGAAAGCCTCGTGGGAAAGCCTCGAGGGACAGCCTCGAGGGAAAGCCACAGATCCCTTGATCCACGTGACAGGAAGCGTGACACTACTGCTGCAGTTCGGGAGAAAAGCGCACGTGCATGCCCCACCTCGAGACGAGGCCTGACTCCCCTGGGGAGACTCAGAAGCACCCCAAGATCCATGGCAACACTGGAGAGCAATCCTCAGGTTCCGGCCCCGACTCCACACAAGGACTGAGGCCCCGGCATGGACGGGAGAGGAATCCCGAGAGGTCCCCTAGCAACTCGCATGGGGACTGGCCTTTCCTGAGGCCACCAGAGCGGGTCCCTGAGGTCCCCGTCGTAACTCGAGAAGACCTGCCGCAACTCGAGAAAATCCAGGACGTTCTCCCCTCCAGGCGAGATGAGGCCCATTTCCGCTGAGGCGTCTCGAGGCTGATCACACCTCACCTCTGGAACTTCGAAAGGGTCCTTCACACCCTTGGTGCAAATCAAGAAGTTCCCCGACCTAGCCGTCTCCAATCGAGAGGAATCACGAGGGTCCCGCCCACATCCAGAGGAGCCCCGTTTCCGCCTCGTAGCTCGAGATGAGGGATCCTTTCCCTGCTTCGTCGGGAAAGAGTCCCCGGCGTTCCCGTCGCATCTCAAGAGGAGGCCCTCTGAACAGGAACGGCGAGAGGAACTCCAGGGTCGTGCCACCATTCCAAGAGTCCCCCAGATGTCTCAGTCCATTCCAGAGGAACCTCTTTTCCCTTCACCGGCTCGTCTTTCACGCCGAGGATCGACTCACACCAAGGTGGCACGTGGCACAGCCCTGTGGGAAAGCCTCGTGGGAAAGCCTCGAGGGACAGCCTCGAGGGAAAGCCACAGATCCCTTGATCCACGTGACAGGAAGCGTGACACTACTGCTGCAGCTCGGGAGGAAAGCGCACGTGCATGCCCCCACTGGAGACGAGGCCTGACTCCCCTGGGGAGACTCAGAAGCACCCCAAGATCCATGGCAACACTGGAGAGCAATCCTCAGGTTCCGGCCCCGACTCCACACAAGGACTGAGGCCCCGGCATGGACGGGAGAGGAATCCCGAGAGGTCCCCTAGCAACTCGCATGGGGACTGGCCTTTCCTGAGGCCACCAGAGCGGGTCCCTGAGGTCCCCGTCGTAACTCGAGAAGACCTGCCGCAACTCGAGAAAATCCAGGACGTTCTCCCCTCCAGGCGAGATGAGGCCCATTTCCGCTGAGGCGTCTCGAGGCTGATCACACCTCACCTCTGGAACTTCGAAAGGGTCCTTCACACCCTTGGTGCAAATCAAGAAGTTCCCCGACCTAGCCGTCTCCACTCGAGAGGAATCACGAGGGTCCCGCCCACATCCAGAGGAGCCCCGTTTCCGCCTCGTAGCTCGAGATGAGGGATCCTTTCCCTGCTTCGTCGGGAAAGAGTCCCCGGCGTTCCCGTCGCATCTCAAGAGGAGGCCCTCTGAACAGGAACGGCGAGAGGAACTCCAGGGTCGTGCCACCATTCCAAGAGTCCCCCAGATGTCTCAGTCCATTCCAGAGGAACCTCTTTTCCCTTCACCGGCTCGTCTTTCACGCCGAGGATCGACTCACACCAAGGTGGCACGTGGCACAGCCCTGTGGGAAAGCCTCGTGGGAAAGCCTCGAGGGACAGCCTCGAGGGAAAGCCACAGATCCCTTGATCCACGTGACAGGAAGCGTGACACTACTGCTGCAGCTCGGGAGGAAAGCGCACGTGCATGCCCCCACTCGAGACGAGGCCTGACTCCCCTGGGGAGACTCAGAAGCACCCCAAGATCCATGGCAACACTGGAGAGCAATCCTCAGGTTCCGGCCCCGACTCCACACAAGGACTGAGGCCCCGGCATGGACGGGAGAGGAATCCCGAGAGGTCCCCTAGCAACACGCATGGGGACTGGCCTTTCCTGAGGCCACCAGAGCGGGTCCCTGAGGTCCCCGTCGTAACTCGAGAAGACCTGCCGCAACTCGAGAAAATCCAGGACGTTCTCCCCTCCAGGCGAGATGAGGCCCATTTCCGCTGAGGCGTCTCGACGCTGATCACACCTCACCTCTGGAACTTCGAAAGGGTCCTTCACACCCTTGGTGCAAATCAAGAAGTTCCCCGACCTAGCCGTCTCCACTCGAGAGGAATCACGAGGGTCCCGCCCACATCCAGAGGAGCCCCGTTTCCGCCTCGTAGCTCGAGATGAGGGATCCTTTCCCTGCTTCGTCGGGAAAGAGTCCCCGGCGTTCCCGTCGCATCTCAAGAGGAGGCCCTCTCAACAGGAACGGCGAGAGGAACTCCAGGGTCGTGCCACCATTACAAGAGTCCCCCAGATGTCTCAGTCCATTCCAGAGGAACCTCTTTTCCCTTCACCGGCTCGTCTTTCACGCCGAGGATCGACTCACACCAAGGTAGCACGTGGCACAGCCCTGTGGGAAAGCCTCGTGGGAAAGCCTCGAGGGACAGCCTCGAGGGAAAGCCACAGATCCCTTGATCCACGTGACAGGAAGCGTGACACTACTGCTGCAGCTCGGGAGGAAAGCGCACGTGCATGCCCCACCTCGAGACGAGGCCTGACTCCCCTGGGGAGACTCAGAAGCACCCCAAGATCCATGGCAACACTGGAGAGCAATCCTCAGGTTCCGGCCCCGACTCCACACAAGGACTGAGGCCCCGGCATGGACGGGAGAGGAATCCCGAGAGGTCCCCTAGAAACTCGCATGGGGACTGGCCTTTCCTGAGGCCACCAGAGCGGGTCCCTGAGGTCCCCGTCGTAACTCGAGAAGACCTGCCGCAACTCGAGAAAATCCAGGACGTTCTCCCCTCCAGGCGAGATGAGGCCCATTTCCGCTGAGGCGTCTCGAGGCTGATCACACCTCACCTCTGGAACTTCGAAAGGGTCCTTCACACCCTTGGTGCAAATCAAGAAGTTCCCCGACCTAGCCGTCTCCACTCGAGAGGAATCACGAGGGTCCCGCCCACATCCAGAGGAGCCCCGTTTGCGCCTCGAAGCTCGAGATGAGGGATCCTTTCCCTGCTTCGTCGGGAAAGAGTCCCCGGCGTTCCCGTCGCATCTCAAGAGGAGGCCCTCTCAACAGGAACGGCGAGAGGAACTCCAGGGTCGTGCCACCATTCCAAGAGTCCCCCAGATGTCTCAGTCCATTCCAGAGGAACCTCTTTTCCCTTCACCGGCTCGTCTTTCACGCCGAGGATCGACTCACACCAAGGTGGCACGTGGCACAGCCCTGTGGGAAAGCCTCGTGGGAAAGCCTCGAGGGACAGCCTCGAGGGAAAGCCACAGATCCCTTGATCCACGTGACAGGAAGCGTGACACTACTGCTGCAGCTCGGGAGGAAAGCGCACGTGCATGCCCCACCTCGAGACGAGGCCTGACTCCCCTGGGGAGACTCAGAAGCACCCCAAGATCCATGGCAACACTGGAGAGCAATCCTCAGGTTCCGGCCCCGACTCCACACAAGGACTGAGGCCCCGGCATGGACGGGAGAGGAATCCCGAGAGGTCCCCTAGCAACTGGCATGGGGACTGGCCTTTCCTGAGGCCACCAGAGCGGGTCCCTGAGGTCCCCGTCGTAACTCGAGAAGACCTGCCGCAACTCGAGAAAATCCAGGACGTTCTCCCCTCCAGGCGAGATGAGGCCCATTTCCGCTGAGGCGTCTCGAGGCTGATCACACCTCACCTCTGGAACTTCGAAAGGGTCCTTCACACCCTTGGTGCAAATCAAGAAGTTCCCCGACCTAGCCGTCTCCACTCGAGAGGAATCACGAGGGTCCCGCCCACATCCAGAGGAGCCCCGTTTCCGCCTCGTAGCTCGAGATGAGGGATCCTTTCCCTGCTTCGTCGGGAAAGAGTCCCCGGCGTTCCCGTCGCATCTCAAGAGGAGGCCCTCTCAACAGGAACGGCGAGAGGAACTCCAGGGTCGTGCCACCATTCCAAGAGTCCCCCAGATGTCTCAGTCCATTCCAGAGGAACCTCTTTTCCCTTCACCGGCTCGTCTTTCACGCCGAGGATCGACTCACACCAAGGTGGCACGTGGCACAGCCCTGTGGGAAAGCCTCGTGGGAAAGCCTCGAGGGACAGCCTCGAGGGAAAGCCACAGATCCCTTGATCCACGTGACAGGAAGCGTGACACTACTGCTGCAGCTCGGGAGGAAAGCGCACGTGCATGCCCCCACTCGAGACGAGGCCTGACTCCCCTGGGGAGACTCAGAAGCACCCCAAGATCCATGGCAACACTGGAGAGCAATCCTCAGGTTCCGGCCCCGACTCCACACAAGGACTGAGGCCCCGGCATGGACGGGAAAGGAATCCCGAGAGGTCCCCTAGCAACACGCATGGGGACTGGCCTTTCCTGAGGCCACCAGAGCGGGTTCCTGAGGTCCCCGTCGTAACTCGAGAAGACCTGCCGCAACTCGAGAAAATCCAGGAGGTTCTCCCCTCCAGGCGAGATGAGGCCCATTTCCGCTGAGGCGTCTCGAGGCTGATCACACCTCACCTCTGGAACTTCGAAAGGGTCCTTCACACCCTTGGTGCAAATCAAGAAGTTCCCCGACCTAGCCGTCTCCACTCGAGAGGAATCACGAGGGTCCCGCCCACATCCAGAGGAGCCCCGTTTGCGCCTCGTAGCTCGAGATGAGGGATCCTTTCCCTGCTTCTTCGGGAAAGAGTCCCCGGCGTTCCCGTCGCATCTCAAGAGGAGGCCATCTCAACAGGAACGGCGAGAGGAACTCCAGGGTCGTCCACCATTCCAAGAGTCCCCCAGATGTCTCAGTCCATTCCAGAGGAACCTCTTTTCCCTTCACCGGCTCGTCTTTCACGCCGAGGATCGACTCACACCAAGGTGGCACGTGGCACAGCCCTGTGGGAAAGCCTCGTGGGAAAGCCTCGAGGGACAGCCTCGAGGGAAAGCCACAGATCCCTTGATCCACGTGACAGGAAGCGTGACACTACTGCTGCAGCTCGGGAGGAAAGCGCACGTGCATGCCCCCACTCGAGACGAGGCCTGACTCCCCTGGGGAGACTCAGAAGCACCCCAAGATCCATGGCAACACTGGAGAGCAATCCTCAGGTTCCGGCCCCGACTCCACACAAGGACTGAGGCCCCGGCATGGACGGGAGAGGAATCCCGAGAGGTCCCCTAGCAACACGCATGGGGACTGGCCTTTCCTGAGGCCACCAGAGCGGGTCCCTGAGGTCCCCGTCGTAACTCGAGAAGACCTGCCGCAACTCGAGAAAATCCAGGACGTTCTCCCCTCCAGGCGAGATGAGGCCCATTTCCGCTGAGGCGTCTCGACGCTGATCACACCTCACCTCTGGAACTTCGAAAGGGTCCTTCACACCCTTGGTGCAAATCAAGAAGTTCCCCGACCTAGCCGTCTCCACTCGAGAGGAATCACGAGGGTCCCGCCCACATCCAGAGGAGCCCCGTTTCCGCCTCGTAGCTCGAGATGAGGGATCCTTTCCCTGCTTCGTCGGGAAAGAGTCCCCGGCGTTCCCGTCGCATCTCAAGAGGAGGCCCTCTCAACAGGAACGGCGAGAGGAACTCCAGGGTCGTGCCACCATTCCAAGAGTCCCCCAGATGTCTCAGTCCATTCCAGAGGAACCTCTTTTCCCTTCGCCGGCTCGTCTTTCACGCCGAGGATCGACTCACACCAAGGTGGCACGTGGCACAGCCCTGTGGGAAAGCCTCGTGGGAAAGCCTCGAGGGACAGCCTCGAGGGAAAGCCACAGATCCCTTGATCCACGTGACAGGAAGCGTGACACTACTGCTGCAGCTCGGGAGGAAAGCGCACGTGCATGCCCCACCTCGAGACGAGGCCTGACTCCCCTGGGGAGACTCAGAAGCACCCCAAGATCCATGGCAACACTGGAGAGGAATCCTCAGGTTCCGGCCCCGACTCCACACAAGGACTGAGGCCCCGGCATGGACGGGAGAGGAATCCCGAGAGGTCCCCTAGAAACTCGCATGGGGACTGGCCTTTCCTGAGGCCACCAGAGCGGGTCCCTGAGGTCCCCGTCGTAACTCGAGAAGACCTGCCGCAACTCGAGAAAATCCAGGACGTTCTCCCCTCCAGGCGAGATGAGGCCCATTTCCGCTGAGGCGTCTCGAGGCTGATCACACCTCACCTCTGGAACTTCGAAAGGGTCCTTCACACCCTTGGTGCAAATCAAGAAGTTCCCCGACCTAGCCGTCTCCACTCGAGAGGAATCACGAGGGTCCCGCCCACATCCAGAGGAGCCCCGTTTCCGCCTCGTAGCTCGAGATGAGGGATCCTTTCCCTGCTTCATCGGGAAAGAGTCCCCGGCGTTCCCGTCGCATCTCAAGAGGAGGCCCTCTCAACAGGAACGGCGAGAGGAACTCCAGGGTCGTGCCACCATTCCAAGAGTCCCCCAGATGTCTCAGTCCATTCCAGAGGAACCTCTTTTCCCTTCACCGGCTCGTCTTTCACGCCGAGGATCGACTCACACCAAGGTGGCACGTGGCACAGCCCTGTGGGAAAGCCTCGTGGGAAAGCCTCGAGGGACAGCCTCGAGGGAAAGCCACAGATCCCTTGATCCACGTGACAGGAAGCGTGACACTACTGCTGCAGCTCGGGAGGAAAGCGCACGTGCATGCCCCACCTCGAGACGAGGCCTGACTCCCCTGGGGAGACTCAGAAGCACCCCAAGATCCATGGCAACACTGGAGAGCAATCCTCAGGTTCCGGCCCCGACTCCACACAAGGACTGAGGCCCCGGCATGGACGGGAGAGGAATCCCGAGAGGTCCCCTAGAAACTCGCATGGGGACTGGCCTTTCCTGAGGCCACCAGAGCGGGTCCCTGAGGTCCCCGTCGTAACTCGAGAAGACCTGCCGCAACTCGAGAAAATCCAGGACGTTCTCCCCTCCAGGCGAGATGAGGCCCATTTCCGCTGAGGCGTCTCGAGGCTGATCACACCTCACCTCTGGAACTTCGAAAGGGTCCTTCACACCCTTGGTGCAAATCAAGAAGATCCCCGACCTAGCCGTCTCCACTCGAGAGGAATCACGAGGGTCCCGCCCACATCCAGAGGAGCCCCGTTTCCGCCTCGTAGCTCGAGATGAGGGATCCTTTCCCTGCTTCGTCGGGAAAGAGTCCCCGGCGTTCCCGTCGCATCTCAAGAGGAGGCCCTCTCAACAGGAACGGCGAGAGGAACTCCAGGGTCGTGCCACCATTCCAGGAGTCCCCCAGATGTCTCAGTCCATTCCAGAGGAACCTCTTTTCCCTTCACCGGCTCGTCTTTCACGCCGAGGATCGACTCACACCAAGGTGGCACGTGGCACAGCCCTGTGGGAAAGCCTCGTGGGAAAGCCTCGAGGGACAGCCTCGAGGGAAAGCCACAGATCCCTTGATCCACGTGACAGGAAGCGTGACACTACTGCTGCAGCTCGGGAGGAAAGCGCACGTGCATGCCCCCACTCGAGACGAGGCCTGACTCCCCTGGGGAGACTCAGAAGCCCCCCAAGATCCATGGCAACACTGGAGAGCAATCCTCAGGTTCCGGCCCCGACTCCACACAAGGACTGAGGCCCCGGCATGGACGGGAGAGGAATCCCGAGAGGTCCCCTAGCAACACGCATGGGGACTGGCCTTTCCTGAGGCCACCAGAGCGGGTCCCTGAGGTCCCCGTCGTAACTCGAGAAGACCTGCCGCAACTCGAGAAAATCCAGGAGGTTCTCCCCTCCAGGCGAGATGAGGCCCATTTCCGCTGAGGCGTCTCGAGGCTGATCACACCTCACCTCTGGAACTTCGAAAGGGTCCTTCACACCCTTGGTGCAAATCAAGAAGTTCCCCGACCTAGCCGTCTCCACTCGAGAGGAATCACGAGGGTCCCGCCCACATCCAGAGGAGCCCCGTTTGCGCCTCGTAGCTCGAGATGAGGGATCCTTTCCCTGCTTCTTCGGGAAAGAGTCCCCGGCGTTCCCGTCGCATCTCAAGAGGAGGCCATCTCAACAGGAACGGCGAGAGGAACTCCAGGGTCGTCCACCATTCCAAGAGTCCCCCAGATGTCTCAGTCCATTCCAGAGGAACCTCTTTTCCCTTCACCGGCTCGTCTTTCACGCCAAGGATCGACTCACACCAAGGTGGCACTTGGCTCAGCCCTGTGGGAAAGCCTCGTGGGAAAGCCTCGAGGGAAAGCCTCGAGGGAAAGCCACAGATCCCTTGATCCACGTGACAGGAAGCGTGACCCTACTGCTGAAGCTCGGGAGGGAAGCGCACGTGCATTCCCCCACTCGAGACGAGGCTTGACTCCCTTGGGGAGACTCAGAGGCACCCCAAGATCCATGTCAACACTGGAGAGGAATGCTCATGTTCCGGCCCCGACTCCACACAAGGTCTTAGGCCCCGGCATCGACGGGAGAGGAATCCCGAGATGGCCCCTAGCAACTCACATGGGGAGTGGCCCTTCCTGAGGTCAACAGAGCGGGTCCCTGATGTCCCCGTCGTAACTCGAGAAGACCTGCCCCAACTCGAGAAAATCCAGGAGGTTCTCCCCTCCATGCGAGAGGAGGCCCATTTCCGCAGAGGCTTCTCGGGGCTAATAACACCTCACCTCTGGAACTTCGAATGGGTCCTTCACACCCTGGGTGCAACTCAAGAAGTTCCCCGACATACCCGTCTCCACTCGAGAGGAAACACGAGGGTCCCGCCCTCATCCAGAGGAGCCCCGTTTCCGCCTCGGAGCTCGAGGTGAGGGATCCTTTCCCTGCTTCGTCGGGAAAGAATTCCCGGCATTCCCGTTGCATCTGAGGAGGAGGCCCTCTCAACAGGAACGGCGAGAGGAACTCCAGGGTCGTGCCACCATTCCAAGAGTCCCCCAGATGTCTCAGTCCATTCCAGAGGAACCTCTTTTCCCTTCACCGGCTCGTCTTTCACGCCGAGGATCGACTCACACGAAGGTGGCACTTGGCACAGCCCTGTGGGAAAGCCTCGTGGGAAAGCCAAAGATCCCTTTATCCACGTGACAGGAAGCGTGACCCTTCTGCTGCAGCTCGGGAGGAAAGCGCACGTGCATGCCCCCACTCGAGACGAGGCCTGACTCCCCTGGGGAGACTCAGAAGCACCCCAAGATCCATGTCAACATTGGAGAGGAATGCTCAGTTTCCGGCCCGGACTCCACACAAGGCCTTAATCCGCGGCATCGACGGGAGACTAATCCCGAGATGGCCCCTAGCAACTCGCATGGGGACTGGCCCTTCCTGAGGCCACCAGAGCGGGTCCCTGAGGTCCCCATCGTAACTCGAGAAGATCTGCCGCAACTCGAGAAAATCCAGGAGGTTCTCCCCTCCATGCGAGAGGAGGCCCATTTCCGCAGAGGCTTCTCGGGTCTAATCACACCTCACATCTGTAACTTCGACAGGGTCCTTCACACCCTGGGTGCAACTCAAGAAGTTCCCCGACATACCCGTCTCCACTCGAGAGGATACACGAGGGTCCCGCCCACATCCAGAGGAGCCCCGTTTCCACCTCGTAGCTCGAGGTGAGGGATCCTTTCCCTGCTTCGTCGGGAAAGAATTCCCGGCATTCCCGTCGCATCTGAGGAGGAGGCCCTCTGAACAGGAACGGCGAGAGGAACTCCAGGGTCGTGCCACCATTCCAAGAGTCCCCCAGATGTCTCAGTCCATTCCAGAGGAACTTCTTTTCCCTTCACTGGCTCGTCTTTCACGCCGAGGATCGACTCACACCAAGGTGGCACTTGGCACAGCCCTGTGGGAAAGCCTCGTGTGAAAGCCTCGAGGGAAAGCCTCGAGGGAAAGCCACAGATCCCTTGATCCACGTGACAGGAAGCGTGACCCTACTGCTGCAGCTCGGGAGGAAAGCGCACGTGCATTCCCCCTCTCGAGACGATGCCTGACTCCCCTGGGTAGACTCAGAAGCACCCCAAGATCCATGGCAGCACTGGAGAGGAATCCTCAGGTTCCGGCCCCGACTCCACACAAGGACTGAGGCCCCGGCATGGACGGGAAAGGAATCCCGAGATGCCCCCTAGCAACTCGCATGGGGACTGGCCTTCCCTGAGGCCACCAGAGCGGGTCCCTGAGGTCCCATTCGTAACTCCGGAAGACCTGCCGCAACTCGAGAAAATCCAGGAGGTTCTCCCCTCCAGGCGAGATGAGGCCCATTTCCGCTGAGGCGTCTCGAGGCTGATCACACCTCACCTCTGGAACTTCGAAAGGTTCCTTCACACCCTTGGTGCAAATCAAGAAGTTCCCCGACCTAGCCGTCTCCACTCGAGAGGAATCACGAGGGTCCCGCCCACATCCAGAGGAGCCCCGTTTCCGCCTCGTAGCTCGAGATGAGGGATCCTTTCCCTGCTTCATCGGGAAAGAGTCCCCGGCGTTCCCGTCGCATCTCAAGAGGAGGCCCTCTCAACAGGAACGGCGAGAGGAACTCCAGGGTCGTGCCACCATTCCAAGAGTCCCCCAGATGTCTCAGTCCATTCCAGAGGAACCTCTTTTCCCTTCACCGGCTCGTCTTTCACGCCGAGGATCGACTCACACCAAGGTGGCACGTGGCACAGCCCTGTGGGAAAGCCTCGTGGGAAAGCCTCGAGGGACAGCCTCGAGGGAAAGCCACAGATCCCTTGATCCACGTGACAGGAAGCGTGACACTACTGCTGCAGCTCGGGAGGAAAGCGCACGTGCATGCCCCACCTCGAGACGAGGCCTGACTCCCCTGGGGAGACTCAGAAGCACCCCAAGATCCATGGCAACACTGGAGAGCAATCCTCAGGTTCCGGCCCCGACTCCACACAAGGACTGAGGCCCCGGCATGGACGGGAGAGGAATCCCGAGAGGTCCCCTAGAAACTCGCATGGGGACTGGCCTTTCCTGAGGCCACCAGAGCGGGTCCCTGAGGTCCCCGTCGTAACTCGAGAAGACCTGCCGCAACTCGAGAAAATCCAGGAGGTTCTCCCCTCCAGGCGAGATGAGGCCCATTTCCGCTGAGGCGTCTCGAGGCTGATCACACCTCACCTCTGGAACTTCGAAAGGGTCCTTCACACCCTTGGTGCAAATCAAGAAGTTCCCCGACCTAGCCGTCTCCACTCGAGAGGAATCACGAGGGTCCCGCCCACATCCAGAGGAGCCCCGTTTGCGCCTCGAAGCTCGAGATGAGGGATCCTTTCCCTGCTTCGTCGGGAAAGAGTCCCCGGCGTTCCCGTCGCATCTCAAGAGGAGGCCCTCTCAACAGGAACGGCGAGAGGAACTCCAGGGTCGTGCCACCATTCCAAGAGTCCCCCAGATGTCTCAGTCCATTCCAGAGGAACCTCTTTTCCCTTCACCGGCTCGTCTTTCACGCCGAGGATCGACTCACACCAAGGTGGCACGTGGCACAGCCCTGTGGGAAAGCCTCGTGGGAAAGCCTCGAGGGACAGCCTCGAGGGAAAGCCACAGATCCCTTGATCCACGTGACAGGAAGCGTGACACTACTGCTGCAGCTCGGGAGGAAAGCGCACGTGCATGCCCCACCTCGAGACGAGGCCTGACTCCCCTGGGGAGACTCAGAAGCACCCCAAGATCCATGGCAACACTGGAGAGCAATCCTCAGGTTCCGGTCCCGACTCCACACAAGGACTGAGGCCCCGGCATGGACGGGAGAGGAATCCCGAGAGGTCCCCTAGCAACTCGCATGGGGACTGGCCTTTCCTGAGGCCACCAGAGCGGGTCCCTGAGGTCCCCGTCGTAACTCGAGAAGACCTGCCGCAACTCGAGAAAATCCAGGACGTTCTCCCGTCCAGGCGAGATGAGGCCCATTTCCGCTGAGGCGTCTCGAGGCTGATCACACCTCACCTCTGGAACTTCGAAAGGGTCCTTCACACCCTTGGTGCAAATCAAGAAGTTCCCCGACCTAGCCGTCTCCACTCGAGAGGAATCACGAGGGTCCCGCCCACATCCAGAGGAGCCCCGTTTCCGCCTCGTAGCTCGAGATGAGGGATCCTTTCCCTGCTTCGTCGGGAAAGAGTCCCCGGCGTTCCCGTCGCATCTCAAGAGGAGGCCCTCTCAACAGGAACGGCGAGAGGAACTCCAGGGTCGTGCCACCATTCCAAGAGTCCCCCAGATGTCTCAGTCCATTCCAGAGGAACCTCTTTTCCCTTCACCGGCTCGTCTTTCACGCCGAGGATCGACTCACACCAAGGTGGCACGTGGCACAGCCCTGTGGGAAAGCCTCGTGGGAAAGCCTCGAGGGACAGCCTCGAGGGAAAGCCACAGATCCCTTGATCCACGTGACAGGAAGCGTGACACTACTGCTGCAGCTCGGGAGGAAAGCGCACGTGCATGCCCCCACTCGAGACGAGGCCTGACTCCCCTGGGGAGACTCAGAAGCACCCCAAGATCCATGGCAACACTGGAGAGCAATCCTCAGGTTCCGGCCCCGACTCCACACAAGGACTGAGGCCCCGGCATGGACGGGAGAGGAATCCCGAGAGGTCCCCTAGCAACACGCATGGGGACTGGCCTTTCCTGAGGCCACCAGAGCGGGTCCCTGAGGTCCCCGTCGTAACTCGAGAAGACCTGCCGCAACTCGAGAAAATCCAGGAGGTTCTCCCCTCCAGGCGAGATGAGGCCCATTTCCGCTGAGGCGTCTCGAGGCTGATCACACCTCACCTCTGGAACTTCGAAAGGGTCCTTCACACCCTTGGTGCAAATCAAGAAGTTCCCCGACCTAGCCGTCTCCACTCGAGAGGAATCACGAGGGTCCCGCCCACATCCAGAGGAGCCCCGTTTGCGCCTCGTAGCTCGAGATGAGGGATCCTTTCCCTGCTTCTTCGGGAAAGAGTCCCCGGCGTTCCCGTCGCATCTCAAGAGGAGGCCATCTCAACAGGAACGGCGAGAGGAACTCCAGGGTCGTCCACCATTCCAAGAGTCCCCCAGATGTCTCAGTCCATTCCAGAGGAACCTCTTTTCCCTTCACCGGCTCGTCTTTCACGCCGAGGATCGACTCACACCAAGGTGGCACGTGGCACAGCCCTGTGGGAAAGCCTCGTGGGAAAGCCTCGAGGGACAGCCTCGAGGGAAAGCCACAGATCCCTTGATCCACGTGACAGGAAGCGTGACACTACTGCTGCAGCTCGGGAGGAAAGCGCACGTGCATGCCCCCACTGGAGACGAGGCCTGACTCCCCTGGGGAGACTCAGAAGCACCCCAAGATCCATGGCAACACTGGAGAGCAATCCTCAGGTTCCGGCCCCGACTCCACACAAGGACTGAGGCCCCGGCATGGACGGGAGAGGAATCCCGAGAGGTCCCCTAGCAACACGCATGGGGACTGGCCTTTCCTGAGGCCACCAGAGCGGGTCCCTGAGGTCCCCGTCGTAACTCGAGAAGACCTGCCGCAACTCGAGAAAATCCAGGAGGTTCTCCCCTCCAGGCGAGATGAGGCCCATTTCCGCTGAGGCGTCTCGACGCTGATCACACCTCACCTCTGGAACTTCGAAAGGGTCCTTCACACCCTTGGTGCAAATCAAGAAGTTCCCCGACCTAGCCGTCTCCACTCGAGAGGAATCACGAGGGTCCCGCCCACATCCAGAGGAGCCCCGTTTCCGCCTCGTAGCTCGAGATGAGGGATCCTTTCCCTGCTTCGTCGGGAAAGAGTCCCCGGCGTTCCCGTCGCATCTCAAGAGGAGGCCCTCTCAACAGGAACGGCGAGAGGAACTCCAGGGTCGTGCCACCATTCCAAGAGTCCCCCAGATGTCTCAGTCCATTCCAGAGGAACCTCTTTTCCCTTCACTGGCTCGTCTTTCACGCCGAGGATCGACTCACACCAAGGTGGCACGTGGCACAGCCCTGTGGGAAAGCCTCGTGGGAAAGCCTCGAGGGACAGCCTCGAGGGAAAGCCACAGATCCCTTGATCCACGTGACAGGAAGCGTGACACTACTGCTGCAGCTCGGGAGGAAAGCGCACGTGCATGCCCCACCTCGAGACGAGGCCTGACTCCCCTGGGGAGACTCAGAAGCACCCCAAGATCCATGGCAACACTGGAGAGCAATCCTCAGGTTCCGGCCCCGACTCCACACAAGGACTGAGGCCCCGGCATGGACGGGAGAGGAATCCCGAGAGGTCCCCTAGAAACTCGCATGGGGACTGGCCTTTCCTGAGGCCACCAGAGCGGGTCCCTGAGGTCCCCGTCGTAACTCGAGAAGACCTGCCGCAACTCGAGAAAATCCAGGACGTTCTCCCCTCCAGGCGAGATGAGGCCCATTTCCGCTGAGGCGTCTCGAGGCTGATCACACCTCACCTCTGGAACTTCGAAAGGGTCCTTCACACCCTTGGTGCAAATCAAGAAGTTCCCCGACCTAGCCGTCTCCACTCGAGAGGAATCACGAGGGTCCCGCCCACATCCAGAGGAGCCCCGTTTGCGCCTCGAAGCTCGAGATGAGGGATCCTTTCCCTGCTTCGTCGGGAAAGAGTCCCCGGCGTTCCCGTCGCATCTCAAGAGGAGGCCCTCTCAACAGGAACGGCGAGAGGAACTCCAGGGTCGTGCCACCATTCCAAGAGTCCCCCAGATGTCTCAGTCCATTCCAGAGGAACCTCTTTTCCCTTCACCGGCTCGTCTTTCACGCCGAGGATCGACTCACACCAAGGTGGCACGTGGCACAGCCCTGTGGGAAAGCCTCGTGGGAAAGCCTCGAGGGACAGCCTCGAGGGAAAGCCACAGATCCCTTGATCCACGTGACAGGAAGCGTGACACTACTGCTGCAGCTCGGGAGGAAAGCGCACGTGCATGCCCCACCTCGAGACGAGGCCTGACTCCCCTGGGGAGACTCAGAAGCACCCCAAGATCCATGGCAACACTGGAGAGCAATCCTCAGGTTCCGGCCCCGACTCCACACAAGGACTGAGGCCCCGGCATGGACGGGAGAGGAATCCCGAGAGGTCCCCTAGCAACTCGCATGGGGACTGGCCTTTCCTGAGGCCACCAGAGCGGGTCCCTGAGGTCCCCGTCGTAACTCGAGAAGACCTGCCGCAACTCGAGAAAATCCAGGAGGTTCTCCCCTCCAGGCGAGATGAGGCCCATTTCCGCTGAGGCGTCTCGAGGCTGATCACACCTCACCTCTGGAACTTCGAAAGGGTCCTTCACACCCTTGGTGCAAATCAAGAAGTTCCCCGACCTAGCCGTCTCCACTCGAGAGGAATCACGAGGGTCCCGCCCACATCCAGAGGAGCCCCGTTTCCGCCTCGTAGCTCGAGATGAGGGATCCTTTCCCTGCTTCGTCGGGAAAGAGTCCCCGGCGTTCCCGTCGCATCTCAAGAGGAGGCCCTCTCAACAGGAACGGCGAGAGGAACTCCAGGGTCGTGCCACCATTCCAAGAGTCCCCCAGATGTCTCAGTCCATTCCAGAGGAACCTCTTTTCCCTTCACCGGCTCGTCTTTCACGCCGAGGATCGACTCACACCAAGGTGGCACGTGGCACAGCCCTGTGGGAAAGCCTCGTGGGAAAGCCTCGAGGGACAGCCTCGAGGGAAAGCCACAGATCCCTTGATCCACGTGACAGGAAGCGTGACACTACTGCTGCAGCTCGGGAGGAAAGCGCACGTGCATGCCCCCACTCGAGACGAGGCCTGACTCCCCTGGGGAGACTCAGAAGCACCCCAAGATCCATGGCAACACTGGAGAGCAATCCTCAGGTTCCGGCCCCGACTCCACACAAGGACTGAGGCCCCGGCATGGACGGGAGAGGAATCCCGAGAGGTCCCCTAGCAACACGCATGGGGACTGGCCTTTCCTGAGGCCACCAGAGCGGGTCCCTGAGGTCCCCGTCGTAACTCGAGAAGACCTGCCGCAACTCGAGAAAATCCAGGAGGTTCTCCCCTCCAGGCGAGATGAGGCCCATTTCCGCTGAGGCGTCTCGTGGCTGATCACACCTCACCTCTGGAACTTCGAAAGGGTCCTTCACACCCTTGGTGCAAATCAAGAAGTTCCCCGACCTAGCCGTCTCCACTCGAGAGGAATCACGAGGGTCCCGCCCACATCCAGAGGAGCCCCGTTTGCGCCTCGTAGCTCGAGATGAGGGATCCTTTCCCTGCTTCTTCGGGAAAGAGTCCCCGGCGTTCCCGTCGCATCTCAAGAGGAGGCCATCTCAACAGGAACGGCGAGAGGAACTCCAGGGTCTTCCACCATTCCAAGAGTCCCCCAGATGTCTCAGTCCATTCCAGAGGAACCTCTTTTCCCTTCACCGGCTCGTCTTTCACGCCGAGGATCGACTCACACCAAGGTGGCACGTGGCACAGCCCTGTGGGAAAGCCTCGTGGGAAAGCCTCGAGGGACAGCCTCGAGGGAAAGCCACAGATCCCTTGATCCACGTGACAGGAAGCGTGACACTACTGCTGCAGCTCGGGAGGAAAGCGCACGTGCATGCCCCCACTCGAGACGAGGCCTGACTCCCCTGGGGAGACTCAGAAGCACCCCAAGATCCATGGCAACACTGGAGAGCAATCCTCAGGTTCCGGCCCCGACTCCACACAAGGACTGAGGCCCCGGCATGGACGGGAGAGGAATCCCGAGAGGTCCCCTAGCAACACGCATGGGGACTGGCCTTTCCTGAGGCCACCAGAGCGGGTCCCTGAGGTCCCCGTCGTAACTCGAGAAGACCTGCCGCAACTCGAGAAAATCCAGGAGGTTCTCCCCTCCAGGCGAGATGAGGCCCATTTCCGCTGAGGCGTCTCGTGGCTGATCACACCTCACCTCTGGAACTTCGAAAGGGTCCTTCACACCCTTGGTGCAAATCAAGAAGTTCCCCGACCTAGCCGTCTCCACTCGAGAGGAATCACGAGGGTCCCGCCCACATCCAGAGGAGCCCCGTTTGCGCCTCGTAGCTCGAGATGAGGGATCCTTTCCCTGCTTCTTCGGGAAAGAGTCCCCGGCGTTCCCGTCGCATCTCAAGAGGAGGCCATCTCAACAGGAACGGCGAGAGGAACTCCAGGGTCGTCCACCATTCCAAGAGTCCCCCAGATGTCTCAGTCCATTCCAGAGGAACCTCTTTTCCCTTCACCGGCTCGTCTTTCACGCCGAGGATCGACTCACACCAAGGTGGCACGTGGCACAGCCCTGTGGGAAAGCCTCGTGGGAAAGCCTCGAGGGACAGCCTCGAGGGAAAGCCACAGAACCCTTGATCCACGTGACAGGAAGCGTGACACTACTGCTGCAGCTCGGGAGGAAAGCGCACGTGCATGCCCCCACTGGAGACGAGGCCTGACTCCCCTGGGGAGACTCAGAAGCACCCCAAGATCCATGGCAACACTGGAGAGCAATCCTCAGGTTCCGGCCCCGACTCCACACAAGGACTGAAGCCCCTGCATGGACGGGAGAGGAATCCCGAGAGGTCCCCTAGCAACACGCATGGGGACTGGCCTTTCCTGAGGCCACCAGAGCGGGTCCCTGAGGTCCCCGTCGTAACTCGAGAAGACCTGCCGCAACTCGAGAAAATCCAGGACGTTCTCCCCTCCAGGCGAGATGAGGCCCATTTCCGCTGAGGCGTCTCGACGCTGATCACACCTCACCTCTGGAACTTCGAAAGGGTCCTTCACACCCTTGGTGCAAATCAAGAAGTTCCCCGACCTAGCCGTCTCCACTCGAGAGGAATCACGAGGGTCCCGCCCACATCCAGAGGAGCCCCGTTTCCGCCTCGTAGCTCGAGATGAGGGATCCTTTCCCTGCTTCGTCGGGAAAGAGTCCCCGGCGTTCCCGTCGCATCTCAAGAGGAGGCCCTCTCAACAGGAACGGCGAGAGGAACTCCAGGGTCGTGCCACCATTCCAAGAGTCCCCCAGATGTCTCAGTCCATTCCAGAGGAACCTCTTTTCCCTTCACCGGCTCGTCTTTCACGCCGAGGATCGACTCACACCAAGGTGGCACGTGGCACAGCCCTGTGGGAAAGCCTCGTGGGAAAGCCTCGAGGGACAGCCTCGAGGGAAAGCCACAGATCCCTTGATCCACGTGACAGGAAGCGTGACACTACTGCTGCAGCTCGGGAGGAAAGCGCACGTGCATGCCCCACCTCGAGACGAGGCCTGACTCCCCTGGGGAGACTCAGAAGCACCCCAAGATCCATGGCAACACTGGAGAGCAATCCTCAGGTTCCGGCCCCGACTCCACACAAGGACTGAGGCCCCGGCATGGACGGGAGAGGAATCCCGAGAGGTCCCCTAGCAACACGCATGGGGACTGGCCTTTCCTGAGGCCACCAGAGCGGGTCCCTGAGGTCCCCGTCGTAACTCGAGAAGACCTGCCGCAACTCGAGAAAATCCAGGACGTTCTCCCCTCCGGGCGAGATGAGGCCCATTTCCGCTGAGGCGTCTCGACGCTGATCACACCTCACCTCTGGAACTTCGAAAGGGTCCTTCACACCCTTGGTGCAAATCAAGAAGTTCCCCGACCTAGCCGTCTCCACTCGAGAGGAATCACGAGGGTCCCGCCCACATCCAGAGGAGCCCCGTTTCCGCCTCGTAGCTCGAGATGAGGGATCCTTTCCCTGCTTCGTCGGGAAAGAGTCCCCGGCGTTCCCGTCGCATCTCAAGAGGAGGCCCTCTGAACAGGAACGGCGAGAGGAACTCCAGGGTCGTGCCACCATTCCAAGAGTCCCCCAGATGTCTCAGTCCATTCCAGAGGAACCTCTTTTCCCTTCACCGGCTCGTCTTTCACGCCGAGGATCGACTCACACCAAGGTGGCACGTGGCACAGCCCTGTGGGAAAGCCTCGTGGGAAAGCCTCGAGGGACAGCCTCGAGGGAAAGCCACAGATCCCTTGATCCACGTGACAGGAAGCGTGACACTACTGCTGCAGCTCGGGAGGAAAGCGCACGTGCATGCCCCACCTCGAGACGAGGCCTGACTCCCCTGGGGAGACTCAGAAGCACCCCAAGATCCATGGCAACACTGGAGAGCAATCCTCAGGTTCCGGCCCCGACTCCACACAAGGACTGAGGCCCCGGCATGGACGGGAGAGGAATCCCGAGAGGTCCCCTAGAAACTAGCATGGGGACTGGCCTTTCCTGAGGCCACCAGAGCGGGTCCCTGAGGTCCCCGTCGCAACTCGAGAAAATCCAGGACGTTCTCCCCTCCAGGCGAGATGAGGCCCATTTCCGCTGAGGCGTCTCGAGGCTGATCACACCTCACCTCTGGAACTTCGAAAGGGTCCTTCACACCCTTGGTGCAAATCAAGAAGTTCCCCGACCTAGCCGTCTCCACTCGAGAGGAATCACGAGGGTCCCGCCCACATCCAGAGGAGCCCCGTTTGCGCCTCGAAGCTCGAGATGAGGGATCCTTTCCCTGCTTCGTCGGGAAAGAGTCCCCGGCGTTCCCGTCGCATCTCAAGAGGAGGCCCTCTCAACAGGAACGGCGAGAGGAACTCCAGGGTCGTGCCACCATTCCAAGAGTCCCCCAGATGTCTCAGTCCATTCCAGAGGAACCTCTTTTCCCTTCACCGGCTCGTCTTTCACGCCGAGGATCGACTCACACCAAGGTGGCACGTGGCACAGCCCTGTGGGAAAGCCTCGTGGGAAAGCCTCGAGGGACAGCCTCGAGGGAAAGCCACAGATCCCTTGATCCACGTGACAGGAAGCGTGACACTAGTGCTGCAGCTCGGGAGGAAAGCGCACGTGCATGCCCCACCTCGAGACGAGGCCTGACTCCCCTGGGGAGACTCAGAAGCACCCCAAGATCCATGGCAACACTGGAGAGCAATCCTCAGGTTCCGGCCCCGACTCCACACAAGGACTGAGGCCCCGGCATGGACGGGAGAGGAATCCCGAGAGGTCCCCTAGCAACTCGCATGGGGACTGGCCTTTCCTGAGGCCACCAGAGC